>NC_135657.1:18511933-18824320 GCF_964188315.1 Podarcis muralis
GCTGGGGCTCATGGGAGCTAGAGTCCAGGGACATCTTAATAAAGACCAGTTATTGGGTTAAATCGTGCACCCCAAGAATCTGTCTTTACCAGTTTGAAGGACTGTATGTTCTGCATCTCTGAAATAAAGTAACTGAGGTCAGTACAATCCTGAATTCACCTCAACTCAGGTTTGATGCAGGGCAGAATAATAAACTACATGGCTGCTGCTTTAAAAGTTTTCATCGTGGTGGCATTCAACATGTGAAATTTTCAGTATCCAGTCATATGGCAAGACCAAAATTACAATGCCGCAAACCACTGAGAAGTGCTGCCTGCCTGAGGTTTACAACCATCTCTCCATAAACTTTATAGCAGCTACTGCATGCTTGGCCCATATGAATCCATACTGAGATGAAGGATTTATGGAGAGCTTTCCTGGCTGGAATAAAAATGGGCAGTGCTGTCTTCATGCTGGAAGTAGGACCTCCATAATGCCTGGAGTGGCCTTAAAACAGGGTATATATCTAAAGATATTTATACAACCCTGGGATGATGACCTGCAACCCATGACTGACTGCCTTTAAAAGAGGATTTGCCACTTTCAAGGAGGATAAGGCTACTAGCCACAATGGCTATGTTCTACCTCGAGTGAACAGCATGCCTTTGAATAAGTAATAAATTGAAATAAATAGATAATACCAGTTGCTGGAAAGAGGCAGGTAACAAGAGTGTTGTTACAGCCAGGCCTTGCTTTCACAACCCCACTTTGCCATACAGAATAATCTGCTCAAATACAGCCGCAACTCGTAGCTAATAAATGTAGTAAATGTATTATTATTAGTGGTTAGAATGTCATCCAAAATTTACAAATCATCAGCTTCAAAATAATATATATATCAGTCCATAACCAAGAGGTTGTCCGTGTGATGAATTGCTGGGAGGGAACACCACAACGCAGGCCACTCCGAAAACAGGATTCTGGGCTAGATGCCGGGCCTTTGGTCAGATCCAGCAACAAGGCTCTTCTGTTCTTACTTATTTACAAGCCACAGCCCTTGACTCCCGTGCCTCCAATTTATAGCCAAATCATGCCTGCTACAGCTTCCTAAACACAGTAGCTGCAGCAGGGTTGGCTCCATCACTCCTAGCTAGCACAGCCAACAAGTGGGAATTGCAGCAGGCCAGAGTTCCCATATATGAAAATAAAGGGCAAACGAGCTTCCACCCCATCTAATTTGAACAATGTCCCTCCTTCTTGTTGTTGCCATCTCCGGACACAGTGGTGGGGCACATGCACCTTTGGGGGTGAAGTCAACATGTTGGAAAGCTGTAATGACTATGATGCGAAAAAGCGTCAGCCTTGATGTTCTTGGCACCCGTCTATCTTAGGGGACAATGAAGGAGTGCATGTTTGGGGGTTAAACCGTTGGAGTTACAGTGCCTGCTGTGGCTGTAGAGACCGATACAGGAGAGAGATGTTTTGTTGCAGCTGGGGCAGATGAAGGTGTCCAGTTGTGCTGCTGCGGGTGCACCACAGCGTTTCTTCTCTCTTAACTCCTGCATCCTTCCTTCTTGCAGGTGTCTTTCCAGAGGAGGCCATGTTCTGCTGAACGTGCCCTGGTTGCCCCCAAGACTGACTTTAGAAATGAGAGCCCGTGTTGGCAGATAACCTGGCGGTGGAGACCTATCCTTCAACATTTCTCCAGTGAAATGGGGATGTCCTAATACGCTCCCAATATTTCTGCAATGAAAATAGGGGCGTCCTAAGGAGAAGCGGGACATTCTGGGATCAACTCAGAAACCTAGGACGGCTCCTGAAAATCCTGGAAAACAGGAAAAATTGGCGGGTCTGTGGAGAATGGGATTGGCCTGAGGCATGAGACCACATAAGAAAATGACCAGGCACACTGCCAGTGGGGCTCAACCACCTTCTGATGTGGACAGTGGAGGACAAGCTATGGCGACGCAAGGAACGCGATTGCCCTCTAAGGGGCGCTGCAGCGCGCTCATCAACAATAAAAGAAAAAAAAACTCCCCTGGGCCTTTTGTTCTCTCGTTGGTTTATTCGTGACGCCACAGGGGAGGCGGGCCCTGGCCCGAGCCTTCCCGCGCGCATGCGCGTCCCGCCCTTTGTGACGCTGTCCTCTCCCGTTGCCAGGATACGGGAAAGCGCTGCGGGGCCGCGGCCTGCAAGCGGGGCTCTAGCGGGGGCGGGGGGCGTGGAGCGGAGGCGGCGCGTCAGCGGCAGGTGGAGCTCCGGCCCGGCGGCTGCTGCTCGTGCGACCTTCCTCTTCCGGGTTTGCGGCCCGTCCTCCCCTTCCAGCCTCCCCGAGTCCTGACCCCGCAACGCCGCACCCCCGAGGCAGTGTGCGAGACGGGAAGGACCGGTGACCAGAGAGCGGGGTTTAGTTGGGGCCTTGTAAGCTCAAGGAGGAGGGGGGAAGCGGTGGAGGAAAGCCCCTTGCCTGCCACGTGCCCAACAGGACTGCAGGTCGGTTCATTCATATACTATATATTCCCCCCCGTTTCAGAGAGTTGGGAAGGGGCCGCACGAAGGTCATCTAGTCCAGCCCCTTGCCACTGCAGGGATTTATTTATTTATTTATTTTGCCCAACGTGGGGCTCGAACCCACGACCTAGGGATTAAGAGTCTGTTCTACCGATTTAGAGATTGTAATAGGTTGCCTTTTTCAGAGCTGAAAACCCTCGCGATGAAATACAGTGCCCCAGTTGCAAGCAGTTTATTGCGAATGTTAAACACCCCCCCCCAGCGGTAATAAAACAAAAACACCCGGCCCAAAAACAACGAGCAACAGAGTGTAACGATAAACAACAACACGGTGGAAATAACAGAATGGAAACGCCGTGATAGGAAAGGCCGATGGGGCCGGTGGGTTTCCAAAGGTTTCCCAAGGGGCCTGTTGGTCCCAAGTTAACCAGGTCACTAGTCGGAAATGGGTTCTGGAGCTGTGGGGCGGCCCCAGAAAATGCCCTTGCTTTTTTGTGACAGGCAGGTGAGAAGGGCTATCAAAGCTAAATGGAACCTCCAGGGGCAGAGGCAGTCTATCTCTGTTGGGGCCAGAGAGTGGACAACGGGAAGATTACTCCTCCTGGCTTACCTGAGGGCAGTTGATGTAATTAGATTGCAAGTGGGAGGGCTTTATCCTTGGGATCCACTTTCTTGTTTCCAGAACCCTGAGGTCTGTCTGCTGGAGCCATGTGCAGAACATGTGCCTAGAAAGTGTGATGTTTGTACACTTAGAAGTAATGATCAGGACAACTCTGAGTGCTTCTCAATCCTGGAATTTGTTTTGAGTGCCAGAAATAAGCTGATATTCCTTCCACGCAAAATCCAGCCTTCGTTCTCTTTCCCCAGCCTCCTATCAGCACTTAATTTGTTTCACCGGGGTGGTGTGGGGGAAGGAAGGTATTGTTAGGATTTGCATCAAGTACTAGTAGATCCTTTGTGATCTACTGCAAGTCACCCAGAGATCTACTAGTAGTTATTTATTCATCGTTTGTTTGATTTATATACTGCCCTTCATCAAAAGATCTCAGGACGGTTCACAATATAAAAACACAAATAATAGTTTAAAAAAGGAGCAATAAAACAATAACCACCCCGCACACCCTTGCATTAGACCATCCAATCCAGCTGTGGTTTTCTTACCATGCGCTTCACAGAATAGGTTCCCTTACATGGATCTATAACTTATTGCAGAAGGAACATTAATGGCATATATCTCACTTCACCCTTAAACTGTTTTTCAAGCTACATTAAACCACTAAGTGGGAGGTCATCTAGAGTTCTGAGGTTTGCTGTCATTGATGGGCTCATGGCACCCAGCTCTGTCTCCCCTTTAGATTTATTTCAGTTATTGGTCCCCTTAAGTCATTTGCACCGCATGGGGAAGGGGGCTGCATTTTCACACCACCCCGAATGGCACCTCCAGCCCTGACCTCTGCATTTTGATTGAGTGGAAGATCTGAAACGGTACGCTTGCTAAAAATCCAAAGACGACACCGTGTACATTAGATTTGGCGCTTTCTTACAGGCTCTAGCTCTGTTCCTTTATTAGCCGCATAACAGGTTAGCAATACAGTTTAACTGTTAATTGCTATTGGCTATAAAGCTTACCTTTTGATTTCTGTCTGGTAGTAAAGTTACAAAACCCATTTTCTGAAAGTGGCGACCCTAGGGCATCTCTCTATCTTGTACCCTCAAAACATTGTATATTTGATCCAGTGTCTTTGTGACTTGAAGAAGGGGCATCCTTTATTGCCCTCCTCGGAGTTCTACTCCAACCCACGCTTTCATAAGCAATTTAAAAGGGTCTCTTGCTTCTGTGTGCCACATTTCTGTCTCATAAAACACCCCACATCCTAGCTGTGTGGAATGCGATGAGTAAGCAACAAAGAATATGAGAGTTGCCTTTTTGGATCAGACCAAAATCCATCAGGTCCAGGGTCTGGTGCAGGATGGAGATGACACCTTTGCTTCATTGCTTTGCTGCCGGCTTCTGATAAACATTAGTACTAAATGCCATTTCCAAATATGGAATACATAGTCATGTAACTGTCTACTGTGAATTTGTCTACTAGAATTTAGTTGCTGTGGGACCACCCCGTGATACGCTTTTAAGGACTTCTGAATATGGGCATGGTGGGAAACAGGTGCAGAGCAAATGCTCTTCCTCAGCTTCCCTAAGATCTCTACCAAACACAAGACCTCTGGAAAATAAACTTTAACAGAAAAAAGGCTACCTGGTCCTGCATGCAGTTAGTTATGAGTCAAGTTTTGGAGTACGGTGTAAAGACACATGAGGCCATCACCTTGCTAAAGCCAAGCAGTTCTGGGCCTGGTCAGTGCCTAGAGGGGAGACCATATTAAAATCATGTAGGTTCCAGGACAGAGGAGTGGCAGGAGATAACAGAGGGAAAAATACTGCGTAACTAAATGTGTAAATGGATCATGGGATTAGGCTGGATTTGTTTCCTCCCCCAGCACCAGCCATTTGGGAAGCAAGCACATAGACCAGGGGTAGGCAACCTAAGGCCTGTGGGCCAGATGCAGACCAATCGTCTTCTAAATTCGGCCCACGGACGGTCCGGGAATCACTATGTTTTTACATGAGTAGAATGTGTCCTTTTATTAAAAATGCATCTCTGGGTTATTTGTGGGGCATAGGAATTTGTTCATTCCCCCCCCCCCCATATAGTCCGGCCCACCACATGGTCTGAGGGACAGTGGACCGACCCACGGCTGGAAAAGGTTGCTGACCCCTGACATAGACTGAGTTTCCCCTCCCCACTTGGGTCAGGTAGAGCTGAGATAAAAGATATAAAACAGGGATGGGGAACCTATGGCACTCCAAATGATGTTGGATTGCAACCAGAATGACCAGTGAGCAGGGATGATGGGAGCTGTAGTCAAAGAACATCTGGAGGGTCAAAGGTTCTCCATCTCTGCTGCAAAGGAACCAACTGAGTAACTATGCTAGTTGCTGCAAAAAGTTATGAGGTCCAGGTCTCAAAAATGTTTGCCAAAAATGTTAGTCTTTAAGGTGCCAGATGTTCTTCTGTTGCTTTTTGCTATTTGCTGTCAATGAAGTGCCAAAGACACTTGATTACTCTTTTTCCATGGCCATATGTTGTACTGAAATTCTAAACCCAATCACCCATTGAAGTTAGTCAGAATAATGTCCAAATAAATATGTATAGGACTGCATTGTAAGTCCTGGGTCAGACCCAGCAGAATGTTTTAGGATTAAACCTAGTATGTTGCATTATCAAAGGCTTTTCCTGTGCAGAATTTTGAGAACATCAGGAATTTACCTCAAAGCCTCTAATGGTAGTTTCTATTACATTGCATTTCTTTCCAAGGAATATAATCATTTTAGTGGGTCATCTCTTTAGAGCAGATATAGGCACCCAACTTTGTAAAGCACCAAACAGAAGGCAGCATCCATTTAGAGGCCTAATGAGTAGCTAGATGCTTTTACTGCCAGTTCATTAGGGCATCACAATATAAACAGGAAAACACAGCTCTGTATTTCTTTTCTGTAAGAATCTAAGCACTACAATTCTGTTGTGGGGTTGTAGCAAAATATATAGATCAACCTCATGAGCCTGCCCCATATACACACAGTGTCATAGTCTGTCCCCCAACTCAGAGAATAAGACAAGCCTCCAGCTTTGTAAATTAGCTTTTGGTGCAGCTGTTTCTTGCCCTGAACTGCGCACAAGTTGGCCTGCTTGCCAACAAATGGTTAGTTGCAGTTTCTGTGGCAACTTAAACTGTGATAAGGTGGAGAGCTAACAGTAGTTTCTCTTTCAGCTTGAGTCTAGTGACTTGGAAGCACCCCAAAACCAAAAGCCTTATGAAGCAGCTGCGTGGGAATAAAGGTGGGGGCAATGCCAGAAAGAAGAGTTCCCCCTCTGGTAAGGACAGCAGGAATCCAGCATTACAGGCGTCCGAGGACAGCAGGCCGATCAACATCCTAAATCCAAAACTGTTGGCTCAGAAGCGACCTCTGCAAGGCTTGAGCAGTATGGGAGGCAGCACCGCGGGGAGTCCCGAAGATGCCAAAAGACCAAAGCTCTTGCCTGAAGTGAATTCTCCTGGCCAGGAATCTGAAGACGAGGAGGAGTCGGATGACAGTGAATATGAGAGAGCAGAGAGTGAGAGTGATGACAGCGATTATACAGAGAGTGAAGACGACGACGATGACGACGACGAAACTGGCAGCGATGCCTCAGAAAGCAGTAACAAAGGCCCTGAAGAAACAACAAGCCAGCCTTCTTCAAAGACTGATTTAACAAAAGGTAAACGTTGATGCTTGGAAAAATTCAATAAATAGTGCATCTTTGTGTCACCTATCAGCCGTTTTGAGCTTTTCTTTCTCTGGTGGCTTCTGCTTCTAATTAACCGCCTTAGATGTGGGCGTGTAACTATTAATATGCATTATAGCCACCATTCAGATGCGCTCCTTGACACTGCTCTCTTTATCACCTAACCGTCCTACATAATTGCCTTATCGTCAGGTGTGTCTCATGCTTCGTGCTGCCTCTGAAAGCAGGAAAATAACGGAGAGTGTGCCTTTCTGTGTCATACGCTGCATGAATGTATATTCTGTTGCTCAGATACCAAAGAAGTTGGGGCTGTCGGTTGAATAATCTCTTTCATCCTATTTAGTGGAAACATGTTATTGCAATCCAAAAAGTTGTGTTGAAATATGGAATTGCCTGTCGTTTTCAAGGGCTGCATAATTGCCACATGGTAGTCAAACCACTAAAAACAATGATAGCTACTCCTCACAATAGCCGATCAGGCAAAGTAGGGCTGGGTGATATATCAATATATTGTCCAAAACCAGTTTGAAGGTCACATCATGATATCTGTTTCATAATATTTGACCTGGCAGTATATCGTGAATCACAATGTGTGTGAGGGCTCGTCAATAGGAGTTACTATCGGATATCGTGATATATCGATAAGTTGAGATGTTTAGCTGATGGTATATCACGATATTGAAAACCAGATATCGCCCAGCCCTAAAACAAAGCTGTGTTATCCCCCCTGTTGAAGTCTTGAGGATGGGGGAACACAGGCTGGAGAAACAGTGGCTTGTCTACGTTCACCAAGGTAAGAATTGCTTGCTGGAAACGACACACTTGTCTGCTGCCCTATAGCAGCTCACTGTTTGCACCCTGTCAACGGTGCCATTGCCTCGGTTGTCTAATGAGAACACTTTGTAATGCAGGTTAGTCTTCTGGTTGGATGTTTTGTATTTTCGCATGGAGGAAGGGGAGTAGTCTCCTAAAAAGCTCCTTTGTTGGCCTCACCAGCTGAGTTCAGGTTTGGGTGATCTGTTTTCCTTTACGCTGTCCTGACAGCAGATTAAAGAAGCTCAAAGAACGTTGTGGATTTTTTGAAAGTTCAAAATATTACGTTATGACAGTGCTAATTTGTTCCTTGTTTGATCTCTGCAATGGTTCTAAAATTGTTTGCCACTAGTTTCAAACCTGAAATATGTAATGTGCATTGTTGCCCTCCCCAAGAGTTGGTGCAAGTGTAGCAAATTCAAAAAAGAGGGAGCTCAAGGAGTAAAAGAGGATTAGGAAACAAACGTTGGTACTGAAAATGAGCATTTTTTGTGAGTCATGTTGACTGCTGCAGTAAGCAACTGATCTTTGTAATAAATCAGTTTAGTTACTACTTGAAAGCCAAGTTTGCCTCGTGGTAATTCTGTAGATTTCCTCTCTTTGTCATATCTGTTGAGAATTGACTGTACTCTAGAGTTCTAAATGTATGCTCAAGCCTTCAGCCAAAATTACGGTTTGGTCTACTCCACAGAAAGAGCTTATAAGGGCATTGTGGAACTGTCAGCAAGAAGCAGCCGGAAGCACTAATAAAGAACAAATGAGCCACTCAAAACATGTTTTTCTGTTTTGAAAATATGCTTCCTAAATGCAATAAGCAATGTGATATGATATTTATAAAATCATTGAGTGAGATTTCCTAAGGCAGCCTTTTAAGTTAGCTTTGGAATTCTTGTTTCAATGCAGAAAAACAAGATTTGCTCTTAAGAATTGAGACTGATTATATCTTCCAAAGCCACAGAAAGTTGTGAAATCCAAGCTATCAGAATCTTGTCTTCCTTCCTTCCTAAATCATGGAACCGACTGAGAATTGTGCACCTTAAACATATTTAAATTATATTTGGTAGTGGTAGGTGTTGTCTTACCTTCTCTTCTAAAGTCAGACAACCATTGTTATATTAATCTTCTGAAGGCTAGAAATTTATTCAAATTAAAACAGATTGTTTTTATACTGATGTGCTTCCAAGGACCATATCTCTGACAGTGCAGTCCAGTACACGTCTACTCAGAAGTAAATGGGTACAGAGTTGCTGCCTGGGAGAAAATGCAGTTATCTCAAGAATCTTAATTTGAAAAATGTTGAGAATTGGCAACACTGAGAGTGATGCTTTTACATGAATTAAAAAATGGCTGATGTACCACAAACAAAGCACAATTATAAATAGCAGCGTGGTTAATTGGGAAAGTGTCTAATGAGTTCACCAGGGACGCGGATTAGGTCTCATTTAGCATAATAAATGAATCTAGAAGAGGGAGCAAAGAGCACTAATGAAATTCAAATATGAAAACAGAAGGTGGTGAGAACATAATCAATTGGCATACAAATAATAGGTAGCTAGGTGGTGGCACAAAACACAGCCACATACAGCTATTCTTTTGCCGGGAATAAATCATTGGGAACAAATTAATTTTAAATGCATATAATTTAATATCAAATGCAGGTCAGGAAAAAAGTGGGAAGATGGATGAAGAAAGGTTTATGTGCAAAGCCAGTTTTGTTTCTCTAATCTTTTATGAACAGGCAGCCAAAAACAGATGTAGTTTGTTGGCCATATAGCAGAGACAGAGGCTACTTCTTGGGCATTCTGGTGTGGTTAGTTTATTTAATTTACATAGCACCATCAGTGGGTGTGTGGTAGCTTGCGCGCACACACAAGTCCTCTTAAAATCTAAATTTTATGTTGAGGGGCAGCCAGTGTTAGAAATTAGCCAGGCGCCAGGCGCGTTTTGCTACTGGCATGGGTCGAGGTGTGACTTATGAGGAGATTTCTGGGTGCCAGGTTGGCAACCACAGTTTAAAAACAGCCTTAGTCCATAACTAATCCCATTTCCCTTGTGCGTGTTTCTCCTTGCCTACTGGGACAAGTGAATTGTTGTAACAGCAACCTGCACGCAAACAATGCAGTTGAGATAATAGAATTCTAGAATTGAAGAATTGCAGCGTTGGAAGGGACCCCGAGGGTCATCTAGTCCAATCCCTTGGCGAACAGACATTCTCTTGTGGCAACCGCAACCCAGGTTTAAGGGGCCATTTGGGGCCTAGCCTTTGTATTTGAGTTTCTAAAACTGGGGGCATCATATGTGTGTGTTGTGGGGAGATAATGGGTGAAGGGGAACATGGAAGAATGCACATTTAGGTTGATTGTTTCGGCTTTGTTTCGGGAGGGACTCTTTATTTATTTATTTAAATAAGGAGGGATAAGGTGGTTTTCCTGAGGAAAGACACCCTGAGGCATTCAGGGCACACAGAAAGGAGAAATGGCGCGGTTGTGTATGTCAGGGGTGGGAGGAGAACTTTGGACCGTTGATGGTAATGGAGCTATAGAAGTGAAGCAATGAAATTTCACGTAGTTCCAGAAGTCTTGATCATGAGTAACGTTGGCTATCAACCTGTGTTGGCAGAGATGGGAGAACCTGGCTGTGGTCCTCTTTATGAGAGCAGTCTCCTTGGCATTTTGACTGGTTTGGTGGTCCATAAAAAGCATGGACTGGCAGCTGAGGTGTCCAGCCCGCTGTTTCCTTGTCTTTCTTGTAGCATCCTAGTCGCACACAGTTGGCTTGTATGACAACGGGTTGCTGTTTGGATGAAGGATAGTTGTAGAAGGAGAGAACCAAGAGTCATAAATATGTTGAAAGCATTGCAAAGAGACAGAAAAGACAGCGGAATTATGACATATGCAGTAGTGTTTTGAATTTGGGTTGCCTGCATTTTTTAAAACACACACACATTCCCAGAATTCAAAGCCCAAGGAAAGGCCTCCATTATCATGAGGGCTATAAAGAGAATCTGGAGGTTTTTATCACAGTTTTATTTTATGGTGGTTATGTAGTGCTTTAATACTGCCTGGTACTTCCGAGAGATTTCAGTCTATATTAGGCAAATGCCGGTGATGAGAGGAAGAGAGGGAAAGGCGTGGGATGAGACTTAATAATACAAATAAAAATGAATTATCGGGAGTGAACTCAGCACAGTGATTTGCAAAAAAGAGACTTCAGTGAGGAGGAATAGACGGAGCTGCCAACTGAGACAAGCTTCGGAAAGCTACTCAGCCATGGTTTGAGCTGAATCTGAATGGGACGTGGTTCCCCGCCTTTATCCCAGCTTCTATGGGGAAACTTTTGCAAATGTGAATGAAATGGAATTGACACAGCACATTCTTCGGAACTCGGCAGACAGTATCTAGTGTTTTCTGCTCAGAACTTTGCAGGCAATAAGTGGGGTAGATTGTTTAAATTAACACTTAAAAAAATATGCTAATGAGCTAAAAGCCCTGGTTTGAATAATCAAATTTTAATGGGCTTTTCTGGAGAAAAGTAGATTTCCATTGGCAAATGTTGCCATTAGACAAATTTACTTCCTCCAAATTACGCAAGAGTTGGTACATCTTTTTTGCTATTTAGCAAAGTGCCTTTCGTGTTTATCCATGTAGTTAAAGCAGTTAAATACCTTAATATCCTTGGGTTTTATTAGCTATGCAGTCGTACAGTGGGAGCATGTAAGCAGGCCTATTGACTTGAATAGGACTTAGTCACTAATAATAACATATCCTTGGGATTCCAGCCTTAATATGTTAAGCAATACAGTGGTACCTCGGGTTACAGATGCTTCAGGTTACAGACGCTTCAGGTTACAGACTCCACTAACCCAGAAATAGTACCTCGGGTTCAGAACTTTGCTTCAGGATGAGAACAGAAATCGTGTGGCGGCAGCAGCAGGAGGTCCCATTAGGTTAAGAACAGTTTCAGGTTAAGAACGGACCTCAAGAACGAATTAAGTTCTTAACCCGAGGTACCACTGTATTACATTGCTAGACAGTTTGGCACTTCAGATTTCCGTACCTGTATTTCAGGCAGTCCCAGCTGGTGAGCCTGACTTTCGCTCTGGCTGAACATGTATGGCATTCAATCTGTGCTGTGTTGGGCTTTCCCATTACCCTTGGGTAGAACCTGGTTTTGATATTTGTGGTCGTGGCCTTTCTTGCATCAAAGAGCAGGCTGACCTTCTACCCTCAAACTATGGAATTTACAATATGCTGTGATGGCCTCCAGCTTGGATCACTTTAAAACGGAATTAGATGAACTTCATGAAGGATACTGTTGCCCGTGGTTACCAGAGTTGTATTAAATTTCTGTTTTGAAATTATGAGCTTTTGTTTCTACAGTAGTTTTAATTTTATTGTGCTTTTATTTATTGTAAGCGGTCAACGGACCTTGTGGTAAAGGGCAGGTAAGAAACATAATAAATAATAGTCATGATGGCTATATAACTTGCAGTGTTATACATTTTTAATTTTTGATTAAAAATGAAGAAGCCTTTACCTAAATTTTGGTAAAAATTAGGTCAACTTATTTTTAACACACGAATTTATTGGTGTTTTTAATTTATATTTTATGTAAACTGCTTGGAAGTTTTGATGTTTAAGTGGTATATCAAGCCTTTAAATAAAGGACATGTGTCAACAGTGTGTGATGCAGCAGCAGCAGCAAAAAAGTGAATGCTATTCTAGGCTGCATTAACAGAAGTATAGTGTCCAGATCAAGGGACCTAATAGTACTGCTCTATTCTGCCTTGGTCAGATCCCACCTGGAGTACTATGTTCAGTTCTGGGCGCCACAGTTTAAGAAGGCTATTGACAAGCTGGAATGTGAGCAGATCAGAGTGACTGAGATGCTAAAAGGGCCTGGAAACCAAGCCTTATGAGGAACAGTGGAGAGAGCTGGGTATGTTTAGCCTGGAGGAACGGAGACTGAAAGTTGCTTTGATAGCCATCTTCAAAGATCTAAAGGGCTATCACATGGAAGATGGAACAAGCTCATTTTCTACTGCTCCAGAGGGTAGGACGTGAACTAATGGACTCAAATGACAAGAAATGAGATTCTGACTAAACAATAGGAAGAACATTCTGACAGTAGTAAGAGCTGTTTGACAGTGGAACAGAATTCCTCAGGAAAGGGTAGACTCTCCTTCATGGAGGTTTTTGAGCAAAGGTTAAATGGCCATCAGTCATGGATGCTTTAGTTGATATTCTTCCATTGCAAGGAGTTGGGCTGCAATGACCCTTCGGTTCCCTTTCAACTCTCCAATTCTCTGATTCTAATAACATAACATAACACATTAAATGATAACATAGAAGCAAATCAGTACACCACTGAATGCCAGTTGCTGGAGACTACCAATGGGAAACTCCTGTTTCCCCCTCATCCTGTTTATGGGCTTCTCATTCAACTGAATGATGGTCTGGATAGACCTTTGGTTTGATTCAGGAAGACCCTCCTTATATTCACTGCATGAACCTCTTATTTTACTGATGGGCGGTTGCATTTATCAAATCTGTATTACACGTCAAACAACCTTTAGCGAAGGTCAGAATTTGAAGTGATTAAGCAAGATACTCCACTCCAGTTGCTTCCTTTTTTGTTGTTGCTTCAAATAGTCATCTTGTCCTTTTCCCTTTTACCAGTGAGCAGGGAGGAAGCTTGAACTGAGCCTTCAACTTGTAATGTTCTGATCATATTGGGTGGGGAGGAATAGCATGTGTCAAGAAAACTGCCACTTCCCGACAGCTCCTTCTTAGGCATCTTGTCTTGCCCTTCAAAGGCTCTGGACAGTTGTGATTCACTCAGTTCTTCTACATGGGCACTGTGTGTGTCATCTCAAAAGCCGGCCGCTGTGTTCAATGCTAGGGGAAGACCTTGAACCATGAAAGGAAAGAGATCAATGACTGATGAGTGAGAAGAGCTTTGAGGGTCTATGGCAGCTGACCCCAACCTGGTATCCTCCAGCTGTTTTAGATTACACCTCCCATCAGCCCTAGCCACTGGGGCTGATCGGGGCTGTAGAGCAGTCCAAACCCACTGCAAGATACCAACCTGAGGAAAGCCGGTATTGGCAACTTGCGGGATCAAAGGCGGATGCATGAAGCAAGAGAGCAAAGTAAAGATCAGAAAGAAGGAGGAGCGGGTGAAGCAGAGGAGGACGAAGATGTACCGCAAATAGAATGGGAGAAAGCCTCTGATAAGGAGGAAATGGAAAAAAGGGAGAATAAAAGCATGAAGCAGACGAGGTGGTTTACATTCTTTTGATATACAATGCATTAAATAGAAAATAAGTCACAGCTGACTGCAAGCTAATAGCTTCCACAAAACTGTGCTATGCATTAGAAATTGCTGGAGCAGGTCAGCCTGAGAATACACAGAGACTGGTGCCCTTTCCTTTGAGCCCGGGGGCTGCTTCAAACATGGCTTCTGTCTGAGAAAAAGTGGTGCCTATAGACTTCCTGATTCGTGGATAAGTGAAAACGCTTGCGCTGCATATCTTATGTAGTGGACTTCATGCTTTTTTAAAAAGCAGGAAACTGCATGGAGAAAACAGCACATTGTTGTGCAGTTGTTTCTCCCAGGTTCCGTCCGAACCTTGCCAGTCAGATGAACATCTTCTTTCCGGAAGCATGACACGTGGCATTCCTGTCAACATTTAAAATGGGTTTTATTTATTTTATTTACTTCTTAACATTTCTATACAGTGGTACCTCAGGTTACATACGCTTCAGGTTACAGACACTTCAGGTTACAGACTCCGCTAACCCAGAATATAGTGCTTCAGGTTAAGAACTTTGCTTCAGGATGAGAACAGAAATCGTGCTCCGGTGGTGTGGCAGCAGCAGGAGGCCCATTAGCTAAAGTGGTGCTTCAGGTTAAGAACAGTTTCAGGTTAAGAACGGACCTCCGGAATGAATTAAGTACTTAACCCGAGGTACCACTGTACTGCCTTTCCGCCAAAGACCTTGAGGTTCTCCCATTTCATCCACACGGCAACCCTGTGAGGTACATTAGGCTGAGAGACAGTGACTAGCCCAAGGTCATTCAGTGAGCTTCATGGCCTAGTGGGGATTTGAACCCTCGTCTCCCAGGCCCTAGTCCCAACACTCTTAACTGTTGCACCACACAGGCTCTCAATTTCTTAATATATCTATCAGATTCTGACCTCTGTTGAATGCAGGGCTGGCTCGAGCCTTGTGATTGGTTTTAGACTTCAGAAGTATTTCTAAGATGTGCATGTTGGACGACTTCTGCAATGGCACCAGCTGAGTCAGAAATATTTCAGGTACAGTTAAGAGTGCCAGTACTAATCCCTTTAAAAAGTCTTGGGACCTGGGTGTTCCCCATAGCAATCTGCCTGTTTGCAAAGACCTGCATCAAAGGTGCCTCTCTGGGTGCCCCTGTCTTCAAAAATAAGGCAGCAGGTGGTGGTGATGAAGAGGGGCTGTTCATTTGGTAGTGCTTGCTTCATATTGTGGGTAGCTGACTTGGGGGGGTGACTGTGATCAGGGCTACCGCAGGGGCAGAAGAACAACTTTTCTGGGGAATATTTTATGGTACGTTGTGTAACCTGTATGGGGTGGTTTCAAGTTTTAATTTTCCATTTTGTTTTCTCTGAACATTTCTTAATATTTTGATGTTTAATCAGAGTACTTGACTTGCCCTCTTTTCCTTCCCATCTATGGGAAGGAAAAGCTAAGCTAAACACCTCTAATCTCTTCCCACATGCCTGTCGTCATTTGTCTTTCTCCCTTTAATTAGTTTTAAACAGAGAGAATTGAACCGGAGATCAGCCTGAGGAATGTGCCATTTATTTGTATAATGGCATAGGTTTTCCATTTTTATTTTTCATTCCCTGTCTTGTGCATTCGTACAATTCTTTGTCTTTTTTTGACTTCTATCAAAGAGAGTTTTATTGCAGTGTTTCCCAAACTTTTTTGGGCAACGGCACACCTGTTTACTGAAAAAAAATCTCACGGCACACCACCATTAAAGCCCCGCCCCGTGACGTCAGCGCG
This sequence comes from Podarcis muralis, assembly GCF_964188315.1. Lineage (NCBI taxonomy): Eukaryota > Metazoa > Chordata > Lepidosauria > Squamata > Lacertidae > Podarcis > Podarcis muralis. Next base: position 18,527,634 of record NC_135657.1, read on the forward strand.
CAGCGTCACGCCGGGAGGGACGCACGAAAGTGAAAGTTTTTTCCCTCCCCCTTGCCGGGGAACCTCCAAGCTTTGGGGGTGGGAGGAGGCAGCAGAGCGAGGGACTGAGGGACGGCGGCAACTGAGGCGGCGGCGGCTGTTGTGGTGGTGGCGGCGATAGCGGGCGGAGGAGGGGGCGGCGGCGGGGCTTGAGGAGCCGTCGCCGGGAGTTGCTGCTGCTGTTGTTGTTGCTGCTGCTGCCCGGACATGCCGGCCTCCTCCTCCTCCGCTCTCTCGCGCTCCTCCCTTTTGCACGCGCTGCCCCGCCACTCGGCACCACCACCGCGGAGCCGCCACTCGGCTCGACGCGGATCCTCGCCGCCGCCGCCTCTCACCGCCCGACTCGCCCGCCTCCCTCCCACGGCACACCAGCCAATGTCTGACGGCACAGTAGTGTGCCGCGGAACACCGGTTGGGAAACACTGTTTTATTGACCAGACCGCTGTAGATCTCTAATTCCCACCCCCCAAGAACTGTCACAGATAATTTAGCATCTGTTAACTTTCGAGCATTAGATTCTTCTTACCATTGTGTGTGGTTCTGGATCTGCCAACATTATCATTTACTGTACTGCTCACCTAGTTTGCTTAGTTCCTATGAGCAAAGATGTCTGCAAACGAGAAACGAAGGCTTGCAGCATCAACCCTGCTGTGTGGAAATCCCTTGCAGGTAACCATAGTGCCTGGAGGCAGACGGACAGGTCATGCGTCCACAGCAGTGAGCCCAGGAGAAAGGACTGCTGGGAGGAATGCAGAGAAAAGATGCCTTGGCACATTTGCAGCAGCAGAAGCGGATGCCTTCATCTGCCCCAGCTGCAACAAAACATGTCTCTCCCATATCAAGTCTCTACTATCAGGCACTGTAACTCTCCAACGGTTTGACCCCCAAACATGCACACCTCCATAGTCTCCTGAGACAGACAGATGCCAACAATAGCAAGGCTGGCGCTTATTTCACATCACAGTCGTTACATGGCTGTTAAGTCACCCCACACATATTTTGAGTGAATTAGCTGGAGTGTTAACGGCAAATCCATAATCCTTTCAGAAATGTTCTATAATAAATCAAGTCAGCCCATTTCCTCTCTTTTCAGGGAAGAGGCAAGGAATGGCTACCACATCAAGGTAGGCACAAACATTAAAGGAAGCTACTTCAAAGCATGCATATAAGCGTTCTACCATTTGAAGCATTTTCAGATAAGGAGATGGAAAATGATGGCGGCATAGTGCACAACAGGGTACCTTTTTCAGCGTTTCATAAGCATGCCCATTTATCCAAACATTTTGGAGCAGAGTTCTCATTTTTACCACTGTCGTCATTCATGTTAAAACTTCCTGTTTCATGTACAACTTCTCAATCTTTGCGCAGTGGCCAAAAGTCTACATGGTACTATGGAAAACCACGTTGACTCACTTTATCAAAACATGTCTTAACAAAGCATGGACAACATTCTGTTGAAAAAATAGGTGCACCAACTTGCTAAGGATCAAGTCATCCCCCCCGCCAAACCTCCATGTGTATCTATTACATTTCTCTCTCATTCTTCCTTAAAGGAGGCAAGTCTGTGGGGTAAGCAGCCTAGTGTCTAGCCTTGAAATAATCTCGTTGGTTAAGGTAGGATGAAGAAGATTGACTGGTCCAGCTTCCAAACAAAGATACTTACATGACGGAGCAGAAGTTTGGAACTACAGTGGTACCTTGGTTGTCGAACGGCTTGGCTCCCAAACAAATCAGCTCCCGAATGCTGCAAACCCAGAAATTAGTGTTGCTGTTTGCAAATGTTTTTTGGAAGCTGAACGTTCTCCGTGGCTCCCGATTGAGTGCAGGAAGCCCCTGCAGCCAATCGGAAGCTGCACCTTGGTTTTTGAACGGTTCCAGGAGTCGAACAGACTCCCAGAACAGATTAAGTTTGACAACCAAGGTACGACTATATGCTACTCCAGTTCAAGCCTCAATCTACCCACCACCCTAGCTGTTCCTGGCTATATTTCATCTAGAGTCGGCGTGAGAATAAAAATACGTATCCTTTCCTCATCTCTTTTGGGGAGAAATGAGCTACAAATAAGAATATAAAAAATGCATGCATTTTTATTCCTTCTTGTGAGTTGCCCTGCAACTATAAGTTGTTGTTGTTTAGTCGTGTCCGACTCTTTGTGACCCCATGGACCAGAGCACGCCAGGCACTCCTGTCCTCCACTACCTCCCGCAGTTTGGTCAAACTCATGCTGGTAACCTCGAAAACACTATCCAACCATCTTGTCCTCTGTCGCCCCCTTCTCCTTGTGCCCTCCATCTTTCCCAGCATCAGTGTCTTCTCCAGGGAGTCTTCTCTTCTCATGAGGTGGCCAAAGTACTGGAGCCTCAGCTTCAGGATCTGCCCTTCCAGTGAGCACTCGGCTGATTTCCTTAAGAATGGATCGGTTTGATCTTCTTGCAGTCCATGGGACTCTCAAGAGTCTTCTCCAGCACCATAATTCAAAAGCATCAATTCTTCGGCGATCAGCCTTCTTTATGGTCCAGCTCTCAATTCCATACATCACTACTGGGAAAACCATGGCTTTAACTATGCGGACCTTTGTTGGTAAGTAAATGCAATTAGAAAGATTTTGCAATTGGGTCCAACACATAATGTAGGATGGTGGCTTTTTTCATGTTGACTTCTCTGTTTCCGTATATGCGCAAGGTGCTGTATCCTCGTACAGCTAGGGTTCTTCCGTCTTTCTTCCACAAAAGAATTTTTAAAAATGAAGAGCACCTGGAACACCTCTTCATTCATTTTAACTCTTACTGCTCAACAAAGTGAGCTTCGTACAGTTCATAATTGTTGCTCCTTTTGCGGTTGTCATACTTTGCCTTTGGCTGTCTAGGTATGAAAGGACCCAAACCAATTTGTAGGCCTTTATGTATCTGAAACAACCTTGTTAAAGTGATTGCGTTTTAAACAGCAGGCTCTTTTATTTTGTCACTGGCTTCCGCAGTACTTTCTGTAATTGGTGTTTGCGAAAACTCCAGGTGAATAACTGGGAAAGTGTGGGGGGGAGAGAGCAGAAACTAAGGGAGCTGTAATGGTTCTAGGGGTTGCTCGTGCGTAAGCCGGTGCCCACACCTGGCTGGGTTGCCTAAGTGAACCCTTCCTGTCCGGACAGCCACTCACCCGTGGCTGTCTCAATCGCTGGCAGAATCTGTCAGTGGGCGTTTCTTAAACTTCTTCCAGCAAAGAAGTTCTTTCATGCCCAGTCTCCTCCTACCTTCCCTGCGCGGAAGCCTTCTGCGCAAGGAGGGCGTAGGCAGCGGAGGACCCTTCCTCCCCCTGCTGGTCCCCGGCAAGGAGTCATGTGACCCCCTCTCAGATTCCCCCATCTGCCCCCCTTCTCCACTGGAGCTAAGCTGATTCCCTTCCCCAGAAGATGGGCTGCCTCTCCCAATCCCGGGACGCTCTCTGGGATCCCTCTGGAGCTCGCTCTCTCCCTCCGGCACTGATGGCAGTTCCCTGACAGGAGCATTTCATTGAGGTTGGCTGATAAATTTAGAACAAGGTATGAAAAGTGGAGTTTTTTGGGATGAAATAAGCAGCTGACCTGTGGAATTTATTGTAGCTCTAGTCACGTTAAAAAATACAGATTTAACATTTTGTTTGGCAATGGAGCTTAGATCATGTTGGTTCAGTCCTGCTTTTCCGTCCGTTAACTGTGTGTCAAGAAGGGATATGTATACAGTGACTGGCCCATATTGTTAAAGGTTTCCCCTCTCTCCTCTCCTTTCCTTCCCTCCTTCCCTCCTTCCCTGACCCCTTGTATTTTGGAGTAGAAGGTGCTGGTTCTTGCCCAGGGCAGGGTAGCTGATTTGATGGGCCAGTGGTTTGATCCAATATGACAAATCGTGTGTTGATGTCTGAGGTGGAACGCATCATTTGGCCTGCGTTTGCAGAGGCTTTTGAGGTTGCAGTCTCTTTGCGGGTCTGTCCAGAGCTCATCAGGGGCGAAAAACTATTACAGTTCTAGACTTTTGCCATAAGGAATGACTAATTGAGGGATTACATGTTTGGCATGCCAGAACAGAGAGAGAGAGAGAGAGGTGATGTCAGTAAAGCGTTGTGACGGGAAAATGCCTGAATGTTAGAATGTAGACAAAGCGAGAAAAGATGGTGTAGGCCAGTGTTTCCCAACCGGTGTTCCGCGGCACACTAGTGTGCCGCGAGACGTTGCCTGGTGTGCCGCGAGATGTTGCCTGGAGGGAGGCGGGCGAGTCGGGCGGCGAGAGGCAGGGCGGCGGCGGCGAGGAGAGGCCGCCCAGCGCGGGGCTCTCGCCGTCTGCCTGCCTGGCTGCCTGCGTGGCGCTGACGTCACGGGGCTGTAACGTGCCCCACATAGGCACACGCGGGGCGGTGAGCGAGCTCCCTCCCACATCCCATCGCCGCTCGCTTCGGCCGGCCTACTGGGCTGTCGCAGGCGGAAGGCCTGCGCATGCGCGAGGTTTTCGCGCCTTCGGGATTCCCTTCACGCCTTCCTCCTCCCGGGTCCTTGAGAGCGCGGGAAGCGGCAGCGCGAGACCGGCGTTGAGCCTGGTAGGTATTGCGCTTGCCAAGGCAGTCATTTGGGAAATGAAAACTTGCAAAGCAAGCAACCAGTTCAATCTGAAGTACGTGTATGCTTAATATCCTGTATCTGAAACCTGTTCTGCCCCCTCCCCCACACTTGGTGCCATTTTCATCTACACATGCAGCAGAGTAAGTTGACCCAGAATAGTACCAATTCAGATGGCAGATGGGAGAATGACAGTGCTGAATGCTTTCCCATGTAGAACAGTCCCTGCACATAAAAACCTAGCATATTTGGAAGAGGGATGCTAGCCTAACCATTACCTTCTATGCTGTTACTATTTTTTTATTTTTTTTTACATAAGTAAAAAGTGACCTTTCCCCATCTGGCATGGTGGTGTGCCTCGAGATTTTTTTCATGAAACAAGTGTGCCTTTGCCCAAAAAAGGTTGGGAAACACTGGTGTAGGCCCTGATTTAAAATGTAGCCATCAGTCAAATTCTTTTCTCCTTAAAATCCCTCCTCAAATTTTACCATTTCCATTGAACCTTCCACGTAATCACAAAGTACACACAACTTTACCTGTGCAAAATGGTACTGTCAACTTTCGGATTTGAAAATAAGGGATCAGCAGCCTCACCTGTCCCGGGGACAGTCTATGGGATATCTAACAATCCAGGATAGCAGCAGGAAATGGCGCTGGACTAAGGGAATTTCCCGCAAAAAAAGGGAAGGTTGATCGCTATGGTCAGGATGGTTGGGTTGTCTATAGCTCTGCAATAAGGATACAGTCTCTGCCTGGAGGTGTGGGTTTGAATCCCACTCTGCCCTTGGGCAGGACGCATGAGGGGTCCAAGATGCTGCAATTGTGCCTGGAGGTGGCCAAACCAGCTTTAAAGGCGGACCATATCTCAGTGATAGGAACCTCCTGTTCTTTCAGAAGATCTCAGGTTCAATCCCAGACACTTCCACCTAATAGCAGAGGTTGAAGACTTCTTTCTGAGATCCTAGAGAGCTGCTGTCAACCAGAGTAAATCATATTGAGCTAGACAGACAGCTGGTTTAAGGCAGACTATGTTCCTACAAGGGACACGGGTTGGCGCTGTGGTCTAAACCAGTGTTTCCCAACCTTTTTTGGGCAAAGGCACACTTGTTTCATGAAAAAAATCTCAAGGCACACCACCATTAGAAAATGTTAAAAAATTTAACTCTGTGCCTATATTGACTATATAAAAAGTACAGTGGTGCCTCGCAAGACGAAATTAATTCGTTCCGCAAGTCTCTTCGTCTTGCGAGTTTTTCGTCTTGCGATGCACGGTTTCCCATAGGAATGCATTGAAAATCAATTAATGCGTTCCTAGGGAAACCGCCTTCAGACCAGGTCCGGGGACAGTCTGTCCCCCGACCTCTTCTGAATGCTGGGGGGGGGGGGACAAGGGCTTTTCTTCCCACTGCCAGCCTTCAGAAGGCTGTTCTGAAGGCTGGCGGTGGGAAGAAAAGCCCTTCTTCCCACCTCCCGCCCCACAAGCTCCGGGGACAGGAGGGCTTTGCTGCCGACCGCCAGCATTTTAAAAGCCCCTGCTGTCCCGGGGCAATTTTAAAATGCTGGCGGGCGGGAGCGAAGTCTCCGCTGCCCCGAGGAGATTTTAAAATGCTGGGGGTCGGCAGCGAACGCTTCGCTCCCACCCGCCAGCATTTTAAGATCGCCCGGGGCAGCGGAGAAGTCTCCGCTGTCCCGGGAAGGCAGGCGGGGGGAGCAAAGACTTTTGCCCCCGCCTGCCTTCAGAAGAGGTCCAGGACCTCGTTCCGATGCCCGGCGGCGGGGTGCGAGGTTCCCGCCCCACCGCCCGGCATCGGGGCATCGTTCCGATGCCCGGCGGCGGGGTGCGAGGTTCCCGCCCCCCCGCCCCGCTTCGGAGCAGCGTTCCGAAGCGGGGCGGCTGGGGCGGGTGTTCCCGCCCCCCTGCCCCGCTTCAGAGCAGCGTTCCGAAGCGGGGCGGCTGGGGCAGGTGTTCCCGCCCCCCCGCCCCGCTTCGGAGCACCGGGAGAAGCGATCTCCCCGCAGCCCCTTGCTTCAAAAGAGGTCCGGGGGCAGTGGGGAAGAAGCGCTGCGCTTCCCGCTGCCCCCGGACCTCTTTTGAAGCAAGGGGCTGCGGGGAGATCGCTTTTCCCCGCAAAGCCTTGCTTCAAACGAGGTCCGGGGGCAGCGCGAAGCGCTTCCCGCTGTCCCCGGACCTCTTTTGAAGCAAGGGGCGGTGGGGAGAAGCGATCTCGGGCGCCGCGGCGCGCAGGCGCACTGCTCGCTCCTCTTTCCGCGCAGGCGCCTTCTCTCGCTCTTTCGCCTCCTTTTCTTTCTCTCTCGATGGTCCGCCTACAAAGGAGCGAGGGAGGCGCCCGCCATGTTTGGATTTGCATCCAGCAGGAGATGCCGCCGCCGCCCCGCCTCTCCCGCCTCCCTCCCACGGCACACCAGGCAAGGTCTCACGGCACACTGGTGTGCCGCGGAACACCGGTTGGGAAACACTGGTCTAAACCACTGAGCCTAGGGCTTGCCGATCGGAAGGTCGGCGGTTCGAATCCCCGCGATGGGGTGAACTCCCGTTGCTCGGTCTCTGCTCCTGCCAACCTAGCAGTTCGAAAGCACGTCAAAGTGCAATTAGATAAATAGGTACCACTCTGGTGGGAAGGTGAATGGCATTTCCGTGCGCTGCTCTGGTTTCACCAGCTGGCCACATGACCCGGAAAAACTGTCTGTGGACAAACGCCAGCTCCCTCGGCCAGTAAAGCGAGATGAGCGCCGCAACTCCAGAGTCGTTCATGACTGGACTTAACTGTCAGGGGGGGGGTCCTTTACCTTTACCTTTTTATGTTCCTACTAGTTTGCTCCACTTGCCAACCTCCCCTGCCATTCCTCCCCATTAACCTCCTGGAGCTTCCCTGTAACACCCCGTGGAAGGACTAAGCTTGCTTTTCACCTTCCCAGCCCCATTTCTCGTGCCATTTCTCTCTTCTGTTTGTTAGTCCAGCTTTGCATCCCTGTTTTCACCGACCCTCCATGTCCATGCCTCCTCATCCTTCTTTTGTGCAACCTCCTTTGCACACAAAACTCCTCCATGGTAACCACCTGCATCTTCTTCCTCCCACACATTGCAACTACTAAGCATCCTTTTCACTTTATGCCGAATTATGAAGCCAGCATCACCTCACGTCCTATTCATCAAACCCTTTCATGCCCCTGCCTTCAGTTTCAACCTCGTTCCCATGCCTTCTGCTCTCTCCTTTCTCTCATCCTTCCCCCCCCCCCCCGTCTGCTTACTTACCTCAACTCTCCCTTGCACGCCACCCCATTTCCACGCCTCCCCCTCTCGCTTGCACACAAACCCCGATGCGGATCCATTCTGCTGTCTCTTTAAAATAAACAGAATTTAAAGAGCAAGGCTGTCAGTTAGCTTCTTCAGTTAGAGCACGGTAGGGTTCTGTTGACGGATGTTGCTTCTTAATAAAGACTCTGTTCTTAAATACTACAATGACTCTGGAACTTCATGTAGAAGACAACGCATGGTACCAGGAGTGGAGGTACCAGGATTGTGGGGAAATACTATGGAGTCATAGGTTGCACATCCTTTATCTCGCATAAGCTAGCCGAGGAATGGAAGTTTAAATCAACCAAATGTTCCTTTTCAGTATTCCTCCTTTCCTGATGTACTCAAATGATCGTAAAAGTTTCCTCAAACCTCCGCCATTTTTTTAAAAAGCTGCCATTTTCCTCTCTGTTCCCACCATTTCTTCTTTACTCAAGCGTCTGGTGTTGCTTTAAAACCACTCCTCCCCTCTCAGTGATTCTCCTTTCTTGTCCCCATGCTGTTGTACAACCTGCCTTCTCTTTTGCTTCTCATCATTATTACATTTGCATACTGCCCTTCATCCATAGGCCTCAGGGTGGTTCACAACATAAAAAGACGAGATAAAAAACACAAAATACATAATAAAAACGAGAACAAACCAATAACGCCCCCTTCCTACCACCCCCCATGAGGACTCCATGCAAATCCAAATTGTTATGAGGCACTACAATTCCTCCAATGGGGGCTGCCCAACGACAGCCTTACATTTTTATGTATTTAGGAAGATAAAATCACTCCCTGCTATGCTTTCATCTCCTATTTTCCCCCCTTCCTCTGATGTCACCTCAGCCGTCAAAATTTAAATTGCAAGCACTTTGTGCTAGAAATTGGGTTTTACTTATTTATATTTAATCTGCACTGTGTATGATATATCAATCAACATCATGTCTTTTGGAACCTTTGTAAAATGCGACTGCCTGCCGCAACATGTTGATGAAATGTGCCATGCGCAAACAGTTGTGTTCTGTCCCCAGGTCATAAAAGAGATGGGAGCTGGAAGGGCTTTCCCTTAATCCTTAGGGCAGTGTCTGTAATGCAGAAAGCTCTTTAGCAGTGTCAGCAACCAGGACTGAGAAGCCCCTTGAGAGAGAGAAAGCCTAAGGAAAGATTTGTGCTATAGGAATGGCTTGACTTCAGAAGTGTTCCTTTCTAAGACAAGCGGAGAGTCAAGTACTTGTCGTATAACGGACCTGCAAGCAGCTCTGAATGTATTCCGAATTCCTTATTTTTGGGCAGTGGGGGAGAGAGTGGGCATTTCTAGTCTATTTCCTAATCAATGCTAAGCATCTCTCATTCTGTGTGTTACATGTGAATGCAAGGTGGAAGAGTTCAATTTTGAAGCTGCACTTGAGCTCCGAGAACAGCTGATTTAAAAAAAAATTCATTAAAAGGCCGAAGATACAAGCCGAGACTGATTTACACCTCTGATGTGAAAGTGCTCTTAATTCTAAGTCGTGAATCTAGAATTACTACTCTGGTCATTTTTCAGAAATACTAAAGGAAGTTAGAATGCACACAAACTTTCAACCTTCTGCCCTCTTTAACATGTGAATGGAAGATGTTAAAAATCAGCTAATTTGTATATTAGTTGGCAGTTTTGGCTTGTGTGCACCAAACTCTGAAACCATTAGTTGAGTGACCATTTTGTTTTTATTTGTTTGGATCCTAATTTCACAGATAGAGCTGTGACCCGGTCTGTGTCATAATTCTGCAGGTCTAGCACAGTGTGTGGCTACTTAACGTAGGATGCCAAGTTTGTAGTCCTTCCACACAACTCCAGTACAGATGGGATTCCTTCAGACACTCCCAGGGAGAAGCTTCCAATAGTGCTGTCCCATACTGCTGTTGAGGCCTCTTCCCATTGGTCTGTGTCCCTGGTGGGATGCTGTTTGGGTTAAAAAGGTCCCCATGATAGGCCCTGAATACTTAGCCCAGCCACATGGGGATAGCACCATTGGCAGGGCAGTTTAGTGTGTCTTTGAAGGGGCTGTGAGATTGAGCACTGGGTGGGTGTGCGGGGTTTTTGTGGTGGCACTTGCATGAATCGCAAGGTGTTTACCTGCAGCTGCCCTTGCAATCTGAATGCAAAAAAAGACAGTAGCATTCAACATGAAGCAGGTTGGGCGGGCAGGTGGGGATGAGTTTGAATAATCCAAAGACTGACATTTGTTTGGGGGTGTCTCGTTTTTTTCTTTCCCCCAGAATGGTCTTCGGTGTCTTTTGAGGAGCTGCTGCAGTTGAGAAATCGAGTTGGGACCAAGGCTTATCAGCAGATGACTACTGGCAAAAGGGCAGTAAATGTCACAAAACCAGAGAAGAGGCAGCGTCCAAACAAGCACGGGTAAATGCGTTTCCCTGTTGTGAGGAGAACTGCATTCCCCTGGGCTCAGGTGAAGTCTGCAAACCTGCGCTTCCTTACTCGAGAGTGAGCTCTCAAGGTAGCAATTACCGAACTTGCGCACGGGCTCCTGCAGTAAGCCCTTTTCTGCTTGGTGAAGGGCGTAGAGATTTCTTAGCTGCCTCTGGAGAGCTATTGGAGCAGAATGCATTCATCCTGGGAAGAAGGAATTGGAGTTTAACCAGAGGGCTCCCTCTGGGAGGGTGGGTGGTTTTCTAGGTAGCATGGACTTACCTGAAGAACTAACAGCCTTAATTGTCTGCTTTATGGTCTGCACCACTGGAGCTGCTACCTTGCTCTCAATGCATTTTTATAACCTTGCTGGGGTTAATTTACTTCCTTCTTCCTAAGCCTCTCTGGGAGCCCTTTATGGGACTCTTTGGCCCCCGTTAGTGTTCCCAGTCTCTCACACTTCGGTGTACAGTGGTTCCTCAGGTTACATACGCTTCAGGTTACAGACTCCGCTAACCCAGAAATATTACCTCGGGTTAAGGACTTTGCTTCAGGATGAGAACAGAAATCGTGCTCCGGCGGCGCGGCGGCAGCAGGAGGCCCCATTAGCTAAAGTGGTGCTTCAGGTTAAGAACAGTTTCAGGTTAAGAACGGACCTCCGGAACGAATTAAGTACTTAACCCGAGGTACCACTGTATTCTGTAAAATGCCATCAATGTGATGAGTAATTTAAACATTAAAGCAGACACGGATGCAAATCGTCACTGTATTCCCTACTCGGACACCTCCCTGCAGTTCTCTCCATTTTGCTGTGTGTCATTACTCTTTGTTCATCATCCTGAAGCCAGGTTTCACTCGCCGTAAGTGTCCCTTCCAAGAGACACCTGCTCTTTCCTTCATCAGTTCTCTCTCATCTGTTTCCAACTTTCTCTGCTTCTCTTCTCTCTCCCCTCCCCACCCTCTGTTAATATCTTGTGCTGTTACTTCACCTTTTACCTGAAGCTCTCACTGGCTTTCCAGACAATGCTATATAAGCCTTTCGAAATGCCTCTTCTATTATGGGTTGCTTATTTCTATTTTTATCTCTCCAAAGCCTTTTGAGAGAGAGCCTTTCTACAAAAGCCCCAGTGCAGCTGGAATCAAATCAGCTAGGTGTTTGTGTGTGTGTCTTTGAAAGGAACCCTCTCGACTTGAAGGGAATGCTCCCCAAATTCTATCCTGTTCAGTGGTGCATTCTTGAATGAAATTGGATTCAGAAGCAAGCAACATAACACCGCAATATTTTTTAAAAAGTGAGCAAGCTTTATAAAATCTTCCGCATGCTCATTGGAAACCAGTATATTAGGGAAGTGAAAAGTGAGAGGTGTCTGCAGGAGCCTGGCTGGTTTGTGAATTCCCACATTGTGTCTGGAATGACAGCTCCTGCCCCGCTGCTGCGGTCCATTCTCTGGCTTGTATCTGACTAAGTCGTCCTATTAGTGCAAGGACTGCTGCCTGCACAATGGGATTCCTCTGCCCACCCCCAAATCTGCTCTCTAGGGTTGGGGGGAACCCTAGAACAGATTTGGGGTGTGTACATAGGGAGATGAGAAGAAGCACAGGTTGAACTCCTTGTGCTTACAGGACAACTTTGTTGGGTATGAGCCTAAATGTTGCCCATCTGCCTGCTGCAGAAAGCAGAATCCCATTGCTACTTAAAACCTGGAGGAGAAATGTTGCAGTGGGGCAGCTGGGACACCACCCTAAAATAATGTTTTGCTGCCCCGGGGCTGTTAAAGCAATAGGTGCCGCATCTGGATCAGGAACTGGCAGCTCTGCCTGCGAAACTCCACAGTACTGTCACAACTCTGGTAAGGGTGCTGTCTTTTCAGCTAGCTAATAAAAATATAATTAACTTCATCGAGCCGTTCATGGGCTGTTGGTGCAGAAGATTAGCTTACTCGTTTTCTCCACTCCTCATAATTTTATCAGTTTGCACTTCTCCTGAGGGAATTTGGTGTATCCCTCTGAAAAAGGCTGTTTCATAGAGAGCCGTCTGTTTCCCGTGATGCGCTGCTTTTTCTGCCGCGTCTGAAGGCTAGCGGTTGCGAAGCACAACAGGAGTGTGACTTGGTTAATGTCACTGCCGAAGAGGGTCTGGGTGTCATATTTTCAAAGGATTTCTACGGCGGCTCATTAAAATTTATGTTGGCATAGCGATGGCGCCACGTCAGTCCAGGGAGTAAAAGGCACCAAATAAGTGATATGTTGACTTTACTGGACCAATCCATTGTGGAGAGAATATTCCAGGTTCATCACCTGCTTTTGTCTTCTGAATAATTGGGCGGTGTGGGTTGAAAATGCTTTGAAGGTGGTAATCCAGCAGGTTGGAGAGAGGTAGGGAACGGGGTGCTGGAACCGTTTATTGCTAAAGTGGAGACCTTTTCCGAACTCCTGCTTTGCATAAGTTTATTCCAGTATTTACTGCTTTTTATAGCCTGCCTTTCCACTGAAGTGCTCAGGTGCAGCTGGAGCCAAAACAGTTCTAACGTACAGTAAGCCTGCAACTGACGCTGGGGTTACGTTCTCGGGATCGCGCCCAAAGCCCAAATTGCATGTCATCAAAACACGTTTGGTTCAACGGCAGGTTGGGGGGGTGTCATTTTTCCTGGAATCCTGCCCCCTTCATTTTACTTTTTGTCTCACGCATAAAGCTGAATGCGTACAAGTTAAATGTATGTAAGTTGTAGGCTTAGTAAATATGAGTGGTGCTTAGTTCTTTCTTCTTACCACTTGAACAATAGCTGTGGTTATTCATGGATATAAAGTTTAAGAACACAACAATATTAAAACTTATTTTACATCAAGCTACAGGTGAAAGAGGATTTAAAAAACCAAAACTTTGCAAATTGTAATAAATCTGGGCACCTTTCGGTCATTGTATCCCATAAAACAGAAGCAACGACTGAGAAAGCCCTGGTCCTTGACCTTTTCTAAGTGGGGCTGTTGTCAGAGGAGGGTCTCCTTTGCTGATTTTTACTGAGAGACAACCTCTCGTGCTTTCCCTGAGCCCAAGTTGTTTAGGACTTGAAAGCGTAATGTCAGCATTTTTGGAAAGGGCATGGAAGCCAATTGGTGGTTGAAGCAGATACAGCGTTGCATAATCCCGAGTGTTCCTTGACGTTAATTAATGGGCTGCTGGGTTTTGCATGAAGAACAGCTTTTGAATACTCTAGCAGAAGCCCCAGATAGAGCATATTGCAGTAGCTCAGCCTAGAGATTACAAATTGAACGATGGTTTCCAGAGCCAGGGATGAGAAATGGGTGGCATTCCAGGCGTTATTGAACCACAGCTCCCATCATTCCAGTCTATTGTCCACACAGGATGGGGCTGATGGGAGTTGGAATCCAATGATATGGGGTGGGGGCAAAGCCTTCCCACCCCTGGTTTTAAGCCAGAGCCATTGATCAGGAATAAATAATCTGCCGGAGCTGATGATAAAAAGCAGTTCTGGATACTAGAGAGATTATGAACATCCAAAAGTAGCTTGGGGTGGGTCCACTTCCAGAGAGATGTCAGTGTCATTCCATCAATCAAAAAATATTTCCATCCAAATTTATCTGACTTTGGGTCTTGGGATGAAAACTTGCATCTTATACAGCTGGTAGCAGAACCCTGTGATATACCGATAAAGGCTAGGGACCACCATTTCAAACCAAAATCTTGACTTTGAACATCAGAAAAGCAAAATCTCATTAGAGATTATATTATTTTGTCTGAAACTTTGCTCCCCGACCTTTATTCAGAGTAGCATACACATAATGACTTGCGGTTTGTGCCCTGCAATTCTGAAGAAAAAGACGCCCTCTTAAAAGGCAATGAATGCAGGTGAAAAGGGGACGGAATGATAAGAGCACTTAATTAGATGCACACAGCCTGGGAAGCTGCTTTTTTTTTTTAATTAGCGCTTTCCCCTCTTTTACCCACTGATTATATAATTAATTTGCCATACAGATTGCAATCACAGCAATACAATCATTCGCATCGGAATCCACCCATGCCAGCGGAATCTAAATGTTTTCTTCGCTTTCCGTCTTTACATCCTCCCATTCTGCATGGGAGTGCGGACCCAGTGGGTGTGTGGATGGCGGGCGTGAGAGGGTGCCTGCCTGCGCTTGCAGGGGGGGGGAATGGGGGTTGAAATGACCCCTTGTTTCAAGCTCCCCTCCCCAAACAGAAGTGGCTGGCAGCAGTCTGGGTGCCTTCCCTTTTTGTTGCCAGGGAATGTTGGTGGCAGAGAGCAAGATTCAAGTGCTATCCCTCAACCAGTCAGCCAGGTGTGGAGCTGAAGAGAAGCTAGTCTGCAAGTCCTTCAGCTGGGGAGGGACCGGATACAGCGACCATAGCTCTTGGTGATAGAATGCATGCTTGGGTTCAGTCCCTAGCATCCCCAGGTCAGGCTGAGACTCTGGAGAGCTGCTGCCAGTCAGTGTAAGGTATAATAAAATAAAATCAAAAGACCCCTGGATGGTTAAGTCCAGTCAAAGGCAACCATGGGGTTGTAGCCCTCATCTCGCTTTCAGGCCAAGGGAGCTGGCGTTTGTCCACAGACAGCTTTCTGGGTCATGTGGCCAGCAAGACTAAACCGCTTCTGATGGAAGCCAGATCACACAGAAATGCAGTTCACCTTCCCGCCACAGTGATACCTATTTATCTACTTTCACTGGCATGCTTTCGATCTGCTAGTTGGCAGAAGCTGGGACAGAGCAACGGGAGCTCACTCTGTCATGGGAATTCGAATCGCCGACCTTCTGATCAGCAAGCCCAAGAGGCTCGGTAGTTTAGACCACAGCGCCACCCGCATCCCGCCAGTCCGTGTACATAACACTGAGATAGATGGGGAAATGTGCTGACTGTGTACAAGACAGCTTCTATATTCCTGTGACTATTTGGAGGATAGAATTTGGCTCAATGGATGTGCATTTGAAGAGCCTTCCTTCAAGCTTGAAAGGGAAATTGGTCTCTTAGCTTTCCTCTGAGGCCTGTTTTCCCCTTTGAAATTCTGTGTGTGATAGTTATTTGAAATAACAACTACAGGCACCTCACCGACAGTGTTTAAAATTCCCTGGGCGCCATTTTGCTACCGTTGAGCGTCCAATTGCAACTGCGTGGACTGAGTGCTAGGTTGGCGACTGAGAGCTCCGTTGAGTCAGCTGACTCATGCGCAACAAAAGCTGCACGTCTTGTGCTGTTGTGCGAATCATGGACTCCTTGCTGGTCATCTTAGTCCTCCATCATCACATCAAGGAAAGGAAGTTCAGGGCTGAGTACAGAGATATTTAACTGTGCTGCAGCCTCTCCACAGGCCACCCAAATGGAACTCGCAGACCACAGTTTGAAAACCTCTGCCTTGGCCCATAGTTAATTCCAGTGTTAGAAACTAGAATAGGAAAGCTAGGAGCCAAATAATATAATAATAATAATTTATTATTTATACCCCGCCCATCTGGCTGAGTTTCCCCAGCCACTCTGGGCGGCTCCCAATCAGTGTTAAAAACAGTACAGCGTTACATATTAAAAACTTCCCTGAACAGGGCTGCCTTAAGATGTCTTCTGAATATCAGGTAATTATTTATCTCTTTGACATCTAATGGGAGGGCGTTCCACAGGGCGGGCGCCACTACCGAGAAGGCCCTCTGTCTGGTTCCCTGTAGCCTCACTTCTCGCAATGAGGGAACCGCCAGAAGGCCCTCGGCGCTGGATCTCAGTGTCCGGGCTGAACGATGGGGGTGGAGACGCTCCTTCAGGTATACAGGACCGAGGCCATTTAGGGCTTTAAAGGTCAGCACCAACACTTTGAATCGTGCTCGGAAACGTACTGGGAGCCAATGCAGGTCTCTCAGAACCGGTGTTATATGGTCCCGGCGGCCACTCCCAGCCAGAAATGACTTCTGGGACCTGGGTTGTGGGCGCCAAAACAGAATGTCTAGTCCCTACCGGGTGGGGGGGAGGTCGGCAACACTTTTTATTTATTATTTTGATAAGCAGCAATTAATAGCAATTCACATAAGTGACACGTTTTTAGCATAAATTGTTAATACATGCTTAATTTGGTGGATACAATAAAATATTGGTATTTCCAAACCATCTACTCTTTCCTTAACGTATACTTCAAGGCTTCAAATCACATACAGTTCAGTAATCCTTGACTGACAGCCAGGAGCAAAAAATGGCACCCAGACTTTTTGAGGTGCTCGCAAATGGAGAATCTTCAGGCTCAAAATGCGCCTGGCACCCTGCTAATTTCGAACCCTGGTTGATTCCGTTTCCATTTCCCCTGTGTTTGTTTCTCCTTTCAAGTGAATTGTTGTAAGAGCGAGCTATGGTCAAGCAATGTAGTTGAGATCAGAGAATCATGGAATTGTAGTGTTGGAAGGGACTCTGAGGGTCATCTAGTCCAATAGACATTCTGTTGTGACGTCTGTAAAGTACTTCAAAGGTGCCATTTGGCACCTAGTAAGTTTCTAACACTGCTCACTAATAATATGCATGTCACAATTTTCTGTAAACAGGACGTGATGCTTTCGTTGGTAGAGTAGTTAACTAAAGCTCTACACTACAATCCTTAGCAAATATACTTGGAAGTAAGGTCCATTGTACGCAGTAGGATATAGGATTATGCTGTTGTGTTTAGGAGTACAGTCATACCTCAGGTTACAGACACTTCGGCTTGCGTGATTTCAGGTTGCGCACCACTCTGAACCCGGAAGTACCGGGGTGGTTACTTCCGGGTTTTGGCACTTGTGCATATGCAGAGGCACTAAATTGTGCTTTGCACATGCGCGGAAGCACCCAATCGCAACCTGCATGTGCACAGACGCATGGGGTGCGGGTTGCAAACGTGCCTCCCGCACGGATCATGTTCACAACCTGAGCATCCACTGTACTCTCTTGATTTAAAAAAGGGGGTTTTAAATTATTGGGGATGAAAATTCAGGGCACTCTTGTTCTTTGAAGTTATGTTTTCCCCTGTGGAATGGAGGGAAGGTAATGTTAAAGAGCCCTTTTCTTTCTAACTGTGAGTGGTAACTTTCAATTCAGTAAACAGATGATACCTTGCATTACCTTCAATATCTCAAAAAGGCATCTATACTAAGGCTCTAGTATTTAAATGTAATGATTAATCAATAATTGGTTAAAGGCCAGACTATTTATCAACTAAACTTTTATAATCTGTTGACAGCACGTAATATATACATAGCAATAAATATAAGGAAACACATACATCATGTAGTTAGCCTTAATATCTATTATAAACTCTTCTGGTAGTAATACATCTTGTTCCAAAATTCAGAAGATTGAATCCAGTCCTGCGTTAATGTACTTTTCCCTTTAATCTCTTCTCTTGTCATATTACATAACACACTTTGCTTTCCAAGTGGCTTTCAGTTCCTTGCATATAGCAGTCTCTTAGTTTCCAAAAGTTTCTAGTGGTCAACAGTGCGGAGGGAAAACAAGCAAAACACTGGCGCAGCGTTTGAGTTTCGCGTCTTGAGAGATGGTTCTGAGAATCAACCCACCCAGGGATAGGAAATACCCCCAGGCTTCGCTTTCCTAAGTATGTACTCTCTATCTCTCCCACAGACCTCTGGAAATTTCAGCCAAGAAGCCAGTCCCCTATCTAAGACGAGTTGTGCCTGTTAAAAAGAAAGTGAGTTGCTTTTTTTCTCTTTAATTTTATTTCATTTCCCCTCGCCCTTTCTGGTTTTCATTTTTTCATTTTCTTTGTTAAATTTGCAAATTAATAAAAAAGGGAAGAAAATAGCCTTGTGTCCATGGACAGAAATAAACAGAAAAGAAAAGAAAAATATTTGAGTAACACAACTGAAAATTACTTGGAGGGGATGAATGAAAATTACTTGGGAGAGGATGAATATAAAGGAGTTCGCATGACGGCTGAGGAGACTGTTGACTTAGTAAGCAGTGCTCAGTGCAGTGCTGCATGAGGCAAGGGCCACCGAGTGTGACAGGAGTGATACAGATCCGGCTTGCTCCTGAAAGACAGAGTAGTGATGAGAAGAAGAAGAAAGACACCACTTTTTGGCAATGTTCAAATTTTAGTGCTCGCTCCTCTTTCCTCCTCCCCAGGTACCTCGAGATCCTCGCTTTGATGACCTCTCTGGGGAGTATAAGCCAGAAATCTTTGAAAAGACGTACGGCTTCTTGAACGACATCAGGAAGAAGGAGAAAGAGGTAATGGCTGCAGCTACTCACGTCGAGTGCAACCTGCCTAGAAGGAGGAAAAGCCTGTTTTTTTACCTCAGTTTTTTACCTCAAGAGTCCTGGGTTGAAAGGCGACTTCCCTTTCAGCGCACTCCCCTCTTTCCCCCCTGCAGGTAGTTCAGAAGCACCTGAAGAAAAGCCGAAATGTGGAGCGGCAAGCCAAGTTGCAGCAGCTCCTCAAGCAAATGGTGAGTTGGGGCCGTGGGGAATTAGGAGCAGCTCGGGTTTCCTTTGGAGGCCCAAAGCCTGGAGCCGCCATTCAGCGGAAAGCTCCAGTGAGGCCCATGAGATTGGGGAGAGGAGAAAGGTTGACGCTGGCCAGCCGTGGCATGTTTGCAACTTGCCCACCTTTGCTTCTTAGACTCAGCAGGAGGAGACACAGAGGAAGCAGCAGAAGGAGAGAGAAAAGGAGCTGGCCTTGAAGAGGCAGCAGAGGGAGCTAGCCCAGCAAGGAAAGAAGCCCTTCTATCTAAAGAAGTGTAAGTGTTGGCCTGTCAACAGAAGATGCACGGTTCGAGCCTTGACTTTCCATCAGGCTGTCAAATAGGGGACCTGTTGCTGATGCAGTGGCGTAGCTGGCGGGGGGCACAGGGGCGATTGGCTTGGGCGCAAAATGTCAACACCCGGTGCTGCCTCAATACAGCTGCTAGGCTCTGTTGAAAACGGTTTCTCCCTGCGAACCAGGAAGCGACCTCTCCATGCAATGGAACAACTCTTCTTATCTCTGTGGCTGCGATCTCCTGGGTGACAGGGGCACTGCTAGGCAGTTGAATGAGCACACGTACACTGTCTGTTTCCCAGCCTCCCACCCATCCCACACAGCCCTGGGCCCTGGCAACCCACGCTATGCCACTGTGCTGATGTCTATAAATTGGTTCACAGCGGTGTCTGCAGTGGTGTGACTCTTGAACAGAAGGAAGAAATCCTTTTAAGACAGGGCTCAATGGGAGTCAGTTAAACAAACTGATCAGAGTCGTAGCTGCGCTACTGGGTTTATCCTGGTTTGACCCAAATTCTGTGTGACCTTGAGCACCTGATAGTCTTGCCCTGACCCTATTTACATTCTATAAAGACAGTCTGTCATGTTCCTCTCCTCTGCTTGGTTTGCATATTGGAGATGGTCAGCGCTGCCACTGCCACTTTGAATGGTGTTCTCACCTGCTGTGTTCATTGGATCTGGTTACCAGTCGCACTGGGGAATAATGCAAATCAAAGGGATTGGGTGGTGACTTTTACTGAGGGGGTGTGCAGTCATCAATGTGGATTCTTTTTTTAAAAAAATCACGGGACTCTAATTGAAAGATGGGAGAGGACTGGGAGTGGAAGAGGAGGCTTGAGTTAGGGATGGGAATTGCTAGTGACATTATGAACATGGCTGGCTTGAGTTAAGGCCACTTTCCCTTTTGTGCTTTGCAGCTGATAAGCGGAAATTGGAACTGGCTGAGAAGTACAAAGAGCTGAAGAGGAGTGGGAAGCTGGAGGGCTTCCTGAGCAAGAAGAGGAAAAGGAATGCCGCCAAGGACAAAAGGAGGCTGCCTTTTAGGAAGGATGTGTAATATCTGGCTATATTTGTGACACGCCATTTTACAGGTGCAAATCTCCTGCTGCAAATCAACTATCGACTCTGGCCAGCGAGGTCAACAATCCCAAGTTTTCTCTGCCCCTAATGCTAGGGGCATTCCAGTCCTCTGAACAAGCGAGAATTTGAGCAAAATTAATTGGTGACATTCCCAGCCTGAGAAGCGTTCGCCGCCTTCAATGGGAAATGGATTGCAAATTATTGCAAATTATTTGCAAAATTATTGCAAAAAGTTCTCTCCCTCCTTCCAGGGGCAAGCCTCATGCTTGGCACAAAGTCAAGGAGCACCTCCCCCCCCAAAACATATTTCCCAGGACTCCCCACTCCTTGTTTCTTCCACTACACAGCCTGTGCAGACTTGGAGGCTCCCCATTTTCCATCCACCTGCTTCTCTTGCTACTTATTAGTGCTGCTTGGTTGTATTCCCAGCTGTTTTCTTTGCAGATTGCTGTGGAAGCTTAAGAGAGTTTCCCAGAAAGCAGCGTGCCTTAGCTTCATGTGCTGGTATTACGCAGGCCAGAATCTTCCATAATATTTTCCGTATCTGAAAAATTAAAACCATCTTCAAATGCTGACAGTTGAAGTCTCTTTAAGTAAAAAATGTGGTGGAGAATTATCCCAAATCAAGTTCCCAATTAGCCCAATAAATTTCCGAAGATATGCTTGGGGACTATATAATGAAATACCACAAAGTACATATATTACCTGTGGCAATATATTCATCTTTCATTTATTAACCTTACCCCCAAATGCTAAATTTTAAGTAATGGCCACCTCTCCATATTACTAGAAACCTCTTTCATCAACTTACTCAGATAAAATTAAATCATTTTAATAATTGGAATCAGAATACCAAGTGTGTTAAGATGTCTGGGCACCAACAAAATCACCAATTTGTGTACGATCTGCACTAGCCCATCTGCAATTTCAGTCATTTAATTGTTTACTCTCAAATTCTACCAAAACAACCAGAATTGGGTTGTTGTTTGTTTGTTTGTTTGTTTGTTTGTTTGTTTTGCTGTGAATGTGCATGCTTCTAACATTGAACTGAAATCTGGGCAGTTTCTAGAGATTCTGTACAAAGAAACATAATTGCCGTCTCATTACTGGTGGCAATGAGTGTGTATGTCATTTTGACAGACCTGCTTTGGATTACTAACTGGTAAGGTGTTTTATAGCAACATTTCACTGAACAAATTTTTGAAGTAAAGTTACTAATTTTATAAAATCAAACTTCTTCCTTTTTGAGCATCAAGTGAGATTTTATTTGCAGGACTTCATATTTTCCTAGGGCAAAGACATTTTCTCACCATTTCCGCCTAATTTGCTATTGCCCCCCACCCCCGCCTCTTTTCTCTGTTTCTCTCAGTACGGCCTGATATTTTCAGCTAGTAATAATTGCCATCGTGGCTTCATTCCAGATAAGCAGATCACTTTCCGGTTTTTATCTTGCGTTCCAAATCTTGTCAGACCTTTAGTTCTTGCCCTTCTCTCTCTCTCTCTCTCTCTCTCTCTCTCTGCTTCTGAGCCAACTACAACTGCTCTGTATTCTTGGAAGTGGGGAGAAAAAGTCACTTTTTATGGATGGACAGTAGAATTTTGCAGGGGCTGTGCTATGACATAAGGAGCACGCTTCTCAAATTTAGCACTTTGCATCTGTGTCTCTGTACATTTTGCAGCTGCTGTTTGATGCTACCTTTATATGAAATTAGACTGCTTTTTTAAAAAAAAACTTACTTTAATCTTCTCATCCAGAGGTGCAGGGAGCAAAGAGGTATGCTGGGCATCTCAAAACCTTCCTACTAAAAATCCATCTTATAGCCCTCTGGTTTAGCACCTGAGAGCAGCAGCCCTGCTGGCGTGAGATGAGAAGGTCTATCCAGTGCAGCATTCTACTTCTAGGGAACCCTCAAGCAGGGCATGCATTTCTCATCCTGCTCTTGCTCTCCAGCAATTGTTGTTCAGTGGCATATTGTCTCTGAATGTGTCTTCTGTGAATTTATCAGTCTTTGCCCCAATACTCTTCGCTCCATCCTTTGCGACTTAGAAGTTGGGGGGGGGGGGGGTTTAATGAAAGCCCTAAACTGCCTCGGTCCAGTATACCTGAAGGAGCGTCTCCACCCCCATCATTCTGCCCAGCACTGAGGTCCAGCGCCGAGGGCCTTCTGGCGGTTCCCTCACTGAGAGAAACCAAGTTACAGGGAACCAGGCAGAGGGCCTTCTCGGTAGTGGCACCCGCCCTGTGGAACACCCTCCCACCAGATGTCAAAGAGAAAAACAACTACCAGATTTTTAGAAGACATCTGAAGGCAGCCCTGTTTAGGGAAGCTTTTAATGTTTAATAGGTTATTGTATTTTAATATTCCGTTGGAAGCCGCCCAGAGTGGCTGGGGAAACCCAGCCAGATGGGTGGGGTATAAATAATAAATTATTATTATAATGAAAGCTGGGATTTATTGATTTTTCTAGCAAGAAGTTGAATTCCATAGCTGGTATCCAATGGTATACTTTCCCAGTGCGGTCACAGAATCCAAAGAGACCTGTAAAATCTCTTGCCCTGGGACTGAGGAGGACACTGGCCTCTGCCACCAACCCGGGAACCAAGAAATTGAGAGACTTCAAGAAAGAACAACATGGGAAGGAGAGAACAAGCCTGTCTCTATCCATTGGCCCGAGAAGGAGCAGCTTCAGTGAATTTGATCCTCCTGTTCCCCCGCCAGAAAGAAAATTCTGTTCCGGTTGCCAGTTTCCCTGGCACTGCAGAACAGAAAGGAATTAATCTCTGGCCTCATCAATCAGCCAAGATTACTGCAATGTGTTGTACATGGGACTGCCTCTGAAGATGGTTCAGAAACTTCAGCTGGTGCAGAATTCAGCAGCCAGGTTGCTCACCAGAGCAAGGCGGTTTGAGCATATAACACCAGCCCTGGCCTGACTTCCTCTCTCCATATGAATTGACCCAGACCCTGCAATCATTATCTGAGGCCCTTTTTTGTGTGCCTCCTCCATGAGAGGTCCGGAAGGCAGCAACACAAGAATTGGTCTTTTCTGCAGTGGCTGCCCATTTTTAGAATGCTTTCCCCAGGAAGGCTTACCTGGTGCCGGCCTGGCCTTTGGTTAATTAAACAATCTATGACCTTTTAAAGTGGGTGGTGGGTGGGTGGATTTGTCTTATTACTATGTTATGCATTTTTGTGTTTTTAATTGTAAACCCCCCTGTGATCCTCGGATGAAAGGTGGTACAGAAATTTAACAAATAATAATAAAAAGGCTTTTTAAAATAAATTTCTATTATACAATACAGTCACAGCAAAGAAAAGAACTTTAGCATTACATTTATGGCATCATTGTAAGGTAAAGGTAAAGGTACCCCTGCCCGTATGGGCCAGTCTTGACAGACTCTAGGGTTGTGCGCCCATCTCACTCAAGAGGCAGGGGGCCAGCGCTGTCCGGAGACACTTCCGGGTCACGTGGCCAGAGTGACAAAGCTGCATCTGGCGAGCCAGAGCCGCACACGGAAACGCCGTTTACCTTCCCGCTAGTAAGCGGTCCCTATTTATCTACTTGCACCCGGGGGTGCTTTCGAACTGCTAGGTTGGCAGGCGCTGGGACCGAACAACGGGAGCTCACCCCGCCGCGGGGATTCGAACCGCCGACCTTTCGATCGGCAAGTCCTAGGTGCTGAGGCTTTTACCCACAGCGCCACCCGTGTCCCTTGGCATCATTGTACATGCTCTTAAAACCACGTGCATTGCACCAACTCTGCTGCTTTTTACCCAGGTTTTTAGGGCAACGGCAAAGTTGCCGAGAAGCACAGTTGCACTTGTGAAGCTTGTTTATGGAACCAATTTTAAATAATTAGCAATGCAATACTCATTACCGCCGAGTCTTTTAATAGGCAAATAACACTGGCAAAGTGCAGCAACTCCTCTTCATGGTGTTATTGATTCTGATCGCTTGCAGTGATGATGGGAAGAGGAAGAAATGCAGTGCAGTTTATCTTAAGGTTTATATTCCTCGCTTTATGTGCGCGGATGTATTGACGTAAACAGTGTTGTGTTGGCTGACATGCTGTAAACCTGCGCTGTACACACTGTCAATGAACAGAGCAGGGCTGCAGCTTGAAAAGGGAAGGGGTCCTAGATTCCCAGAAAACAACCTGGAGGATACACAGAGAGAAAGAGAAATGGACTCACGGCTCAAAGCCCTAGAAAGTAGTGCCAGGGAAAAGAGACATGGTCTCTTGCGCTTGGGAAGCAAATGAGCATTTGGGATTCTGGAGGAAGCTGAGAGGATTGCTCATCTTCTTTCTCGCCTGTGGGGAGCAGAACCACGTGGGTCTCAGGTGGAACCCAGTTGCCCTCTGAAGTGAGACGGGATTGGAATGCCCTTCCAAAGGGTCAGGTAAGACATCTGCCCTCTTAAGAGATTGATTAATCCTCTCCAGCAAAATAAAGGCTTCGCTATATTGCAGGAGTGTTTTGGTGCCGTGATCAAGCGCCTGACCTTTTCCTCGCATTAGCTTCCCTCTTCCCGGTGTGAATTACATTCCTTGAGCTGGAACACCTGAGGCATGTTAAGTGCGGATCTCGCTTGCTTGGGCAACAGCTTCGCCTGGTTCTTTTCCAGTAGTAAAGTTTACCGTGCGCTAGGCTAGCATCCTGCTGACTTGGTTCCCTGCAAATTAGCACAGGTTGAAGAGCCCTCATTCCGACTGACTGAGAAAATGTAAGGGGAGCCGGCTGAACCATCTAGTTCAATCACCCCTAACCTTCGGCCCTCCAGATGGTTTGGCCTACAACTCCCATGATCCCTAGCTAACAGGGCAAGGGGTCAAGGATGATGGGAGCTGTAGTCCAAAACATCTGGAGGGCAGAAGGTTGGGATGACTGGTTTAGTTCTTTCAGAGGTCTGCATGAGCACTGCAACACTCTTCCCATCTTCAGTTCCCAGTAACTGCCTCTGGCAGTGGAGATTGCTATATTTTATTGGGGCTAGTCACCCTCAACAGCCTTGTCTTCCTTGAATTTGTCTAATCCTTTCTTAAAGTCATCCAACTTTGGTGGCCGTTACTGCCTCCTGCAAGAGTGAGTTCCATAGATGATGATGATGATGATGATTATTATTATTATTATTATTATTATTATTATTATTATTCCGCCCATCTGGCTGGGTTTTCCCAGCCACTCTGGGTGACTCCCAACAGAATATAAAACATTAAAAACTTCCCTAAACAGGGCTGCCTTCAGATGTGTTCTAAAGTCAGATAGTTGTTTATTTCCTTGACATCTGATGCTAGGGCGTTCCACAGGGCAGGTGCCACTACCGAGAAGGCCCTTTGCCTGATTCCCTGTAACCTCACTTCTCGCAGTGAGGGAACTGTCAGAAGGCCCTCGGTGCTGGACCTCAGTGTCTGGGCAGAACGATGGGAGTGGAGACGCTCCTTCAGGTCTAGTTTATGCACTGCATGAAGAAGTAGATTCTTTTCTCTTTCCTAATCTTCCAGCATTTCGCTTCATTGGGTGTCCACGAGTTCTAGTGTTATGAGAGAGGGAGAAAATATTTTCTCCATGCCATGCATAATTTTATAAACTTCTATCACATCCCTTCTTCCTTGCCTTTTCTCTGAAAAGCTCCAAATGCTGTAACCTTTCTTCCTAGGAGACTTGCAACTTCCCCTTGATCATTCTGATTGCCCGTTCTGGACCTTTTACAATGTCCTCGTGAGGCTACCAGAAATTAAAATAAAAAATAAAAAAATGACTGTACACAGTACTCCGAATGCAGGTGTATTACAGTTTTGTATTAAGACAGTATGATATCATAAGTTTCTTTTAAAAATCCTTTATTAATGTTCCCAGGCATGGAATTTGCTTTTTTCACAGCGGCTGCCCACTGGGCCAACCATCTTCACTGAGCATTCACTACAACCCCAAGGTTTCATTACTGGTCGGTCACTGCCACTTGAGACCCTGTGAAATTAAGATTCTTTTGTGCCCACATTCATTATTTTACATTTGCTGGTTTGGAGACCTTTGCCATGTCTTTTTGTTTTAATGACACTGAACAATTTAGTATCTTCAGCAAACTTGGCCACCCTACAGCTCATCCCTAATTCTTAAGATGATTTATGGATGGTGGCGGCTCCTCTATTAGGCAAAGTGGGGCAAGATTCTGAGCCCTCCAAAGCCATGGCCTAGTCTTTCTCTTGTCGTCCACAGTCATCAATAGATTTTCCACTGGCTGAGAGGCTTCCTAGATACTTCTGCTCATTTCCACCGCTTAGGTCCTACTCCTGTCTCCAGCCTCTCTTTCCCACAGAAATGGCTTCAGTAGGGCAGTGGATTCTTTTACTCTTCTCTCTCCCCATTTTTTTCTCTGTCAGAAGCCACGGGAGAGAAGGGGAAAAGCAAGATAAGGTTTATAATGAGGGGGAGGACCCTGGTAGCCCTCCCTGTCAATCATTCTGCCTTCTGTAAATCGGAACCATGCATTCTTCCTGAGGTGTGTTCTGCATTGTGTGCCAGAGAGGAGTTGTTGTTTAGTCATTTAGTCATGCCCGACTCTTCGTGACCCCATGGACCAGAGCACGCCAGGCACTCCTGTCTTCCACTGCCTCCTGCAGTTTGGTCAAACTCATGCTGGTAGCTTCGACAACACAGTCCAACCATCTCGTCCTCTGTCGTCCCCTTCTCCTTGTGCCCTCCATCTTTCCCAACATCAGGGTCTTTTCCGGGGAGTCTTCTCTTCTCATGAGGTGGCCACAGTATTGGAGCCTCAGCTTCAGGATCTGACCTTCCAGTGAGCACTCGGGGCTGATTTCCTTAAGAATGGATAGGTTTGATCTTCTTGCAGTCCACGGGACTCTCAAGAGTCTCCTCCAACACCATAATTCAAAAGCATCAATTCTTCGGCAACCAGCCTTCTTTAGAGAGTTACTGTGATGTTAACCCGCACTAGAAATTGAGACGGCAAGGACCCCTCCTAAACCAGTGAGAGGAGTGTGGTGTAATGGTTAAAGAATGTTGCACTAGGACCTGGGAGAGCAGAGTTCGAATCCCCGCTCAGCCATGAAGCATCTCTTAGCCTGACCTGCCTCATAGGGTTGTTGTGAGGATGCAGTGGGGAGGGGAGGAGAACCACGGACACCACCTTGAGATCCTTGGACGATAAAGGTGGCATATAAATGTCATAAATGAATAAACAAACTGAGGTTGAACGCTTTTCAGTTTAGTTAGGCACCAAGTACCTGTGTAACTGGCAATGCTTTTGTGTGTCTGCACCTTTGCAACAGAGGAGGATAGGAAGAAAACCAGGACAACTTGCCCCCCAAGTCAAGTTAAAAAGCACAGGTCCCTATACCAATCATTTGGGGACTTCACAGGCTGGTATGCATGTATGTATGTATGTATGTATGTATGTATGTATGTATTATTCCCCAGCCACTCTGGGCGACTCCCAACAGAATATTAAAAACACGACAAAACATCAAACATTAAAAACTTCCCTAAACAGGGCACAAGGAGAAGGGGACGACAGAGGACGAGATGGTTGGACAGTGTTCTCGAAGCTACCAGCATGAGTCTGACCAAACTGCAGGAGGGAGTGGAAGACAGGAGTGCCTGGTGTGTTCTGGTCCATGGGGTCACGAAGAGTCAGACACGACTAAACGACAACAAAACAGGGCTGCCTTCAGATGTCTTCTAAAAGTCAGATAATTGTTTATTTCCTTGACATCTGATGGGAGGGCGTTCCACAGAACCGCCAGAAGGCCCTCAGAGCTGGATCTCAGTGTCCGGGCAGAATGTTGGGGGTGGAGACGTTCCTTCAGGTATACTGGGCCGAGGTCGTTTAGGGCTTTAAATTGTGCTCAGAAACGTACTGGGAGCCAATGTAGGTCTTTCAGGACCAGTGTTATATGGTCTCGGCGGCCATATACCCTGGTACCTTGAGAATTAGTACAGGTTGAAGACCCCTCATTCCTATGGACTTACAGGAACAAGTTACCTAAAGCCGCTGGTATTCTCAATCTGCACACACACAAAAGCAGTCCTAAATGTGCCCTTATAAGGAAAGCAGAGATGAAAGGTCAGTTCATTTCCATTTCCAACCCCCCGCCGCAAAATTCCCTTTCTGAATATATTTACAAAGTTAATGAGGAATTTTATATAGTGGGCAGAGTGTACTGAAGTAATGCGAGTTGTCTCGGTACGTACTCGTGGAAATGGATGACCCAAATACGGGGAAGAAAGCTACTTTCTCAAATTAGTGGAAATCATAAAAGATTAAAATAGCTATTGGGAATCGTAAAAAGCAATGAGAAGTAACCAGCCCTCTGCCTGGGGGGAAATGGGGCGGTTGGGAAGAGAGAGATGCGCTACATCACTACCTGCTGTGTTTTGCATGGAAGAGGGCAGTAATAGTGAATTATATGCAGGGACTCAAGCTTGACTCTGTTCTGGCCGAGCTCTGACAGTCCCCATAATAGTCTTGCCATTCTTTCCAAGTCTGGCAGTGCCTCTTGTACTTCATGCCAACTCAATATATTGGAGTTGAACTCTTGGCTTCAGCGGGATCTCCCACAGGCAACAGTCCCAGAGGAGAAGCAAGGTTTGCTCATTTCTTTGCAAAAGGCACCCTGCAAGTTGGGTTTAGATCTTCAGGACCCTCCAGCTCTTTCAGAAACCTCGTCTCGCCATTGTGGTCCTGTCTTTTCTCCACTTGCACAGACACAAACGGGGCTTGAGTGTTCCTCAAAGAGAGGAGAAGCAAGCTCCTTGCAGCAATTCCTCCTCTGGCCCATGGATAATAAAAAGGTAAAGGTACCCCTGCCCGTACGGGCCAGTCTTGACAGACTCTAGGGTTGTGCGCCCATCTCAAGAGGCCGGGGGCCAGCGCTGTCCGGAGACACTTCCGGGTCACGTGGCTAGCGTGACAAGCTACTCTGGCAAGCCAGAGCCGCACACGGAAACGCCGTTTACCTTCCCGCTAGTAAGCGGTCCCTATTTATCTACTTGCACCCGGGGGTGCTTTCGAACTGCTAGGTTGGCAGGCGCTGGGACCGAACAACGAGAGCGCACCCCGCAGCGGGGATTCGAACCGCCGACCTTTCAATCGGCAAGCCCTAGGCGCTGAGGCTTTTACCCACAGCGCCACCCGCGTCCCTTAATATTTTTTAATTTATACCCCGCCCTTCCCAGTTTCAGAAAACCGGGCTCAGGGCAGCTAACAACAAATTCAAAACACTTAATTGTGATACAACAAAAAACAGAATAAAAGCGTGAATAACAATAATTTCAAAGTTCTAAAATCAATTTAGGGGGAAATCCATCCAATAAGCATTAGATGATCACCAGAGCTAGCTGGCTAAATTAGTCCTATTTGGGCCAGCAAGGAGGCCAGGGGAGAATTAGCTGTGGGATCCCAGAGCGGGTAATCTTCATAAAAGGGGGAGGGGAAGAGAAGGAAGGAAGGGGAATAAAAGATCAGGCTAAATTCAGATTGAAAGCCAGGCGGAATAGCTCTGTCTTACAGGCCCTGAGGAAGGAGGTTAAATCCTGCAGGGCCCTGGTCTCATGGGACAGAGCATTCCACCAGGTCAGAGCCATCACTGAGAAGGCCCTGGTTGTGTCAGGAGCAGTCAGCAATAACTCACAAGGCGTCAGTGAAGTTAACTATTCAAAGAAACAAAACAGCTCAGGTCTAGTGAGTGCAGCAACTCTTCTCAGCTGGTCTTGCCCCAATTAGACAGTTGTGAGGACTGGAGATTCCCACCTTCCTACAGTTCTCTAAGTCTCCTCTTCCTTCAGGTCCTTCCCTTGCAACCTGAGACTTATGCGCCTTGTCTGTCTTTGCTCCTCCTTGTTCATACCTTTTTGGGTTCTGGGAGACCAGGAGGGAGGGGAGCTGGACACAGCAGGAGGGGGAGCCCCCCGGCTTCTTCATCAGCCTTCCTGATCTTTGCCTCTTGGCTCCCCTCTTTTTCTGGACCTCTCTCTGCCACAGCTCTTCCTGCTCTCCAAACCCTGCCAGCTTTTTTATTTTTATTTTTATTTTATTTATTGAAAATATATACCGCCATATACCCGGAGGTCTCGGGGCAGTTCACAGAATAAAAGCAAAAATATAAAACCACAAAATACATAATCAAAATAAAAACAAGCCAAAAGCCCCCCCCCCCCCAAAAAAACACATTTTAAGAAACCACATTTTAAAATCAGATCAACCAAAGGCCTGGTTAAAAAGGAACATTTTTGCCTGGCTTCAAAAGGTATATAATGAAGGTGCCAGGTGAACTTCCCTGGAGAGAGCACTCCACAGATGGGGAGCCACTGCAGAGAAGGCCCCATTCTCATGTTGCCACCCTCCAGATCTCAAGGAGGCACACGAAGAAGGGCCTCAGAAGATGGTCTCAAGGTCCAGGTAGGTTCATATGGAAAGAGGCGGTCCTTGAGGTATTGCAGTCGTGAGCTGTTTAAGGATTTATAGGTCAAAACCAGCCCTTTGAATTGGGCCCGGAAACCAATTGGTAGCCAGTGCAGCCGGACCAGGATCAGTGTAATATGCTCAGACCGCCTTGCTCCAGTGAGCAACCTGGCTGCTGAATTCTGCACTAGCTGAAGTTTCCGAACCGTCTTCAGAGGCAGCCCTACGTATAACGTATTATAATCTCAGCTTCTGGCTCCTCCTCCTCTCATTCTGCTCCCTTCTCCTCCCTCTGACAACTCATTTCCATCCCACAACCACTCCCTGGGCTCTGAACCATCTTGTCTTGGGGGTTCCTCCACTCCTCGGCCTCCAACCAGTCCATGACACATGGGGCCATGTTGGCTTCCCCTTCCCACAGTGTGTTGCTCCTGGAAGCCAGACAGTACAGATTCCGAATGGCCCTCAGTCCTCTGGGCAATGGCAGAAGTCACAGTGTGCTTTCCTGAAACTCTGCAATCCCAGGGGGAGCTTAGCTGTCTCCTTACAGTTACCCATAGAATTGTAGAATTGTCGAATAGCAGAGTTGGCTTACTTAATTGCATTTTATGGCTCGCTTCCTACAAAACACCTCAAAGCGATTTTCACAATAAAAACCCCAGCAATTCTAGCCGTATTCCATATGTAAAAACAATACAACTTCATGTGCATGTAAAAACCAATTTCAAATCCAACGCAGGTGCGGGCTTCAATAGATTAAGTATAATCGGGAAATTATGGAAACAGCTGAATGTGATTCAGTTAACAACTATGCTGCAGGGATAGGGGTAAGCGTGTGAAAGTGTTACATAAATGGAGTTTAACAACTAGACCAAAAAGGGATTTGGGAATATCAGGAGAAAGGGTGGGCTTTTTATCAGTATAAAAATTGAATTACAAAGTCCATTAAAATTCCAAAGTATTATGCTATTGTGGAAAGGGTGTTAAGTCTATGATGAGATGGGAGACATTCCCCAATTTGTATGAGTAGCTATGCAAAGTTATGGGCAATGCATATCGTTTATAAGTTGTGTGCTTAAAAGTTGATTAAAGAAAAAAGAAAAACATCATAAAGAATGGTCTTACAAACAGATTCAACAGACATTTCCCCAAAATGTACAGCAAGTAGTCTTATTATCACAGTGGGTGAATTAAGCATTAAAAACCATATCAAATGCACTATTTTTAAGGTAGGGGGGGTCTTTTCAGTTTATTCCATAGCTTTGCTCTGATCTATTATTTATTTTTATTTTCCCTTTAGTACTCCTGCCACAACGTAGCTCAATATTATCTATTGTCTACTTCACTTTAGCCACCAGCAGCCATGGACAAGCCTAGAAAAAAACACTGTGGAGCTCTAAATGTAAAGTAAAAACGAAGTAGACTATATTTACCTTTATATCTAAAATAACTGATATAAACAGATGGTGGTATGTGTATGGTTACGTAAGAAACTATGGGTTGTACCCAGTGTTAGTCCTATTTAATTAACGGTCATGGCTAATGAATATGGTCTCACAAACCCACATTTTTCATTCCAAAAGAAAAGGAAATTTCCCAATTTTTCAACAAATTTGTTCTCAATACATCTTGTTGTAAGTTATACTACACTATTTTAGGTTATACTATGCAAACCTATTCAGTACTACTCTATCCCGAACTCAGGCAAAGAAATGGGAGTTCTTTTCCTCCAGTATTTGAAAATTGGCATTTTTGCTGATACCAAAGAAATGGTCAGCTAATTCGGAAGCCTGTTTCGTTCTTTTGTCACTCATACCCTGTAATTCCATTCACATAATCCTGTACCAGAAATTCTGGGATTTTGCAATGTTTCTGAAAGAGATGAAGGTAGTGTATGAAATCACAACTTTTGATTTCAAAAGTAAAGTGAGGCCTCTTCAGACTTGCCTCCCGCTTAGTTATTGAGCGTTAAAGTTATTTCTTGCTCTCTCATGATGCAAACAAAGGCCTTGGATGTAGTTGTTCTTAATTTAAATGGAAGCTCTTTCATAACCGTGGCTTGAGAGACAATGCATTTTTTAGAAAAAAGCTGCTCTTGCTGTAAGATTCATGATAACGCCCCGAGAGAGAGAGAGAGAGAGAGAGAGAGAGAGAGAGAGAGAGAGAGATTGAGAGCACAATTGCAAAACACTGCTTTGGCTCTGCTCCACCAGTTTGTTAAGAACCCAGCTGGTAAGAGTTAAGGATGCAAGAACTCCCCGAAGAGGTAGCTTTCTTCCACCTGTTCTTTCCACAGGCCCTGCAGAGGGATGACAGAGAGCTCCAAGTGCATAGCGAAAGCGTTGAGGTGGCTCATCTGCTTGCCAAGGCATAACTGTGTTCCAACACCGTTCCGTGACAGTTCATGTTGCTGCGCCGAACCTGCGAGTCCCTACGTGGAGCCGAGGAGGCCCGGTTTTCCGCTCATGACAGATTCCGTTTGAAATTCCGCCAAGACACGGTTGGCTTTCATCACCGCTTGGTTGCGTCAACCCGTTTCGAGGTCTTGCCACAGGTCTTGATTTATTTATGTCGCGAAAGAGCCACATCCAGTGGCAACATCTGTCTGGCCATAAGGAAGAGAGGCCTTTTAGAGTGTGCCATTTTAGAGGATGAAACTTGATTTTCTCTTCAGTGAACGGCCTTGAAAGCATGTTTTGGGGTGTGAGAATTTCAAATCTGCTATTTTTGGGGGGGTGGATCAGGCAACGTTTAGCTTGGTAAGTCTACGTTCGATAAAGAAGCACATAAGCTGCTTTTGGGAAAACAAAGAATTTTCATTTTACTCTCTGGAAATGTCAGGTAATGCTATATTAATCATCATCATCATCAGTGCTTTTCTTCTAGAGAAAAAGGTGTTGGTAGTGCGTACTCTTGAGTACCCCAAAAAAACACTGATAATAACTGTGCTGCAGGTACTTGGCAATTCTTTGTAATGATTTCTCACAATTTTACACACATTTTACTTAACAATCACAACTGAATTACATCAATTTAACCAAAATGCATTGTGAATTCCCGAGTCATGTTACAAGTTTTTAGCACCCCACATTTCTGGAATTTGAAAGTGCTACGTGGTGCATTGTAAACGCTGGACGCATGGCTATTTGTAGCCCAGAATTACGTCGGCCCTGAGTTCTGTGACCACCTACCTCATTGGGTCCTCAGCCTGCCCTCACCTGCCTGCTTTCTGACTTCTGCCCAGTTCAGGGGTGCCAGTGCCTGCCAACTGTTGCCCTCCTAGAACTCGACATGGAAGAGAATGGGGACAAAAATAGAATTCGCCGGTTCTGCCTGCCTTTGGCTCTGGCTCCCCCTACTGTTGGCCTCCATGCCACCAGGCCCCAATGCATACCAGACACCACTGAAGCCACCTTATTCTCGCTTTGGCCTCAAGCAGTGGTTTCCAAAGCAGGCTGTACCCACCGTTCCCTGTGTGGGAGATTCCTTAGGGGGTGTTAAGAGGCAAGGGAGCTGCAGGAGGATGCCGGAAGTGTAAATGACTATCAGTGTTTGGAAAGCTGCTATCGCTGGATCAAGTTCATCCTTTTCGCTGAATTAATTAAACTGAGTCGTTTAAATTGGATTCCGAATCTATGTGCCATTCATCGTTACTGTTTTTACTGTGCTGTTATCTTCCTTAGTGGGTCGTGCAAACCGCAGTTCTGAATATTGCTTTCTATAGGATAAGGGAATTGATGCTTTTGAATTATGTTAATTAGTTAATAATTTTGAATTATTAACTAAACTGAAAAGTGTTCAACCTCGGTTTGTTTATTCATTTATGATATTTATATGCCACCTTTATCTTCCAAGGATCTCAAGGTGGTGTCCGTGGTTCTCCTCTCCTTTCCATTGCATCCTCACAACAACTCTGTGAGGCAGGTCTGGCTAAGAGATGCTGACTGGCCCAAGGTGAGTCTTCATGGTGGAGCGGGGATTCGAACTCTGCCCTCCCAGGTCTTAGTGCTACATTCTTTAATCATTATGCCACACTCCTCCCACTGGTTTAGGAGGGGGTCCTTGCTGTCTCAATTTCTAGTGCGGGTTAACATCATAGTAACTCTCTAAAGAAGGCTGATCGCCGAAGAATTGATGCTTTTGAATTCTGGTGCTGGAGGAGACTCTTGAGAGTCCCATGGACTGCAAGAAGATCAAACCTATCCATTCTTAAGGAAATCAGCCCTGAGTGCTCACTGGAAGGACAGATCGTGAAGCTGAGGCTCCAGTACTCAGGCCACCTCATGAGAAGAGAAGACTCCCTGGAAAAGGCCCTGATGTTGGGAAAGATGGAGGGCACAAGGAGAAGGGGACGACAGAGGACGAGATGGTTGGATAGTGTTCTCGAAGCTACCAGCATGAGTCTGACCAAACTGCGGGAGGCAGTGGAAGACAGGAGTGCCTGACATGCTCTGGTCCATGGGGTCACGAAGAGTCGGACAGGACTAAACGACTAAACAACAACAAATAGGGTAAGGGGCACTGGTGTGTGTGTGAGCTTACAGAACCAAGGGGACAGGAGTCTGAGAAAGTTTGGGGGTCATTTCCCCAAAGGCAGAACAGAACAGGCAGCAGCCTGTGTCTAGGCTACAGGCTTTCTCTGGTTCCTCCACGCCCCAAAACTTTCTCAGGCCCAGACTGTTTGCGTCTCCTGCAGGAAAGCTCCTTTTGCGTTTCCCTTCCCGAAAGACTTGTCCTCCTTCATTTGCAAATGCACCAGCTGGGGTGATTAATAAACAGCAATTTCATTAACTAATTATTAACCAAACACAGACATTGTGTACACACACGGTGCGCAGGGGGTGGAGTGGGGGGGGGGTCGCCTTCCCCGCTGTAAACTGAAGGGACCGGTTTGCTGTTGCTTTCTCCCCCCACCCTTGGAAAAGAAAGCAACCTTGGCAGCAATTGCAGGGCTAGGCTGGTCCCTGGGAGTGTTGATTGACAGGGCTGTGATTAGCAGGGATGGGATTCCTCATTAGCTAATCAGCTTTCCCGTTGCTTTGTCAGTGTTTAATGAGTAGCTGCCCTGGGAAGGCGAGGGCGATGCTTTGCATTCTGCTCAGGAACCGGGAATTTGTGTGCGTGCGAGAGTGTGTTAGTGTGTGTTTGTGTTGAGGGGGGGCCAGCTAATTGGCAAGATGAATGAGTCTCGTGTGGCTGGGCCCTTTGCACCTGCTGCTGCCGTTTCTGGCACTCCTTCCCAGCTCTCTCGTTGTGAGTGATGATGAACGCCCTCCCTGTGCGTTGGCAGCTAATGGAGGGGGATTCCTCCAAGACCCCGTGTCACCCGTGCTACTACACTGCTGCTTCTGATGCAGGTCAGATTCAGTTAGGAGAAGGCAGAGATCTCCATCATCTCGGAACAGATGGCTGTATAAAAAAGACCCGGCACTCTCGCAGGCCAGCTTGCATCTCCATGGAAACCCGTAACTAAAGAGGTTGTGGTCCAGGAGTTATGGGCAGCTAGGAAGTCCTGGGATATCAGCAGGAAAGGGAAACTAGGGGCAGATTCCCAATTTTTATTGGTTGGTTGTGTGTGTTATGAGTTGCCTCATCATACATAGTTAAAGTTAACTGCTCACTGGAAGGACAGATCCTGAAGCTGAGGCTCCAATACTTTGGCCACCTCATGAGAAGAGAAGACTCCCTGGAAAAGACCCTGATGTTGGGAAAGATTGAGGGCACAAGGAGAAGGGGACGACAGAGGACGAGATGGTTGGATAGTGTTCTCGAAGCTACCAGCATGAGTTTGACCAAACTGCGGGAGGCAGTGGAAGACAGGAGTGCCTGGCGTGCTCTGGTCCATGGGGTCACGAAGAGGCGGACACGACTCAATGACTAAACAACAACAAATGGTTTATCATGAACGAGCAGCATGCGCCTCAAAATTCCCCACTTCGCTTCTGCTGCACTTCTGATTTCGACCTGATAGTGGGGCAGAAACAAGTCAGAGGCTGGCTACATGTTAAGTGTGAACCCATGCTTTATTCTCACAAACAAACAAACAAAGAAACAAACCATAAACAGCAAACCAATAAAAACCTACTGGCCTTTAAGATATTGTGGCTGCATATAGCCCTGTCCAAAGGGCTAGAAACTTGAAACACACACATTCTTTACTGTTCTAGTCTCTAGTATGGAAGAGAGCTACACTGCTGGAATTCTCTTCACATAAAACCGTAGTTAATTTTAAAACGTGGTCCAGCATTACATGGAAACAGAG
This sequence comes from Podarcis muralis, assembly GCF_964188315.1. Classification (NCBI taxonomy): domain Eukaryota; kingdom Metazoa; phylum Chordata; class Lepidosauria; order Squamata; family Lacertidae; genus Podarcis; species Podarcis muralis. The sequence continues at coordinate 18,564,493 of NC_135657.1, forward strand.
AGCTATTAAACAGCTACAACTACAGTCTGAATCAAAATGCTAGAATCCACCTGAAAAGACTGAACGTGATCAATAAAATAAGCAGGGGTGTTGCCAGTTGATCTTGTCATGTTGCAACACACCGCTGAATCTGTACAACCTTGGAGAAACATTTTGAAAGGTGATGTCTCTGTGGCATTGGAACGGGGGCTCAGTCTCACACAGAAGTTGTGCTCAGATGCTGCAGCCCTGTGTCCAAATATGATGAACCAGCAAAGAAGGGGAAATTAATGTTGGGGAAAAGAGGCACAGGAACTCTGGGTTCAGTACTCAAAACAGACCTAGCAATAAGGACAGGTTGTTTGCATCTGTCTTCTGGCTGAGATGGAGAAATGAGTTACACTTTTCTGCCTGCCTTTTGAGTTTGGGCTGCAGCCAGGAATGTGACTGGCATTTGTTTGGTTTTCAGCCAGCCTGATTTTAGAGATGGAAGAACTTTCTTCCCGGCTTGGCCTTAAAGACCAGGCAACGGGGGATGTTCTGCAGCTCAGTGACAGAGCATCTGCTTTGCATGCAGACAATCCTAGCTTCAATTCCCGGCATTTCCGGGCAGAGCTTGGAATGTCCCCTGCCTGAAACCCTGGAGAGCTGCTGCCAGTCAGTGCAAGCAGTACTGGCTAGGTGGACTGACTCTTATCCTGTGTTCAAAAGGGGCAATTTTAAATCTGCAAACGCAGAAATGAATAAAGGTGCAGACTGTCCTTTGCACCTTGGCTTCGAATGCTAACAGACAGACAATCTGAAAAGTAAATTTAAGTAAATTGATGAGCAAATGAACATAGCTTATTCACCAGGAAATCACACAGGAAGAGCACTGCAAGCTGTATTTCCAAGCTTTGGCCCTCCCCCCCCCTTCAGGGTTTGTAAAAAAAGAAGAACAATAATCTTGCTGGAGACTTGAGTTAATGGCTGGCATAGCGACGGTGCCAGTGATCTGAATTATGGATGTGTTGAGTGATAGAAAATATTTTCTAGTCTCTATAGAGAACACTAAATCCAGAAGACTTGGCTTAAGGCCAGAGGTTAAGGGACAGTTGCTCAAAAGAGATTACAGGGCGTTTTCTTGGTTGCAGCAGGCAGGGTGCTTGCAGAAGAGCTCTGCCGCTGCTTAGCTGCCTTTCTCGAATCATAGTCTCTAGGGTGGGAATCACAAAAATGGCAGCAATGGGCAATGCCACCTATGATGTCCATGAAAGGTCTCAGTCAATATCTCCTTGAAAATCTACAAGGCAACTTCCAACACCACCTTCTCCCAATTTTCTTCCTCTGATCGCTCGTCATCGTCCCACCGCCAATCCCCAGGCTCTAAGCCGCCTTCCTTTGGGGTTCCCCCAGCTCGTGACTCCCAACAGTGTGGTGTAGAGAGCCAGTGTGGTGTAGTGGTTAAGAGCAGCAGTCTCGTAATCTGGTGAACCAGGTTCGCTTCCCCGCTCCTCCACATGCAGCTGCTGGGTGACCTTGGGCTAGTCACACTTCTCTGAAGTCTCTCAGCCTCACTCACCTCACAGAGTGTTTGTTGTGGGGGAGGAAAGGAAAGGAGATTGTTAGCCGCTTTGAGACTCCTTTGGGTAGTGATAAAGCGGGATATCAAATCCAAACTCTTTTTCTTCTTCTGTGTCCAACCAACCCATCGCTGGGTGGTGGTGGTGGTGGGATTGAACTTGAGGTCTTCTGCATGCTAGACAGATGCTCCACCAAGTGATGGGCACTTTTCAGAGCTGTGAGCTGGGGATGGGAGAGGCTGGAATTTTGAGCCTAGTTCTCATGCAGTAGAAACAGTATTCCCCCATGGGCGTGATTTCCGTGCCCTTGCCATATGCCCTCCCCTTGTTGCATGCTGGCAGAAAAGCCTTACAGGCTGGCATTTGTTGGCGCTGCCTGTGTATGAGCTGATGTGTGGGATAAGAGCATATTAAACGTGCTGGGTGTTAAGTTGCGGGTGAACATATCAGACGACACAGCGATTCTTCAAACAGCTCTTGTTTATTCATAGGCCAGAACAGAACTGAACTGAAGGGATCAGTCAGCCTGCTTATATAGAGCTCCAGTACAACGTAACTGTAACAACTTTCTGTAACTATCCAATCACTGAACGTCACTTTCGTTCCCTTATTTGCATATGTGGACCTGAGTAAAAACTATCTACAGTATCCCCCTACTGGCCCAGGGTGAGAACTTCAGTACATAACACTGGGGAAATACATTGGATGCTAGCATGTGTGTATGGTTTAGCTGTGGCCACAGCGCATGGAAAGCAGGCCATGGTCATTGAGGAAGAGAGAGCAACTACCCTGGAAGGGACTCGCAGCACCCGAAGGCGTCGTTTCACATCAGGGTTGGGGGCAGCCAATACAATAGCAGGAGCATGTAACCATGTCGCTTTGAAGGGACATTTCACAGCTCAGTTAGCATAGTCGAAAACTACGCTGCCACATGGCAAAGCGCTTGTCTGATCTCGTCCACATGAGCGGGCTAATTTTCATCACCTGCAATCAGTCTGGCTGTGCCACAGAGCAGTCAACCAACCGCTTCATTGCCCAGCCAGCTGCAGCATGTCATGTACTCATGGCACAGCGGAGGCAAGTTTTTGGTCATGTGGGATAAGCCCCTGGGCTTCAGCATGAGCTTTGAACTGCAGTCGGGCTTACAGAGCATCCTATTCCAGGCAGTTCAGCTTCAAAGGAAATACTGTTGTGCAGGCATGTTTGCTTGGGAAGCCATACAAGATAACACCAGCCGGGTCCCAGAGGGTGCCGTTCTGTGAGCCTGGATTTTCTGCAAAGAGGGGGAAAGTCCAACTATTCATACAGAATGAGCAGTAGGTAGATGCGTGGATATACATACAGATTTATTTGTTTTTTCAAGGGAACAAAAGAGTCCTTGAGGCTCTCGCCTATCTGTGTACTTCAGCAGAAGTGGATCTACTTGAATTCTCATTCCTATTTAATCAAGGTTCTGTTCCAGGCAATTGTGAGTCGCTGTTCTCTCATCTTGGATGAGCCACCGCACAGCCTACAGCAGACCTGGGGCTTCTAGCATGGCATTACTGCAGAGGTCCTAGGGGACCACTTCGCTTTCCCGGAACAAAACAGAAGTTTGCATTGCGATAGCTAGAAAAGTATCCTGTGTGAGGCAGATGCAACTGAGCTCCCTACGGCTGTGTCCCGCTACCATATTGACCCCCATGCCAGCCCCGCTGGACTTTCCCTGTTTCTGATGCAGGCACACAGGGCAGCTAATCCAGCGGCTTGCGGATAATAGGCAGGGAGCCATTGAAGCCAGGGCTCCGTGATCTGAATTTCAGGGTCTTGGGCTGCTTGCACAGAATACATTTAAAGCACGATTTACTCTGAAAGAATCCTGGGAACTGCATCTTGCTAACTTCAGGGTGCTGCCCTAAATGGGCCATTGGCCTGATCCTGCAGGCTCCTCCAAGGTGCTGGGAATTGTAGCGCTGTGATGGGTGAATTCTGGTTTCCAGGATTCTTTGGGGCAGACTGTGTGCTTTAAACGCATCAAGGGGTCCCGATTTTCATTTTTCATTTTCATGTTATTTTTTATATATAATTTTTATTTGATTCTCTGCTTTACACTTTAAAATATTCATTTAAACAACCTTAAAATGTCAATGACTTCCCTTCTTCTCTTTCCATGGTTCATTTTGCATATCATAAATCCCTGCATATTTTACAAAAACTAAACCATTCAGTATTCCATTATTACATCCATCAAAACTCATTTACACTGTTGAATTGATCTTAATGCTGCCAACGTTTTCAAGTGTACACAATTCCCCCACCCCCCATATATTCAAGAAACATTTTCCAGTCTTCTTTAAATGTGTGTTGTTCCTGTTCTCTTATTCTATGTTAGGTCCGCAAGCTGCACATATTCCATCAGTTTAAGCTGCCATTCTTCTTTAGTTGGGACCTCGCTCGTTTTCCATTTTGGGGCTAACAAAACACAGGCCACAGTAGTGGCATACATAAATAACCTTTTCTGACACCTGGGGATTTCCATCTGAATCATCCCCAACAAAAAGGACTCTGTATTTCTTTTTTTAAAGTACTTTTAAACATTTTTTTCAATTCATTATGAATTATTTCCCAATACTCTTTTACCTTTTTACAGGTCCACCACATATGAAAGAACAGTCCCAATTCCGTTTTCAATGCTGTTTGTGCCTGCAACTGTTTTAGGGCAGCCCTATTGCATCGTTCCGATCGGCTCATATCCCACATCTGCCTGTTGAAATTCTGAAACGTTTCATACAGCAAATGACCTGGTGAGGGGCTTTTGACCCTCTTTGTTGCACTACAGAGCAAGAATGCCTCACCAGGTGGCAATCTTGCCTTAACACCTAATAAAGCAGAGCGACGTGTGGGCGGCAACCCATTGTAAAACCGCCACTGATGCGCTGCTACTGCATCAACAACATGTTGCAAAATACACCGGCATAAGAAAAAACACACCAGTCTGGAAGGGCACTAAGACTTCCTCCCAAAGGTGAGCTTTGAACTGGCCACTCGCCGGGTCTCAGCTCAGTCTGTTAGCATCTTTGTGATGCCGAACGTTCAGGTGGGGTTGGGATTTGTGGGGGCCTGATGCCGCCCCCCCCCTCCATGTATGGTAATTCATTCCTGGAATTGCCTTCGTGCGAACCGGCTCCTGCAGAATCAGCGTGAGAATTTGTGGGTGTTCTGACAGAACATGCGACACTCTTTCTTGGCTACTCTTGACCCTTCCTTTGCAGCCTCCGGCAAGAAACCTTGCAAATTAGCAGTCCTGATTTAGCACGCTTAATTTGCTTCCTTAGCTCCAGAAGTGGTGTTGATTAGCTCTTGGGGGTGGGAGACAAGGCAGCTGAGGCGTGCATGGCGCCTCAAGACGCATCTGAGACTGCAGACAATGGCCCTTGCAATGAGTGGGTGTGTTTTTTTCTCTCTTCTGCCTCTCTCTCTCTCTCTCTCTCTCTCTCTCTCTCTCTCTCTGATCTTTTTATTAAAGAGAAGAATGTTTGAAGCAACCACTGCTAATCCTAGAATCTTGCAAAGAAGCTGCAATGCCCAAAAGGTCAACTGCTATCAAGGCAGGCCGGTGTATACTACTAGCAAAGTTCATCAAACCGCAGTCAACCCACCCTGGGGTCATTGTGTGTGATGTTTTAAGTGCAAGCGGCTCAGTTAAGGCGGCGCTCGAGGATTAGAACATCTGTGGCTGCCAAGGACACTGCCCCAAAAGGGTTTCCCAGGCAGGAGACAAGTGCTTTGTGTTTGCCCTAAGGCACAGCTGTATCTCGGACTTATCTGTCTAGACACAGTCACAAGAAGCAGCTCTGTGTCTGAGGAAGTCATCTCAGCGTGGTGTAGTGGTTAAGAGTGGTGGACTCGTAATCTGGTGAACTGGGTTCGCTTCCCCGCTCCTCCACATGCAGCTGCTGGGTGACCTTGGGCCAGTCACACTTCTCTGAAGTCTCTCAGCCTCACTCACCTCACAGAGTGTTTGTTGTGGGGGAGGAAGGGAAAGGAGAATGTTAGCCGCTTTGAGACTCTTTCGGGTAGTGATAAAGTGGGATATCAAATCCAAACTCCTCCTCTTCTTCTTCTTTTTCTTCTTCTTCTTGCCAGTCATCAACCATTCTCTGTGGTGTCTCCGCCCTTTCAGTCTTCTCGATGGCAGAGGCTGAGGACTTGCTGATTTGGGAGCTGTTGTCTCATAATAAAATAAGAAGAATCTACTGGATTAAGCCTCTTTCACATGGCCTTTGGACCTCTGAAAGAACAATTGTCTGTCTCTGCCTGGACATGCATTTCAGCTTTTCAGACATCTGTGCTGTAATGTCTGAAGAGGAATGCACTTAGACACTTGCAGGAATGCCCAATTTCACCAGAATCTTCACCCTCTCTTGCCTTCTCTCCAGCAATGATTGGGCTGCTGCTATGGAATTTTGATTCCTTCTCTTGAGCTGCTAAAAACAGGGCTGGGGAAGGCATTGGCTGTCCAGGTGATGCTAAACTACAGCTTCCATGGCCCTTGCCCCTTGGTCGTGATGGTTGGAGTTCTGCTGTGAGTTGCAGTTGTGATAGGATGTTTACAACAGAGTCCATCGACACCTGGAGGGCCACTGGCTCCCCATCCCTCAGCCCCAAAGGGCTACATTCATGGGACAGGAATGACTTTGGCAGGCAAAGAAAAGACAGGTGTTGAGATTGCCTTCAGATCACAAGAATCGGCATGGATGCATTTTAAGACCAATAAGCAGACCGAAGGTGCAACATTCAGACAAGCAGAAGGCTCAATGTGGCACGGTGCCTCCATCAAACAAGATAAGCTCTCAAGCTTGGTCTTCCAGAACATAAACGAAGAGGGCCGAGGAAAGAGAGACAAGAGAAGGAGTCTCAAGTTGCTGGGGAAGAACTCGGGAGGGAAGAGTCTTAAAGAGCGATGGGAAGGCAAAGCCCTTCAGTCCTTGCAATTGCCTCTTTGGGGAAGACCTACTGGGAAGATTTGCTGTGATCACTAGGCCTGCACTGTTTTGGTTTCTTAAAGAGTTAACTTCTCTGACACTGGGTGTCTTACTGCTGACCTGCTCCTGACAGCCACGCTATCCAAAATCAGCTGCCTTCAGGACATTGTTAAATTTGCAGCCAACTCTTCCTGCCATAACCTAGGATATGGGTATTAACCAGACCCAGCCTTCCTTAGCTCCAGAATTAAAATGGCAAGACTTATTAGCTGGCTAAATTTGCATGGTTAAATTTGCACCTCCCCTGTGTGTGCTGCATGCTGATTGAAGGCCTGTTCTCAAGGGATAGGGAACTGGGTTAGGCAGCTGCCTGGTGACTAGGCCAGGGCTCCGCAGAGCCTGGGAACCGTCTATTGATGGAGGGGCTTATGCTACTTGGCGCAATCGCTGCCACGCCTGTGCGCAGACAGTCATTAAAGGGAACCGGGAGCACCGAGTGTCTGCAGTAATTTAGCACCATGCATTAACCCAGGCCATGCAGGAGGGAGAGCACTCCATAAATCCTTTCCCTTGTCGGCTGACTCGTGGACGCAGGCAGCTTCTCGCCCTGTTCCCTGGAAAAGAGCCAATTATGGAGGTGGCCGCAGAGGGGTTTCAAAAGAGCTGGTGCAGTTCCAGTGGCAAAAAGGCGGCTGGGAGGCAGCAGACGCAGAGAGAGAAGAGAGGAAAGATAATCCAGAAAAAGATACTGAGTAGATGGAGAGCAGAGCTTCTCCACCTCCCAATGTTTTGCAGACAAAAATAGATGCACACACACACACTTAGAAGCAGCCCAGCGCCCAAACCGAGTCTCACTATCTGTGCTTTGCTGAATGCTCTCTGTTCATTTGCTCTGCCATCAGCTGCCCTCCACAGATTTAAAAGCCAGGTGGGTGAGAGTTTGTTCTTTTGGTTAAAGTTATGCTTTTGAAAAGCCTGGAAATGCCTACGAGAGATTGCAAACATACGCCTGCAGCTGCAGCTGCAGTGTGAAATGGAAGGATGAGCATCGTACAGTGCTGTGTGCAGATAGGAACCTGCCTTATCCTGAGCTGGACCAATGGTCCATCTAGCTTAGTATTGCCTACACTGACTGGCAGCGGGTCATCAGGATTTCGAACAGGGGGTGTTCCCAGCATGACCTGGAGATGCTGCTAGGGATGGAAGAACCCGGGAGCTTCTGCATGCAGAGGAGATGCTCTGTCAGTGACCCCTGCAAATCTGAGTCCTGTGTTTACATTTACATGAGAAAAGATGCATATGTCCCTCACTTAGAAATGGAGACCCTAGACCAGGGGTAGGCAGCCTAAGGCCCATGGGCCACAAGCGGCCCACGGGGGTCATTTAACTGGCCCAAGAGCCACCCCCGAACCAAGCCGCCCACTCGGCGAGTCCCTGCCCGCTGCACTAAACTGGTGCAGCGCAGCATGGGGACTCACTTCTGCCGTGCCGGAAATCGCATCTGCTTCTGCTCAGATGCTGAAAATCGAGTCTGTGCAGATGCCAGAAATCGTGTCTGTGCAGATGCAGGTGCCGGAAATCGCAGCCACGCGTGTGATCTGGTCCATGGAGGGATCTCCGCTGGAGTGAACCAGCCCAGGCAAGGTGAACCTTGCCAACCCCTGCCCTAGACACCCTAACTAAATGCCAATGAATGACATTCACAATAAGACTTTTAACCAAGCACCCGGAAAGGCAGCAGTTTAAAAGGGAGAGACCAGAAAATACAAACTGTCTCTAGTAAAGAAAGCTAGAGGGGGAAACTAGGCATGGCTTTTTGTGTGAGGGGACTGCAAGCTCAGTTTTGGTACTGAAACAAATTCCTGGGCTGAGCGTATGCTCAGAGGCACACCTTCTAATAATATGTTTGTCCCAAACCAGTACCCACCACTATTTTTGCACTTGGCTCTGGTTAGTGGGACTCAGGGTCCTAGTAAAAGGCAAACAACAAACTGAGTAGATCTGGGAAGGTTGAAGTCTGCCCTGGGAGTATGTGGTTCTCGACTGGGGAAACAGAGACTGCATGGTGGAAGAAGGGGGCGGGTAAAGCACAGATTTAGATCTATAAGGAGGAACAATTTGTGGGGCTCAGGAAGTAAACTTTTGGGGCTTTTTAGTACTGAAAAACACAAGCATAAGAAGAGCCATGATAGAGGTGTATAAAATTATGCATGATTTGAAGATAATTTTTTCTCCCCCTGTTGTGATACTAGAACCCGGGGCCATCCAAAGGTGGTGGATGTCATGGATTGGCTGGATGCAGAGGAGTGGTGGGAGGCAGCAGCTGGGGAACCCCCCGGGAAGAAGGCTCAGAGCCTAGAGAGTAGTAGTCAGGTGACAATGAATGGTCAGAGGGAGAAGACTGGGAGGAGGAGAGGTCGGAAGCTGGAGAGGCAAGAGGGTTTAGTGAGCAGGAAGAGTCTGTGGCAGAGAGAAGTCCACAATCGGAGGCAGAAGCAGAGGCTGGAGAAGAGGGGGGTCAAGAGGCAGCAGTGAGTCAGGCTGATGAAGAAGCCAGGGGGTCTCCCCCTCCTGCGGCAACCAGCTCCCCTCCTCCCTGGTCTCCCAGAACCCAAAGAGGTATGAAGAGGGTGGAGCAAAGACAAGCAAGACAAGCAAGACAAAGGAGCCTCAGATTGCTTAGGAAGGAGACTAAAGAAGGCAGGGACCTTCAGTCCTCACTACTGCCTCGTTGGGGCAAGACCTGCTGGGAAGTTGCTGTGCTCACTAGGGCTGAGCTGTTTTGTTTCTTTCAATAAAGCGTTAACTTCAGTTACTACTAACCTGCTCCTGGCTCCTGCCCCTGGCATTGGAGAATTCGGGGCAGACCAGAGAAAGTACTTCTTCACACAGCACATAATTAAACAACGACGTCCACTCCTGCAGGATATAGAGTTGGTAAGCAACTTGGATGGCATGGAGGGTAGTAGGGCTACCAATGGCTGCTAGTTATGATGGCTGTGATCTGTCTCTACAGCCAGAAGCAGTCGTGCTTCTGAATACCAGTTGTTGGGAATCACAAATGGAGCGAGGGCTCTTGCAATCAGCCCCCACTGGTGGGCTTTCCATTGGGCATTGTAGAAAGAGGATGCTGGAACAGATGGGCCAGAAGATCTCTTCTTATGGTTGTAGGTGGTGCAGTTCTGCAATAGATTATTAGCAGGTGTCAGCATAAGATGGACTACTTGCATCCATCCATAACAGAAACGGAAGCACGATTTGCCCAGTTCTCCCACCACTGACATCCTGCAAATCCATTCAGTGTGTTGACTGGGAAACACTAACGGAAAATTCTCAGCACTCTCACAAAACTACAGCTCCCAGGAGGTTCCTTGAGAGAAGCGATGACAGCTAATCCAATATTATGACTGGTTTTTGTTCCGCGTATGGATGGGACCAAAGCTCTCCTAGGAAAGGACGGGGGAACAGGGCTGTCAGCCGATTTAACGGATTTTTAATCATCTGTCTTTGAACTGATCGCTTGATTAATTTGTCCATTAAATTTTAATAAAATGTGCACATTGCCAAATACTGCCTTTTTTGCAGTACTGAATGAGGCGCCAGGCAACATACAATTTAATTAACAAAAGCTACCGCTTGCTGTGAGGAGAAACAGCCACCTTTAATATTTCCCCTCCCTGTCACTGAAAGGCACCAGAATCAAGGCAAACAAACAAGCACAGCCCTTAACTTGCGCAGAAATTTATGGAAGGTTTTCCCCACACCAATTATTCAGATGAGGCCTTAACTTAAGGAATCTATCAATTAAAGCTTGCAACCCTTCCTGTGACACCGTGCCTCATCTTAGGTAAAGAACATTCAAGGCCGGCTCTACCATTAGACAGATGCTGGAAGTGGGGGGTGTCAGAGAGCCAAGTGTGCCATATGGCTTGCGATGTGAAGATAGTCTGCTGCTCTCAGGTGTGGTGGAGGATACTATCCTGTGGCTGGTGTTCCGAGTAATTTTCAGCTGCCAGTTTGGTCCATTTGTACTTATGGCAGTGCCGGCCCACACATGAGGCAAGGTGTGGCGACTGCTTTGGCCAGAAGAATCCATGGGAGCAGCAAATCCAGCCTCCCAGGAATGCCTCACCCTCTGCTGCAGCAGCAGTGGTAGCGATGGTTGCAGTGTGCTCCTTGGAGGCCGGATCTGTCGCCTCCTCAGCAGGCCCCCCCCCCCAATGCTGCCTCTACACTAGCCTCTTGGCAAATAGGAGGCTCTGCTGGTCTCCTCCCACCCTGGGAGGAAATGGCAGGGGCTGCCCTCTGGAGTTTCCTGGGCTCTGCACTTGATTCAGAGCGAGTCGATCCACCCTCCAGCGTGATGTCCTTGAATTCCCACTTCAACCAGCAAGTAGGTTTGATCTGATTTTCTCCTTCGTTCCTTGTTCCTCCACCCCTTCTTCCCTGGTGAAGGGAGCACCATTTTGCAGTTCGCCTCAGGTGCCAAAACAGGGACGCGGGTGGTGCTGTGGGTTAAACCACAGAGCCTAGGGCTTGCCGATCAGAAGGTTGGTGGTTCGAAACCCCATGACAGGGTGAGCTCCCGTTGCTCGGTCCCTGCTTCTGCCAACCGAGCAATTCGAAAGCACGTCAAAGTGCAAGTAGATCAATAGGTACCGCTCTGGCGGGAAGGTAAACGGCGTTTCCGTGCGCTGCTCTGGTTCGCCAGAAGCAGCTTAGTCATGCTGGCCACATGACCCGGAAGCTGTACGCCGGCTCCCTCGGCCAGTAAAGTGAGATGAGCGCCGCAACCCCAGAGTCGGCCACGACTGGACCTAACAGTCAGGGGTCCCTTTACCTTTACAGGTGCCAAAATGTCTTGGGTCGGTCCTGACTCATGGAGAGGGGAAGGCGGAGAGCATCTTGTTCTTCCCCATCTGCACTCTGCATTTAAAGAAGTATTATACCGCTTTAAATGGCCATCCCAAAGAATGCGAGGAACTGTCCCTTGTCAAGGGCACCGAGAGTAGCTAGGAGACCCCTGTTCTCTGCACAGAGCCACAGCTCCCACAATGGGGTTTGGCATGTATCAGCTATCGATTTAACTTGAGCGTGCTGATTACTTTATGAACAGCTTGATCCACAGCTCTCTCGAGCTGCGTCAGGGCTTGCATATAAGCTGTTTTAGTTCCATTGTCCTCAGCTGCACTGATGCTGGCTTAAACCCAAGGATTTCGACCTTATTGAAGGTTGGGCTCCCATATTGGCATTAAGGTTGCTTTTGATGATGTGAGTCTCATACACATTTAATCAAAGCTTCAGTGAACGGGCATCTCCCTCTGGCTGCCTATTTGGGCTAATTCACACAGGTATGTTAAGCCTCTGAGAGATGGAATATCAGCTGGTGATTTGCATGTGTGAATCAGCTGCAGCAGGCAGAATTTTCCTTTTGCCAACCACAACACTTTCCAGTGGACTCAACTTGCACATTCCGTGGCCCCATCATCAAGGGATTGTTTGTGAATGCACACTCATCACTTGATGGCTGCAACATCTTATATATAGCTTGATGTGGGAATGGACCCCATCATCGGGGTCCAGCCATCAAGTAGACAGCAGTCGAGATAAGGGGAATCAAATTATAACGAGGTCAAGTACCTTTGTCTGGCTAAAACTGGCACATGAGCTATCTCTGCTCCTAATGTGGTCAGCTCTGGCCATGGTAAAATGTGTCCTGGTTACATCAAGGCTAGATTACTACAATGCTCTCTGTGTGGAGCTGCCGTTGAGAACAGTTCAGAACATACAGCAATTAAGGCGATGGCTGGAGCCAGATTGTATGTATATGCGTCTCTCCCATGACGGCTGTTATCCTGGCTCCCAGGCACAATCCTAGGTGCTAGTTATCCTCTTCAAAGACCCAGATGATTTGGTTCCAGTATACAGTGGTACCTCAGGTTAAGTACTTAATTCGTTCCGGAGGTCTGTACTTAACCTGAAACTGCTCTTAACCTGAAGCACCACTTTAGCTAATGGGGCCTCCTGCTGCCGCCGCGTTGCCAAAGCATGATTTCTGTTCTCATCCTGAAGAAAGTCCTTAACCTGAAGCACTATTTCAGGGTTAGCGGAGTCTGTAACCTGAAGCGTATGTAACCTGAGACACCACTGTACTAAATCACCATCTCCTCCATTCCATGTTACCCCGCCTGCTTATTAATCAGCGGTTTCATGAGGACTAGTAACCAATCTATGGCTACGACTCTCACCTGTGACAATTACACCCCAGCCAACACTCCCTATCACAACCCCACCAGTTGAGAATAATGAACTGTATTTCCCCCGCAGCGTTCGCTATATTATACCCCCGAGGAAATATGATGCCGCAAAACAAGTGCTTCCTTGAGAGAGAAGCCATTATGGGCAATAGCTATGAATTTGATGTGCTATTAACAAATCATCTGGAAAAGTCCAATGAAGGTAGGATGAACAGTGTGGCAGCAGATAAGCCTGTGAAGTTATCTTGGGAGAGCGAGAGAGAAGAGGAAGCAAGTGTAGATCTTGAAGCATTTTGACAGCGGTAGCTGTGCTCAAAAGCAACAACTAGGAAGCTGCCATGTACTGAATCAGAACATTGGTCCATGAAACTCAGTCTTGTCTGTTCTGACTGGCAGTAGGTCTCCAGGGTTTGAGGCCGAGGTCTCATCCATGCCCTACCTGGAGATGCTGGGATTTGACCCTGACACCTTTCTTCAAGCTAGTGGATGCTCTGACGCTGACTACGACCCATACCTGTGTCTATCTAGGTGTTCAAGGAACTATTGATACATGGCTCAGCTTCTTCTTTCCAAGACAGCCAAACCCCCCCCCCCCCCCGCTCTCTTTCTGGTAGGTTATTGCATTCTCCAGCTGCGAGACCCTGGAGAGCTGCTGCCAATCAGAGTAGGCTCTATTGGGCTGCAGGGACAAATAAGTTATTATCGTATTTTTTGCTCTATAAGATGCACCAGACCACAAGACGCACCTAGTTTTTGGAGGAGGAAAACAATAAAAAAATATATTCTGAATCTCAGAAGCCAGAACAGCAAGAGGGATCACTGTGCAGTGAAAGCAGCAATCCCTCTTGCTGTTCTGGCTTCTGGGATAGCTGCGCAGCCTGCATTTGCTCCATGAGAGGCACACACATTTCCCCTTACTTTTTAGGAGGGAAAAAGTGAGTCTTATAGAGCAAAAAATACGGTATATAAAATGGCTTCCTCTCTTCTTCTTCTTTTTTTAAAAAAAGTGTTTTGTCTTCGGTGATAACGTGGGAAAAGTTTGGAAAAGATGCGAGTCCCCAGCCGGCCGGGATGGTACACTTAATGAATCTGAACGGCGAAAAGTGTTTGCTTGCAAATGTAAATATTACTGCGGAGGGAAGTTCATTTACAAGAGAATTGATTAAAGTTTCTGTGTTTACCAGACCAGCTAGCTCAGGCAGGCAAGCTCATTAGATGGAGCGGTGGGGGTCCCACTCCCAGCCCTGCTGGCGGGAGGACAGAATTCCTGACAGTGCAGGAGTGGCTATTAACACTCTTGTGCCAAATACTGCGTTCAGTTTGGCAGCAACCACTATGCTAGTCTCTGGAGGAGCTGAACTAGGGAAGGTCTACCGCTCATCTGGTTGGCATCAAGCCCAGCATGATGTTCTCACTGTGACCAACCAGACACCTTCAGAAAGCCCACCAGGAAAGCACCATGTATGAAACTCCACCCAACCCATGGTCCATAGATTATGTGGCAGAACATGTGTTTCGTACGACCGCAGGCCCAGTCTTCAGTTAAGAAAGAACGTTACATAGCAGAGCTGGAAAGGACCTCTCCCTGAGGGCCTGCCCATCAGGAGCAGATGGCCCCAGTGGTGCAGAACCTCCTGACAACAGTGTTCTTGCCACATACCTGTGTGAAAGCTCAGTACATAACAGATGAAATGCAGAGTAGAGTCCATGAGGCCTGATAGGGTGGAAGGTAGGGAGGTCAACAGTAGGGGGAGCCAGAGCCAGCCAAACTAAATCCACATTCGCAACATACATTTAAAGCACTATGGTTCCACTCCAAATAGTCATGGCTGAGAGTTGTTAGGAGACCCCTATTCCCCTCCCAGAGCAGCAATTTCCAGAGTGGTTTAACAGGGAATTCCTCTTCACAGGGAACTCTGGAAATTGTAGCTCTGTGAAGCTAACAGGGGTCTGCTAACAATTCTCTTTAAAATATAAATAAATTATTTATACTTTTCAAGTTTATACATTTCATTAATTTTACAATCATTTTAACATTTCAAAGTTTGATGTCCTGCTTTCTGCGGTTCCTTAAATTCATTTCTTAACATCTTCTGCATATCCAAATTCATTTAATTCACTCGTTTAATTATCTACTTTAAATATATACTCTTGTGAAACTGCAGGTTATTACAATAATCCTGCCAATGCTTTTATCTGTTTGCAATTTATCTGTAAATATTCAATAAACCATTTCCATTCCTTTATAAAAAGTTTGTTATCTTGATTTCTTACTTCTTCCGGTAAGTTTGGCCGTTTCTGCATATTCCATAAGTTTTTGTACCCGTTCTCCCTTTGCTGGGACTTCTGCTTCTTTCCATTTTGGGGAGAAGAGCATTCTTGCTGCTGTAGTAGCATACATAAATAAATTCCTATACAATTTAGGTAGTTCTGTCCCTATAACTCCCAATTTGAAATTGAAATTCTTTATTGTCACTTGTACAACTTGTATACAGTGAGATTACACGAGCACCCCCCCCCCCCCACTCAGCTCTCTTAGGCTTAATTCCCCTTGTTTACTGACGCACACCCACCAAACCCGAAAGTCGGTTGCCCTGTTGTTATCTTTTCATTCAGCAGCCTAACAGCCCACGGATAGAAGCTGTTCTTTACCCTGTTGGTGTGACTAATCATGCTTCTTTATCTTTTGCCTGAGGGCAGGAGATCAAGAAAGTGCCGGCCAGGCTGTGAATCATCCCTGAGAATTTTCCTCACTCTCCTGAGGCAACGTTCTTCTGCAATGTCATCCAGTGGATTCATGGGACAGCCCATAATATCTAGTGCTGTATTCACCACCCTCTGTAGGCACTTCCTGTCAGTTGATGTCAAACCAGCGTACCGCAATTCCCAGCGCCCCTAACAAACTACAGCTCCCAGGATTCCTGAGGGGAAACCATGCCTGTTTAGATTCATTGTGCTTTAAATGAATGGTGTAAATGTGGCTTGGGTCTAGTTTTGTCCCTGTCCTCCTCACTGTTAAGTTCCACACACTTAACCAAAGACTGCTAATGCCACCTGCTAGAACGGTTGCAAAGACATAGGCAGATAGGGGATGGCTGAATGACTTAAAATATGATTTTCAATGCATTTGGGTACCTTTTTGAGCTGAGAGCTGTATTGAAAAATCCAGAGAAGTGCAAAATCTGAAAGGTAATTATAATCCAAATCTGCGTATTAGTCTGGGAGGCGTGAACTAGGTCACTTCAACTTTAAAATACACAGACTGAGCAAAAATCTCCTCCATCCCCAAACTAGAGAGTGTTGCGATAGATGGACAAACGGCTTGGTTTTATATATGGCAGCATCAGGTCTTCATTTGCTACGTGCGATGCATTTCAAATTTAGAAGACAGATTATTTTTTTTAAAAAAGCACACGCCTTCTCTCAAGGAGAGAATATCTTGTGTAGCAAATCTGGAAAGAAGATTGCCCCGATTTTTAAAAGTGACATTTTTATATGCAAAATGCATCAGGTTTAGGGAAGGTTTCTGGAATGCTTTCCGCGCAGAAGGGTTGCGTCGCCCCTTTCAAGGCTCGCCTCTCTTTCCGCTGGGCTTTTCCATCTCTCCAGAGGCTTTCAGAATTCCCAGGCAGGGTCCAGCAGCAGGTATTTCAATGCCCTGGCATACAGCTAATTATTCCGAGGCATGAGTCATACCCTCCAAACCATTAATTTGGTTCTGAAGCCATGACATCTGACTGCACAAACACTGCAGACGTTTGATGTTCTCCTTTAATTGCTTTCTGTTTTCGGAGGCGTTTAGGATGCACTTTTAAGCACACGCTTTCAAGGTTTATCTCCAAAACGAGGGCTGATGGTGATGGAAAATTGACATTGGACCGAGAGTCTGAAAGAACAGGCAGCACGTAAGAATACCACCTTTCACAGGAAGGAACCAACAAGAAGTAAAACATCTGGACCCCATGTATGGACTTATGGATACGCATGGAATGGTGTCAAGATGTTGGACTGCAGCAGGACTATTGGTTCTAAGTTGTCAATACTATTAATAAATAATAATAATAATAATTTATTATTTATACCCCACCCACCTGACTTCCCCAGCCACTCTGGACGGCTTCCAACAAAATATTAAAATACAGTAATGTATCAAATGTTAAAAGCTTCCCTAAACAGGGCTGCCTTCAGATGTCTTCTAAAAGTCTGGTAGTTGTTTTTCTCTTTGACATCTGAAGGGAGGGTATTCTACAGGGCGGGTGCCACTACCGAGAAGGCCCTCTGCCTGGTTCCCTGTAACTTGGCTTCTCGCAGTGAGGGAACCGCCAGAAGGCCCTCGGTGCTGGACCTCAGTGTCTGGGTAGAACGATGGGGTGGAGACGCTTCTTCAGGTATGTAGGACCGAGGACGTTTAGGGCTTTAAAGGTCAGCACCAACACTTTGAATTGTGCTCGGAAATGTACTGGGAGCCAGTGTAGGTCTTTCAAGATTAATTAATAATCAATATACCACTTGATGCCAAAGCAGGCATCTTATCCTGCACTTCCTAAACCTGACTCCTTGTAAGACGTATTGAAAAGCGATCATTGTGTTGTTGGAGAACCCAGGGCCAAATTTAGCTCCACCCCAGGCTTCTCTGTCTAGCCCTTGGCCCCCTCCCCTCTGCTGGGCCTGCTTTCCCCCCTTCTTGAGTACTCTTCCTGGGCTGGAATGTGGCCTTGATCTCTGACAAGGCCTCTTGGTGGGTTATGAGCATGTGCAGAAAATAGGCTACTGCACAGAGGTGACATTTGCATGTGTTGCCCCGCCCACTTGTGCCCCTGGCTCCACCCACCACAGGCATGTGGCCCTCAGAAGACTGCCTGGAAGGGATTGCGGCCCTCATGCTGGAAAAGGTTTGCCGCTCGATTTACTTTATGAGAATTGTTTTATAAATAATAAAACTGGGATATTATGGTGGAGCAAATGTTTTGAATAATCCTTTTTATCTGACAGAGAGACAATTGGAAGGCCTTTTTCTTTTCTTTATTCCTTTTCTTCCCCATCCATGCTCGCCTCTCTCTTTTTTATGCTTTTGTTTTCATATAAGATTAGGGGGTGTATATATATATATATATATATATATATATATATATATATATATTGTGCAATAAAAAAGCTTTAATTAAAAAATTATGCAAAAATAAAACAAAACTAATTTTAAAAAGGAGGGCAGAAATCTGCTATATTCCAGTGATTATACTTCCTAGGTTCCAAACCTTCCTGACGCCTCACTACCTATTTCTAAGACTGCGACCTTCTACGTACTTTATATAGGAGGAAACTCCATTGAATTCAGTGGTAGTTGCTTTTTGGAGAACCATGCATAGGATCCGGCTGCAAAACACATGCCTGCCAACCATAATGCCATAGCTGTCAACTTTTCTCTTTTCTTGTGAGGAATCCTATTCGGAATAAGGGAATTTCCCTTAAAAAAAGGGAAACGTTGACAGCTATGCGTAATGCAAATCTCCACATTTCTAACGGCAACTTAAATGATTCTACCAAGACACTGTTACCATTTCAAAATAATTGCGCTTACTCTTCTAAAGATAAGCCACTAATCTGCAGAGGAAATATCATGAGAAAAAGAGAAGAGAAAGATATAGTCCTGCGTGATGTTTTGGTTCACCCACTCTTTCATTTCATTTCATTTTTATTTTTGAGATTTAGTCTCTCATAATCCAAGCTGATAGCCTGAATGTGAGAACAGGGAGCATTTGCTCAAGACCAGACCTGTGGCTAGAAGATAAACCAAGTTTAGGAATCCCTGCTGACTTCAATTAGCAAAGATAAGATAACCTGCTCCTTTAGAGGGGCTTGCCCAGCTTCCTGTATCTCCAACGCCTTTCGAATTTGGAGGTTCAGACAAAATTAAGAATACAAGTTATTGGTTCAATCACTTGAGTCAGAGACAAGACGAGGGAACAGAGCATGTAAGGGGAATGGCAGTCCCTATGGCCGCCCAAGGTGAAAGCGTTTGTTGGCTGCTGTTGTCTGATGTCGCCAGATTTGTGTTGCAAGCATATGGAAACAAAAACCAGTTGTTGGTTTAATGGTTTTGATTTACATGGATGTATTCATTGGGCAGGATGCAAAGGTGCTAGTTTTGACCTTTAAAGCCCTATGCGGCCTAGGACCCATATACCTATGGGACCGCCTCTCCTGGTATGCCCTGCAGAGGACCTTAAGGTCCACAAATAACAACACTTTGGTGGTCCCAAGCCTTAAGGAGGTTAGCTTGGTTTCAACTAGGGCCAGGGCCTTTTCAGCACTGGCCCCGACGTGGTGGAACGCTCTGCGGGACTTGACATCTTTCCGGAGGGCCTGCAAGACAGAGCTGTTCCGCCTGGCCTTTGGTTTGGACTCGCTCTGACCCTTATGTTTCCCTCCCCTTATGGTCTTGATTTATCAGCTATTTTAAAATGAGGCTGTATTTTAAATTGGTCCCCCCCTCCCTCTCTTTCCCCCCTATTATGTTTTTACTGTGATTTTATTTTATTGGTGTTAGCCGCCCTGAGCCTGGCTCTGGCCGGGGAGGGCAGGGTATAATTATTATTATTATTATTATTCAGCTATGCTTAGGGTTGGGGAAACTGTGGCCCTTTAGATGTTGATGGATTCTAACTCCCATCATCCCCAGCCATTAGATGTGTTGACCTTGGACTGCTGGGAGCTGGATTCCAACATAAGTCCAACGTAAGGAGAGTCTGCTGGCTCTGGCTAAAGACCCATCTAGTCCAGCACCCTGTTGTCACAATGGCCAATCAGATGCTTACTTGCGAGTAAACCCCTTGGAACTTGATCAGCATTGCCTCACAAGTAAACATGTACAGCATCTGGCTGCAAGCCACAGAACTGGAAGATGGATGAAAAATAATAAATTAAACTTGAAATATAATCAAACGGTGCATATATTTTTTTTAAGAAAAAAACCCCCAAACCCTGAACACTCCCGCAGCTGAAAAAAATAGAAGGAACCACCTCGTTTGTTCTGTCTTTTTTCATTCTCACGAGATCAGCCATATCCACAGCTGTCTCTATCAAGTTACAAGAACATTGTCAGGCTTAGAATATTGTTTGAAAAGAAAAGCCTGCACCTGCTCCTTGATTCAATAAGAATAAATTTTCTGCCCCAGTCCCTGGGTGGATGAACATAGAATTTTCAAACAATAATTTCAAACCACGCATTAGGTGAGGGTTTTGTTTAGTTTCGTTTTAAAAGGATTCAGAACAGAGCAGTAACACAATCCCTGGGGTGACAAATTTGGAAGCTATTGCGTGCCCCTTAGTCCTTAGTTTGATTCCTGCAGTCAAAACTTGTTTTTGTCTTTCTCGCCCTCCTGGAGAACACCAGACCCAAATATTTTCCAAACTGCTGGGGGAAAAAAGAAGGCTGGCAAAAGAGAGAGAGAGAGAGAGAGAGAGAGAGAGAGAGAGAGAGAGAGAGAGAGTACAAAATCTCAGGGTTTGGCCTTTTGTTTTATTGAAAACGTTTTCATTTGGGGAAAGAAAGAAAATAAATGGCCATGATCCAGCATGTTTCCACTGGGGGAGGACAATTGTCGATGGAAACCCTATGCTAGACTTTCTCAACCTGTTGCCTCTCCAGATGTTTTGTACTACAATTCCCATGAGCTGCGGTGACTGAGGCTGACGGGAGTCGTGGCCCAAAACATCTGGAAGGATTCAGTTTGGGGAAACGCTGCCCAAAAATGTCCTCCCCGCCCCAGGCACTCCCAAGGAATGTGAGCAGGCAGGTAGTAGACCAAGTGCCTTTGGCCCATACCAGAAAGGTAGGTCACCAGCGTTGTATATGTCAAACAGATGCGGAAAAGGCATTTTACCAGTTTCCTCAAGGCCTGCCCCCAGGCAATCCAACTGGCTACGTTCCAAAGCAACTTGGGTGACAGATATGAATGAGTACACGAAAGGCAAAAGGAGGGAGTTGAATTGCTTGCTGCTGCCCGCTATCCATTGAGCAGATCTTATCGTCCCCAAGGCTGCCACTCTCCAGTCCCTGCTAGCTTGCACCTTGGTGTCAGGGTTGGGATCCGTTCTGCGCCACTCTAGAAGTGACCCCACCTCAGCCCCGGGCAATTCCAGGACACGGCCTGTGCAAGGGAGAGAAGAGGTCTCTTGCAGACTTTCTGGAGGGACCAGCACTGGCTCTGCAGGGCCCAGCCGGCATTGTTCATCTTTGCAGGTGACCCTAGTGACCACAGACAGGTGTTAATTGCCGCCTGGTGTGGGGAGATGCCCGGCGTGTCATGTGTTCTCCTGGGCCAGCCCTTCGGGACAGGGAGTCTGGTTTTGGGGTTTCAGCAGGTGTATGGCAGGCTGCGTCTGGGCCATGGTGTTGTGCTGGGGGTCTGCCGCGGCGGCGCCAGATCCTGCCGGCGCGTGGCGCAGGTGCTTCCTGTACTGCGCGAACATGCAGACCTTGAGGGCGATGGCCAGCACGTTCTTGCCCATGAAGATGCCGGAGACCCGGATGTCCCTGAAAAACACCATGTTGCTGCCCCTGATGAAGATGGTGGCGATGTTGATGGTGAGCATGCTCAGCATCGGGTAGAGCATCATGCGGTGAGGCACGATGCTGATCCCTTGCATGCTGATTTCGCACAGCGAGACGCAAGGCAGGACCAAGAGTAGGATGTAGCAGTAGAAGAACATCAGGCCTTCAGCCCAGATGGGCAGCCCTTTCTTCTGGGGCTCCCAAAGGTTGGCCTGGATGTCTAGCACGTCCAACATGTCCACAATGACCCAGAAGAGCCGGTTGCGGAGGTCCTCCTTCTTCTTGAACGTCCTGACGTATTCCATGTGCTCTGTGGCCACCAACAGAACGTACAGGGCCGGGATGCAGATGGAGAGCAACAGGGTCAGAGCCTTGCGCGCCATGAGGTCCAAGCTTTTACGGTCTGCCTTGTAGTTCTGGTAGATGAAGTAGACCTTGATCTCCAGCACGAAGACGTACAGGAACCAGAGGATCATGGCGTAGCCTCGCTTGGCGGTCCTCACCTCGGCCCCGACCCAGACAGCCACATACCTGAGCACAACCAGGAAGCAGATGTCCCCGACAGAGACCATGATGCAAATGCCCAGTTTCCGGGAGCCCTGGTTCTGCTCCACCAGGTAGGCGTCCATCAGGACCATGCTGCTCATGATGAGGGTGGTGGAGAGGCAGACGTGGGGCTTGTTAATGGGTGGGGGAGGCACCATCCTGCAAAGAAGATGCAAACATTAGTCAAAACATTTTAAGGGCTCCTGAGTCATCACGGCCATGCACTCTGCCCATCCCTGACGTACTGTGCATTATGCAGCTTTCAATATGGATGTCAAGCCTTCTGTATCTCTGCACCAAAGAGCCCCTCAGCTGCACAAAGCAAATCAATCTCCTCTTAGTTCCCATGGGGATCGTATGGCTATCGTACTCTAGCCCTGGAAACGGAACAGGGGTGTTTCATTCAAGCTGTCCTGAATGTACCTGAATGAAAGTGCTTTCCAAGCCAGAATCTGTAACATTTTGGGCGGAAATGACCGGCAGAATCCGAGACCAGGGAGAAGAGTCGGTGGAAGAAGATTGGAAGAAATTTAAAGACTATTTAC
This sequence comes from Podarcis muralis, assembly GCF_964188315.1. Taxonomy (NCBI): domain Eukaryota; kingdom Metazoa; phylum Chordata; class Lepidosauria; order Squamata; family Lacertidae; genus Podarcis; species Podarcis muralis. Next base: position 18,586,900 of record NC_135657.1, read on the forward strand.
AGAAATACTGCAAAATCAATGAATGTTAGAATGATGTCGGAATGAAGTTAAGTGGTTTTTAGCAGCAATGTTATAAAGGAATATGTAAAAATGGATTGGTAACAGGTGATAATCTAAAGTTATAATATATTAAGATAAAGGAATAAGATAAAAACAAAGAGGGAAAGGGTTTGCTGAATTAACTATTTGAACTGGAATACAAAAAAGGGAGGTGTGAGGAGGTCAGGGAAACAAGCAAACGAAAGACAAGATATGGAAAGGTTGATTTGTTTTTAACTGTTTTTATTTTTCTGTACTTTGTATTTTCTTTTTTCTTCTTTTTTTCTTATTTTTGTAACATTTTGAAACTTTAATAAATATCTTTTTAAAAAAAATCTATAACATTTTGGGATACTGGTACTGTACTTTGAACACTTTGGGGGAAAGGGTTACGTAAGTACTAAGCTTCTCTCTTCTTATTAAAAAAAAAAGAAAATGTGCCAAATATATATATTGATTTTCTAGGAGCTGACAGTCCCGACAGGGCAAAGAAAATATTTTGGATTACAAGCAACTTGCGTTCCAGGCCCCCGTGCGCATAAGCAAAATGAACTTAAGTGGGGGACAACCTCTAAACACTTGGGGTTCCCCCCCCTTTTATACAGTACCTTTGCCTCCAGATCACCAGAAAGGGCAGGGAACAGTGCGCCTGAGCCCGCTACAAGGCAGCTTCCTGCCAAACAGCTGTCAAGTAGAACAGCACAGCAACAGCGAGAGATCCCACATGCAATTTTAGAGCCCATAAGTTGTTGAGTTTTTGAAGCTTTTTAAATTTCTGAAATTTTGGCTCGCTGACGTCCTCTGGGAGGTCTCCTCTTGAGCCACAAGGACTTTCCAGCTCTCTCCCACCATTCCCAGGTCTGAATTATTTACCTCCCAGTGCTGCGCATGTGTGCAGTCACACATGTGTGGGGAGTTGCCTGCACTAAGTACTATTGGGAAATTTCAATAGTAAGGAAATTTTTCCCAACCCAAGGGCCATATAACCTTCTGGGCAATGTTCTGAGGGCCACAGGCCAGTGGCAGGTGAAAGAATGAATGTGAATTTTTCCTTTGTGCTGTGGGGACAGGAAAGTTTCTGTACCTCCTTCCTTATCCTCCATCTAGACAAGCAAGAGGCATTATGGGAGTTTGAGGCCACATTCCAGCCAGGCAAAACACTTGGGGTGCCCAGGAGGGGTGTGGCCTAGAGAGATTTCTGAGGGCCAGTTAAAAGGTCCTGGAGGGCCGCACTTGGCTCCAGAGCCTGAGGTTCCCCACCCGCAGAAGGAAATGCAGCCCTCAGGATGAAAGGCCCTGCTCTAGATTCTAGATCGGGGTCAGCAACCCGCGGCTCCGGAGCCGCATGTGGCTCTTTTACACCTTTGCCGCGGCTCCGGGGCGGATACTAGCAAGGGGAGGAGGCGCATTGTGCGCCCCGACACTCCCCACTGTGGCGGGCACTGTACTGGCTGTGACGTCGCATGGGGGGCGGTGCGTGCGTTAGTCACGCACCGTCCCAACGTCACCTTCCCGCCCGCCTGCTACATTGTAAGGGGCATGTACGCTGGTCACTGCATTGAAAGGGGGCATGTACGCTGGTCACTGTTTTGAAGGGGGGTGAAGAACACACACACACAAAAAGGTAACTTTTAATTTAGCGTTTATTTCTATGTGGAGGAGTAATTCTGAGGGGTCAAACAAAGAAATAATAAAAAAGTGACAAAAAAGTTATTTTTATCATGACAAGTTTTGTGGCTCCCAGTTTTTTTTTCTTCGGAAATGGGTCCAAGTGGCTCTTTTTGTCTTAAAGGTTGCAGACCCCTGTTCTAGATCCCAGAATCCTTTGCAACGCACTGGTATTCTACAGGGGTTGTTTAGCAGATATCTAGATGAGAAACGGCTCCAGGAAAGTAAAGTCTGAAAAATGCTCCTGCAAACCGAAGCTGGTTAGCATTTGGGAGGAGAGAAAACAACATAATGGCTTGCTCTGCGCATGAAATCATTCCAGTCGTGCGCCGCTGAAATGTGGGGCCTGCCTCCTTATTGAGCGGAATGGCTTTTGAAATGCAGATGCACTGGAGGCGATCAAGTTAAGCCCGCATTCCCACAACCACCACAGGCATTATGTTTTCATTATATTTTCTGTGCCTCAGCCTCTTGCACGCACGGTGTGGGTAGGGCTTGGAATAGCAAGGCTGATTAAGCCGGCTGCTAAGGTTGCCTTTAAAATTCCAAGGCCTGTAATGCTCCCGCTGAGCAAAGAGACCCCCTGGGCCAGAGAGGCGTCAGCAGGAGGGGGGGGAGGCTAAGGCTTCCTGGCGCTGGGGAGCATCTGAGAAGGGAGGGAAGGAGATGCCGAGAGGGAGAACAAGCTGGGGAGGAAGGAGTGTCTATCACTTAAGACAATATATATATGTACCGTGTGTGTGTGTGTGTGTGTGTGTGTGTGTGTGTGTGTGTGTGAATATACCGTATTTTTTGCACCATAACACTCACTTTTTTCCTCCTAGAAAGTAAGGGGAAATGTCTGTGCGTGTTATGGAGCGAATGCCTACGGGTGGCGGGGAGATCTGCTGCAGTCCTGAGCAGAGGATCCATGGCTCCCCTTCCTTCCCTCCTCCGTGGCTCGCTTTGAAACAGCAAAGCGGGAGAAAAGACGCTGAGTGGGGAGGAGAGAGGGACAGAGAGCCTGCTTGCTTTAAAGGAGCAAAGGGGGAGAGGAGAGGAGCCTTCTCCTCTTATACCCCTCTTCTGCATTATTAGCAGCATCCTTCTCCACACACCCCATGCGTGCTCCTTGTCCCTTGAGTGCTTTTCCTTCCCTCCCCACTTAAAACGTGGTTACAAAGCATGGATCCACATGGATCCTCAGGATTTTTGCATTGGGCTACCCCAAAGTCACCGTCAGATCACATGTCTGAACCACAAAAATCATACATCCACTGTTTTGTTTAGAATATTTTTTTTCTTGTTTTCCTTCTCTAAAAACTATGTGTGTGTTATGGTCGGGTGCGTGTTATAGAGCGAAAAGTACGGTCGGTGTGTGTGTGTGTGTGTGTGTGTGTGTGTGTGTATGTGTGTGTATATCTATATAGCTATATCTATATCTATATCTATATATATATAGATATAGATATAGATATATATATATAAACTTTAGGTGAGGGGTGGTAGCTCAGTGGCAGAGCAACTGCCTTGTCTGCAGAAGGCCCCAGATTCGATTCCAGGTGCGGCCTGCCCTCTTGCCTGCCTGCCTGTATGTTTGATGGAAAGATTAGAGTAGGTGTGGGAAACTCTGAATTTTTACACGGATGGAATGCCGCCTACTGTACGAGGTGAGAGTCACAACTATTTGCACACCTACTTTTAGCTCTGTCCCACCCTGCCAACTGCTGGCATGCAAGGCTGACCACTAGGGAATGTGTCCCTCCAGATTAAAAAAAGGTTCCTCACTCCTGGCTTCTGAGACAAACAAATCTGATTGGAGCCATCAGTCTTCAGACTCCAGGAACTTATCTGGGCGGCTGTCAGGCAGGACGGAGCAGCTTGATCTAAGATACAGAGCATCATGTATTTTAAGTGCTTTGAATCCAATATCAGGCTGTCTGTATTGCTCAACCTAAGGCAGGTGTGATGAACCTCCCCAACCATGTTGCTGAACCACAATTCCCATCATCCCTGCCCACTGGCTACGCTTGCTAAGGCTGATGGGAGCTGTAGCTCAGCTAGGCCCCAGATTCGATTCCAGGTGCTGCCTCCGGGCAGGGCTGGGAAAAGCTCCTCTTTGAATACTCTGATAGCAGCTGCCAGTCAGAGTAGACCTTACTGGGTCTTCCTTTTTTTTTTAAAAAAAAAAAGATATTTATTAAAGTTTTAAACAAATAAACAGATTTAACAAACATAGAAAATACAGAAGAAAATACATACAGCTAAAAAAGAAAAAAGAAGAAAGACAAAAAAATCCTGGTTTTAGATTGTTACTTTCATAACCCTCTTTCCTGACCTCACATCCCCCTTTTCTGTGTTCTCTTTTACACAATCACATTCAGCAATATCTTACCCTCTTTCAGATCTCATTGAATATTATACATTTCAGCTATTATGTCACCATATTTTTCCCTTAATATCGTTTCATTTAATTCTGACATAACGTTATTCTAACTTTTTCACCCTTGTTTCTTATACAATATTTTTGCATATTCCTTTCAACTTTGTCACTAATGCCGTCTTGTCTTCATATCCTGCGTCATTTTAACATTCAATTATTTTACAATGTTTTTGTAAATAGTCTTTAGATTTCTTCCAGTCCTCTTCCACTGTCTCTTCTCCCAGGTCTCGGATTCTGCCAGTCATTCTGCCAATTCCATGTAGTCTATCACTTGCATCTGCCATTCTTCCAGAGTGGGAAAATCTTGTGTCTTCCAATACGAGACCTTACTGGGTCTTCCATAGGAACACAGGCAGTGTCAGTAAGGGGTGTGGGCCCATGGAGAGGAGGTGTGATTGAGGAGGGTTTGTATGCATTGCAGGGGGTTGCACTAGACAACACTTGGGGTGCATTCCAACTCATAATTTATTTAGAAAATTTCTAGACACCTTGTTGTTTTTTTAGAAAAATCTGACTTTGTATACAGCAAACCTCCTTTCCTATGTTCCTATGAACTGACCCCAGCCTCTGGGTTCTGGGATGTAGCCACACCACCAATAATCAGGTCAAAAACTGACCATCTCTATTCCAGCGGTTCTGGGAGGCTCACTATAGCACAGAATCGGGTTTGTCCAACCTAAAGTAAGGGTCGCTGTGATTAAGGAAACCTCATGAAGGCTTAAATACCGTGTGTATCTAAAAGGTTAAGGTAAGGTAAAGGACCCCTGGACGGTTAAGTCCAGTCAAAAGTGACTACAGTGGTACCTCGGGTTACAGACGCTTCAGGTTACAGATTCCGCTAACCTAGAAATAGTACCTCGGGTTAAGAACTTTGCTTCAGGATGAGAACAGAAATCCTGCTCCGGCAGCGTGGCAGCAGTGGGAGGCCCCATTAGCTAAAGTGGTACCTCAGGTTAAGAACAGTTTCAGATTAAGAACGGACCTCCGGAATGAATTAAGTTCTTAACCCGAGGTACCACTTTATGGGGTTGTGGCGCTCATCTCACTTTTAGGCCGAGGGAGCCGGCGTTTGTCCGCAGACAACTTTCCGGGTCATGTGGCCAGCAGGACTAAACCACTTTTGGCACAACAGAACACTGTGACAGAAACTAGAGCGCATGATAACGCTGTTTACCTTCCCACCACAATGGTACCTATTTATCTATTTGCACTGGTGTGCTGTTGAACTGCTAGCTTGGTAGGAGCTGGGACCGAGCAATGGGAGCTCCCCCTGTTGTGGAGATTCGAACCGCCGACCTTCTGATCAGCAAGCCCAAGAGGCTCAGTGGTTTAGACCAGAGCGCCACCCGCGTCCATGTATCTAATGCTAGACTTCCCAAGGGTAGTAAAGTTTGGAGGGACCTCCAAGGGTCATCTAGCAACCCCCTCTAATGCAGGAATCCCAACTAAAGCATCCGTGACAGATGGCCATCCAAGCTCTGCTTAAAAACCTCAAGGAAGGAGCGTCAACAACCACCCCAAGGGAGTCCGTTGCACTGCCAAACAGCTCTTACTGTCAGAAAGTTCTTCCTCATGGTTAGTCGGAATCTCCTTTCTTGTAAGTTGAAGCCGTTGGTTCGAGTCCTACCCTCCAGAGCAGGAGAGAGCAGGCTTGCTCCATCTTTCATGTCACAGCCCTTCTAATATTTGAAGATGGCTATCATATCTCCTCTCAGCCTCCTCTTTTCCAGACTAAATATACCCAGCTCCTTCAACCATTCCTCATCAGGCATGGTTCCCAGACCTCTGATCATCTTGGTCGCCTTCCTCTGCACATGTTCCTGCTTGTCAATATTGTTCTGAATCTGTGGCACCTGGAACTGGACACAACACTCCAGGTGTGGTCTGACCAAGGATGAATAAAGGTAAAGGTAAAGGGACCCCTGACCATTAGGTCCAGTCGTGGCCAACTCTGGGGTTGCGGCACTCATCTCGCTTTATTGGCAGAGGGAGCCGGCGTACAGCTTCCGGGTCATGTGGCCAGCATGACTAAGCCGCTTCTGGAGAACCAGAGCAGCGCACAGAAACACCGTTTACCTTCCCGCAGGAGCAGTACCTATTTATCTACTTGCACTTTGACGTGCTTTCGAACTGCTAGGTTGGCAGGAGCAGGGACCGAGCAACGGGAGCTCACCCCATCAAGGGGATTCAAACCGCCAACCTTCTGACCGGCAAGTCCTAGGCTCTGTGGTTTAACCCACAGCGCCACCCGCGTCCCTTAAGGATGAATAGAGTGGTACTATTACTTCTCTTGATTGGAACACTGGGCATGACTGACTTGGCTTTGTTAATTGCAGCGGGTGTACTCTGATACAACCTCACCAGTGTAAGAAGATTAATCAGTGAAAGATTTTATCTACCCAAGCCTCTGGATCTAGGTACAAATTAGGAATGTGATACAGATAAATTGAAATATTTTTAACAAGTCCCATTTATTTTAGAGGGAGAGGTTTAAAAGTGATTCACTTTGTCTTCTGTCCCTGTTTAGGCCTATAGTTATAGAAGTGGATAGCGACATTCCTTTCTGGTTACCAGGGTATAAACTGTATTTATAAGATTATTTTGATGTGGTTTTCACTGTCAATTTCTTAGCACTGCATTTGAGCAACACGGGGGAAACAGTTTTGAGACATTATAAATAAACACTTCAACGGTGAGGCGGATTTTCACATTCTTGTACATGCAATGTGTTTCTAATTGTTTTTAATTCTGAATTTTCAATTGTTGTAACCCGCTCTGGGTCCTGCTGGTGAAGGGGAGGCAATAAATTTAATAAACAACAATAATAGCAGCTTTCAAAAAGATACATAGGTATTGGACTTACCATTTGGACAGCAATCAAAACACTTTGCATCTCATTAATCCATACTGCAATTCAGGTGAATATTATTATCCTCATTTTAAAAGTGTGGGGGAGTAACGCTGTGGCCCAGAGATAATGCGTAGCTTAAGACCACCTTCTGAGCTCACAGCAGAGGTGAGATTTGAACAGTCTTGTGCAGTACGAATCCATGCTCAGTTATTTGGGAGTAAGCTCTATGAAAGAGGGTGAGATTCAATCCCGAGCAAACAATAGGATCAGGTTGTTAGTTGCTACGCTGTGCAAGCTCTGAAGACTCTTAAGTTACAAAGGGCAGCAACTGCGAGGATGGTTTTGAAAGGGGAATCAGGGATTCGTTCAGTGATCTCCTTGAGAAGACAGCTAATGGCATTCACGACTGCAGATGTGGAGAGATGCAAGTTCCAGCGAAGACAAGCAAAATGCAACAAAAGAAACCACGAAGATTAGAGACAAGAGCAGAAAATAACACGGCAAACAATCAGGAGTCGGAATCAATGCAGATAACAGATCTGCGGAGAAAAAAATCCCAAATGAGGCATGGAAGGCAGAGACCAGAACACTTTCAGGCTGCTTGAAATGAGATATTTTTCCACCACACGCAGCACTTTTGTGCGGGTGTGTGTGTGTGTGCAGAAACGTGCAAGCTTGTGTGCATGTTCCCTTTGCTTGGTCTCCCCTCTTTGCTGTGTTTGATCCTCCCTGCCGCTTGTATATATATATATATATATCCATTGATAAAGTTGCCAGGAGCCCTAACGAAGAGCAATATTAGTATAGATCGCTCTGTGCAGAATTTATGCCTCTTCCAGGTTTAACTGGTTTTTAAGAGCAACGTATTAAGTAGTGCCACAACATTAAGTAGCAAGCAATAAAATAGCTGTCACAGGCTCTAGGCTCTCATCTAGTTGAGCCAATATGCTTCTCGTGCCCAGACCTAGCCCTAGTTGGACCGCAACACAGGAGGACAGGTATAGACTAATCAATACAGGGCTAATGGTAGCTGCCTTCACTTGCTGCAGGCAGGTAAAGACAGATGATCGACAAAAACAGGAGTGAAACAGAGGCGACACCGATGCACCACCTACTTATTTAATCCAGTTTCCAACCTCTCCTCTCCTAAAGAATATCCTAAGAAGACACTGCACAATCAAGCATGAATTTATGAATTCCCAAACAAAAAACCCAGGAATGTTCCTAAAAGAAGGGAAAAATATTCAAGGCGTGTAGGAAAACATCAGGAATGGGGCTGGTCGAGTGATAACCAAGGCTATCCTATTCGGAGCAGAACCATTGAAATAAATGGAGTTATGGTCACTGGTGCCAATGTGTCTACTCTACATTGGGTATCATTCACTGTTTTTAATTTTTTAATATTTTAACCATGGCAACAACAACAAACGATTCCTTTCCCCACATCCTAGTTATATTGCTGAGATGAAGAGACCTTGGAGTAAGCAACAGTGTAGGGAAGACAGTAAGCTCCATTCAGTTCTGCAACTCGGACCAAAATACCCCGAATCCAAATTCTTTAATTGTGTGCTTTGGATTTTGAGGGTCTAGTAAACAAAGTAGACCCTGCGAGCATGAAGTCTGCCCACCGCTGACCCAACGCACGCGGTGCCTAAAGAGCGAAGTGTGTCGTAAGGAAAGGGTCTTTGGCAAGGAGGAAAAAGTTACAGCTAGCAAGAATTAGGCTGCATTACAGAGAGAAAGAAACAGCCTCTGCTGATAGAGGTGGAAACAGCGTGACGAAATCATGTGATTTAGAAATTCAAGAAGCTTTTGGGTTAACCTTTACAATTTTGCAAAAAGTGTTTTCTGCCAGGGGTGAGGAATCTTAAGCCTGGGAGTCAAATGTGGTGCTGCAAGCCTCTTTATTAGACCCTTGAGACTTTAAGTAGGTCACACAACCTCCCTGGTCTTTGCTTGGTGCCCTCCTCGCGTGCTTCTGCCTGACTGGAATATGTGATAATCCTTCTCGCCTGCCTGCATGTTTGACGGAAAGATTAGAGTAGGTGTGGGAAACTCTGAATTTTTACACGGATGGAATGTCGCCTACTGTACGAGAGGTGAGAGTCACAATTATTTGCACACCTGCTTTTAGCTCTGTCCCACCCTGCCAACTGCTGGCATGCAAGGCTGACCACTAGGGAATGCGTCCCTCCAGATAAAAAAAAGGTTCCTCACTCCTGGCTTCTGAGATAAACAAATCTGATTGGAGCCATCAGTCTTCAGACTCCAGGAACTTATCTGGGCGGCTGTCAGACAGGACGGAGCAGCTTGATCTAAGATACAGAGCATCATGTATTTTAAGTGCTTTGAGTCCAATATCGGATTGTCTGCATTGCTCAACCTAAGGCAGGTGTGATGAACCTCCCCAACCATGTTGCTGAACCACAATCCCATCATCCCTGCCCACTGGCTACACTTGCTAAAGCTGATGGGAGCTGTAGCTCAGCAACACTGGAAGGGGCACAAAGGTTCCCAAGTCTCAGGGGTGCCAAAATATTGTGGGGGCCCAGGTAAGCCCTGCCCCACATAATCAATCACATGACGCGGTGCACACACACCATTTGAATGCCCACTAACTTTGTGGGAGCCCAGCCCCCTCAAATATTTTATTGCGGGGGCCGAAGCCCCCACAGCCCCTAAGAGTTGGCTCCTATGCCGAGCCCTAAGGAAAGATTGTTGTTGTTTAGTCGTTTAGTCGTGTCCAACGCTTCGTGACCCAAAGGACCAGAGCACTCCAGGCACTCCTGTCTTCCACCGCCTCCCGCAGTTTGGTCAAACTCATGCTGGTAGCTTCGAGTACACTGTCCAACCATCTCGTCCTCTGTCGTCCCTTTCTCCTAGTACCCTCCATCTTTCCCAACATCAGGGTCTTTTCCAGGGAGTCTTCTCTTCTCATGAGGTGGCCAAAGTATTGGAGCCTCAGCTTCACAACCTGTCCTTCCAGTGAGCACTCAGGGCTGATTTCCTTCAGAATGGAGAGGTTTGATCTTCTTGCAGTCCATGGGACTCTCCAGAGTCTCCTCCAGCACCATAATTCAAAAGCATCAATTCTTTGGCGATCAGCCTTCTTTATGGTCCAGCTCTCACTTCCATACATCACTACTGGGAAAACCATAGCTTTAACTATACGGACCTTTGTTGGCAAGGTGATGTCTTTGCTTTTTAAGATGCTGTCTAGGTTAAGGAAAGATAAGCAGGTAAATTGAGAAGTTGTGCCCAAAATGGCCGTCATTTGGCTAATGCAATACACACCGCACAGGTTTTTATATGTCCTTTTTATATCTCTGTGTTGTATGTAGCAGGTATATTTTTCATACTTGTTAGGTTAAGAATGTGTGGGACACCACTACATCCCAAGATGCACTGCTTCTCATGGGCTGGAAATGCAGGGGGGGGGCAATATGCCACCCCATTTCAAACACACACCCATCACGTATTGCTTGTCACTGATGAATCTGAGTTGCTGCCACTCACTTCATGCCTTCATACTGCCATATGACAGCGAATCAAGTAGCCTGTCCTAATTTATTAAAGAGGCATCACTCACACTTAATGAACGGGGGTGGGAAGCGAGGGGAAGATTTTATTACGGGCAACGAACAGGGAGGGAAACTCAATTGATACTTTTAACGTGACTTCTATTTTGGGGTCTTTTTTCACATTTGAAACCACAGCCCGACCTTTAGAGTTGATCCCTATTAATGTGCGGTTTGCTCAGGGCAAGTAAGAAGCAACCACTTTTATTAGCAAAATTATTTGGGTTAACGTGCACAGGTTGAGACTTTTAGAAAACAATTCAAGAGTACATCTACCACGGGATAAGTAATCTGGAAGCAAATTTCCAGTCCTTTCTGGGCAGCAGAATGGGGATGGGGAACCTATCTCCCCTCCCCCAATGTTATTGGACCCCAACACCCATCAGCCATGGCCAATGGTCAGTAACGGTGGGAAATGCAGCCTAGCAACATATTGTTGTGTGTATCCAAGTCTCTAAATGGCGAGAGTCTCTGAGGATGCCCACGCTGACCCAGGGTTCAGCTTGCTTGGACTGAAGGTCAGTGGAAACTGTGGTGTCTTTGGGATATATGCTTTTACAGTGGTGCCTCGCAAGACGAAATTAATTCGTTCCGTGAGTTTTGTCGTCTTGCGATTTTTTTCGTCTTGCGAAGCACGGTGTCGGGAAAGTTTTGGAAAAGCTTCAAAAATCACCAAAGTCTTTAAAAACCTCAAAAAAGGCTACCACACCGCGTTCTATGAGTTGCTCCTCGAAGTCAAGTTGCAACTGTATTAACGGTGTTAAGAAAAAGGAAACAAACTTGCAAGATGTTTCCGTCTTGCGAAGCAAGCCCATAGGGAAAATCGTCTTGCGAAGCAGCTCAAAAAACAAAAAACCCTTTCGTCTAGTGAGTTTTTTGTCTTGCGAGGCATTTGTCTTGCGAGGTACCACTGTATTTACACATACAGTGGTACCTAGGTTCTCGAACTCAATCCATTCTGGAAGTCCGTTCAACTTCCAAAACGTTCGCAAACCAAGGCATGGCTTCTGATTGGCCCCGGAAACAATGCCAACAGCCTAAACAGACATTTGGCTTCTGAAAAACGTTCACAAACTGGAACACTTACTTCCGGGTTTGCGGCGTTTGGGAGCCGATTTGTTCATTGACTAAGTCGTTCGGGAACCAAGGTACCACTGTATATAGAACCTGAGCAGGGAATGGAGGGGTTCAAAGCATTCGCACCCGAACAGATCCGGCTCCCCCTTTAGGTCTTCAAAGAAGCCTGAAGTCACAGCTTTTGGTCTACCCCAGAGCAGATGTGACTGTGTCTCCAGCTTCCAGCTTCCAGCACCAGCCAAACTCAGCGCACAACATTCGGCAATTGTTCTTCTACGTTAAGAGGTGATGTCCCTTCCAACCAGGTGAGGAGGGTTACCCCTATTTGTCTCTATGGCAACAGGGCAGCCTCTTTCTAATGTAAATGGCAGGACTTAACTGGCCGGCTAGCAAAAGGAACTGGTCTGGCTGGTTTCCTCTTATAGATTCAATTCTCATATGCACAGGATCACAGGTTTGGAAGGGACCAGTGTTTGAAATTTGCCAGGCGCATTTTGCACATGGCAATCGGCAACCTGTGACCAGGTGAAGATTCCCCGGGCGCCAGGATGACACCTGAAGTCTCCACCATCTGGAGGCGCATGCCTGGGGATCCTTGGATCTTGCCTGTTTTCACACACCGACAACACATCCTATAGAATTTATCTGTGATATTTTATCTGAACCGTCAGAATGGATTCAGGAACCAAAAAGCCATATTGAAAAATACGACTTTTGAGCCGCCTGGCCCTGAAATGGCAACAAGACATTCCATTTTGGCGACTGTAGCCCTGCTTCAAGGAGCCATTTGCCACCTAGCTTATATATCCGAGTTTCTAACACTGGACCCATGGATATCATCCAGTCTGACAATGTAAGAGCCACTGTTTCTCCATCCCTACAGGGATGGCCAAATGGGTTTCCTTCAACAGATGCTGCTCAGAGGAGTATTTTAATTGCAATCCCCCACTCCTGATAACCTTGTTCTTACCTGGCAGGTGCCTCCCCATGTGGGAAACGAGAGACACTGACTATGTTGGCTCCGACTCACGCAACCAACTCCATCACAAATTGAGCTTCCTACCTCCCTAGCAGCAACCTTGCCATTCCATCAGCTGGTCTCAGCAGGAGAGACAGGAAATAGGGCTCATTCCATCAAGACCAGCTTCATCCGTCACCTCCTACCCCTGAACTCACTGTTTTTATAAGGACTGTTTTTAAGGACTGGCAATTTCCCCCAACTTCCTTCCCCTTCCCTTTCCCCTTATGAGTCATGTTTTCTTTTTAAGACTGCAAGCCCTCAGGGCAAGGGACTCTCTTGTTTTAATTTATTGTATATAAGCCACCCCGGGAGCCCTCTTTTGGCTGACGAGTGGGGTACGAACGCTACAAATTAATTAATTAATTAACCACCGTTCACTCAGCGATGGCCCTAACTGCAAGATGAATCCCACTTGGCAATACACCTGAGTGGGTAGAGGAAACTCACCCTTGGGTAGCTGATTCCCATGGCAAATAGAAGGCTCTAGGCTAGGGCAACTCTTGGGAAATCAGAGTTCACCATTAAGGCACTGCTGCACCTGTCCTTCAGACACACCTCCTGCTAAACCCCCACCTGAAATTGACCTATTTGAAGACACTGTAGCTTCTCCTCTCCTTCCCTTAGGATAGGTCAGCAGTCAGCAAACTTTTTCAGCAGGGGGCCGGTCCACTGTCCCTCAGACCTTGTAGGGAGCCAGACTATATTTTGAAGGGAGGGGGAGGGAATCAACGAATTCCTATGCCCCACAAATAACCCAGAGATGCATTTTAAATAAAAGCACACATTCTGCTCATGTAAAAACATGCTGATTCCTGGACCGTCCACGGGCCAGATTTAGAAGGCGATTGGGCCAGATCCGGCCCTCAGGCCTTAGTTGGCCTACCCATGGGATAGGATAGGTGTTCTCCCTTAGGGAGGTGCTCAGAAAATTATGGGCTGGGTCCCCACTTAGCAGCTTATCATGCAGCCCTGGAAGAGACACCTCTCCGTTCCCCAGAGTGGTATGTGTCTATCCAGTGACAAGACACACAGCCCCAATAACTGAGTGAGTTCGACACGAGACACACCTGTTTGGGAAGAGCTTTTCACAATTGCAAGCAGGGTCACGGATGGTGAAGCTTTAGCAATTTCAAGGAGATGGCCCCTGAGAAGGTTTCAACACAGCAGCAATGTCTCAAGCCAAACATACTACATTTCTCTTTGTCTTTATCTAAGAGCCTCTTCCCCCATTCTCGTGCGTTGACACGCCTCTGGTCTTCCCGCCTTGTACGTTGGCCTGGTTAAAGGGCTTCTTTCTCCAAGCCAGAGGTATTTGATCTAACCTGGGGGCAAATGGCAAAGTTCAAAGGTCATCTAATGGAGACAAAGCAGCTACATCCTAAAAGCCGGAAAGGAGGTTCTGCACCCTTCCATTCACCGAACCACAACCGCTTTCAAAAGCTGGAAGTGTCTGTCTGTCTGTCTGTCCATGCACTCCTCTCTCGCTGGAACGCTTTCACTCAATTCTTTGCACCCTTTGTCCCTTGCTGAACGTAGGACTTTGATCACAATTGCAGGGTTTTGAGCAGCTGTGAAGGAAGCGTGGAAAGGGAGATCAGCCCAGCACATGGCATGGAAATGGTCCCCTGTCCAGTTTGACAAGGAGGAATTCATAATGTAGACGGAGAACCCTGCTGGCCACAAGCTCAAGCGGTCAAGTGAATGAGAGGCAAGGCAACTTTGCCTTCTCAATTCCTCCATAAGCAGCCAAAAACCATCATAAGGAGGCTCAGTGATAGAGCATCTGCTTTGCATGCAGAAGGTTTTGGGTTTAATCCCCAACATTTCCAGGGAAGAGACCCAGGTCTGAAATCCTGGACAGCTGCTGCCAGTCAGTGTAGACAATACTGGCCAATGGTCTTGCTCTGTACAAGGTGGTTTCCTACATTCCGACACAGCCTACCCTTCCCTGCACAGCTTATCATGTGTTACACATGTGTTTGAGTGAGAGAAACAGAGGAAGAGAAAGAAAGGAAGCTGCCTGCCTAGATAGTAATATTAGGGTCAAACTATGTGTGAATTCGGTGCACTGGAACTCCTGGGTCTTTATGTTTTGAAAAGCCAACATAAGGTGGGAGAACCAATCTTGCTCTGGTCTCTGAAATAGACCTAATGGGGGCTCTATGCCCTTTCAGTTGTGGAGCAGGGGCAATCCACACTAGATACCCATCCATCCTCTGTCTGCTTCTTTAAAAAAAAAAGTTAAACCACAGAATTCCCAAGTCACATATCATTTGATTCCAAATAGAGATTTAATATTCAAAATCTGGTGGCTATGGACAATCCTAATTTAATTTTGTCAAAGGGGGAGGACATACACACAGAGTTCCTCCCCCTTTCACAGCTGAAAGCTGAAAATCACATTCCCGTGCCTGCCAACACTCAGAAGTATCTTGAGTTTCACACGGTCACAAAAATCGCCTGGACTCTGGAGTTACTAGCAATCACGTGTGAATGCCATATATGCCCAATATCCAGACTTCCACCATACGGTTCACAATGAACCCATCACCGCAGTACAGTATCGGGGATTTGATTTGTCAGTCTGCCTGCCTGCCTGAGCAAAGCTTCTGGGCACTTTCCAAATAAATCCGAGAGCTTTTCTTTTTTAGAAAAAGAAAAACAAATCTCATTTAATAAGGACCTTGTCTGAAGAATTGTTACTATTACTATTATTATTATTATTATTATTATTATTATTTTACCTAGTGCCGTTCTTGGAAGCCCTGGGACACAGGAGGGGATGGTTCCCTGAAGAAGCCCGATCCGATCCGGTCCGCCGATCCGCCGGGTTGGAGCGCGAGATGCGTGGGAGAACAGCAACCTCCCGGAGCCAATGAACGCCCGGCAAGTTCCGCGCGTGGATTCCCAGCGAGCTCCGCCGCTCACACTCCGGGAACCGGATCCCGGCCGCCGCTGTGCCGCCGCCGCCCGCCTCTCCCGGCAGCCCCGCCAAACATCACGGCAACTCCACAGGCGGACTCCTGCCAGAGGGCGCCGCCGTGGCCATCGCCGTGGCTCGGAGACCCAAGTTGTCCCTCCTCCGCCTGCTGCTGCTCCTCCAGCTCCCGGGGTCCCGCGCCCGCCCGGCCGCTTTAGCGCAGCCCGATCCCCGGAGCGCGCTGCGCCGCTGGGCTCGCCCTGCCTCTCCGCCGCGCTCCTTCCCCCGACAGCAGCTTCCTCGCCGGCATAAGGGACGAGCAACCCTCGGCCCGGAGCCCTGCAGGCCCCGAGCCCCGCAACGGCATCCCCCGCGATGCAACCCCGGGCAGCCTCTCTCTCTCTCTCTCTCTCTCTCTGCGAAGGTCAAAAAGCGGATCCCTCAGACCGGAGGCAGCTCGAGGTTTCCAAGTCCAGGAAGAGGAGAGCGATTCTGCCACCCAGTTGCCTGGAGGGTGCGTGTGTGTGTGTGTGCGTAAAATGCAAGCACCCCCGACCCACCCCTCTCCTAGGGAAGCGGGACTTTGCTCGGCTTGTGCAGGCTGGGGCTGCCGGTCGGCTTTCGCCTTCTCTCCGCCTCGGTGGATCGCGAATGCTTTCCTTTAAAATAGAAAGGGGAGGTGGAGGAAAAAAAGTCCCGGGCAAACGCTGGGAGAGCCGCGCGGTCGCTGCTGCCGCTGCTGCAGTCTGGCAAGCGCCAAGTGTGCTCAGCTCCGGCTGCGAGCGCGGCTGGGATCAAGCGAGCCTCTGTATCGATTTGGAGGCGAGCGAGAGCAGGCAGTGAATTAAAGTGAGTTAGTCAGGCGGCAGGTTGGCTGAATGGCCACTCCCGCCTGGGGGAGGGAGAGGAGGAGAAAGAGCGGGGGAGTGATTAATCCGTGCTAATCGAGGGCTTGCCTCGCTGTGAGGCCGTTCTGGAAAGTGGGGGGAGACTAACGGGCCACCCCCCCGGAGGTGTGGTGCTGCCGCGTACGCTCGTTTTTGCAGATCGCGCTTGCAAAAGAAGTCAGAGCACAAGGCAGGGCAGGGCGGCCATAGATGGTGCGCGCGTGCATGCCCTCCGGTGCTCCCCTATCCATTATAGCGGTCCTTTCTCGCGCAGAGACGGAGCTTTGCACTCCCAGCCTCATTCACACAAACGTACACAGCGCGCTTAATCCCCGCCGATTCTGCACCGAGCGAATTGGAATTCTTCCCCGGCTGAATTCTGAAAGCAGTGTAAATTAGGCGAATTAAAGGGATGCGTTTCTCACATTTCTGAACCTGCTAATCGCTAGGAGGAGCACAAAGGAACCCCAACGCACTATGCAGGGTCCCTGTGTTACTGGCTTGTGACATTTCACCGGCTGCTTACTGAACACTTTGCAGCCAGAAAACTCGCTTCGTATGCAAACAACAAAGCCGCAAAAGGTGCCCCAACTCCCGTCTCCCTTGACCGGACTCTGCTGTTGCGGAATGCACGCCGCCCTGGGTACAAAAGTACACTTAGCCCCTGGTGCAGGGAAGGGACATTAACTGGCAGAGCATGCCAAAGGTCGCAGGTTTGATCCCCGTCATCTCCAGGCGGGGCTGGGAAAGACTAATTATCTGAAACCCGGGAGGACTGCTGCCAGTCAGTGTAGACAATACTGAGCTAGATAGAGCAACGGTTTGACTTGGTATAAAGCAGCACGAGCACACACAGGCATAGAATGGCTATTAACAGGATGTGAGCGCTGCCAGATCGTGTTGCAGACTAACTAGAAGGCACCAGTGGTCCAAATATATAATTCTGTTCCAGAGTGAAACTATTACATGGGTTCCTTTAATTTTCTTAAACTCCCTATTCAGCTTTTTTCTTTCATCTCAAAAATTAAATGCAAAAACAAACAAGGAAATCAAAGGAATGCCAACAATGTAATCCAAAGCTAAATAAAACAGTGCCGTTTCAGTATCAAAACTCCCCTGTTACAGAAAACTGAAATGACATAAGCAATATATTCGGGTTGCAAAAATAAGGTAGCAAAGTTAAAACATTAGGTCTCTGATACACAAACATTATTTTGTAATTAAGAAACTGTTTCTGTGGGTCTTTTGGAAAATTCTGTAAAATGGCTTCAGGCAAGTTGGAATTCATTTTTTATTTCCTGGGAGATACTGTGAGTGATGTAAGTTTTTCCTTTGATTCCTCAGATTTGCACAAAACCAGAAAACTGCATTAGCAAACTACATAAAAAAACTTCTACAGTACACCAGATATTGAGCAGCAATCTGAAAAGTGTGTGCATGGAGAATTTACAATCATTTTCATTTCCTTTTTCCAGCACACTTCTGATCCAGAGATATACAGACTTTTTTTTAAAATTGTGGTCCCTCAGATTTGCACAAAACAAGAAAACTGCTGAGAATTTACAATTGCCTGACCATGTGCTTTTGCACACTTCCTGGGCAAGAAAAACCTAAGGTGCTGGTGCAGCTACTTGTGCACATTCCTTGACAGCACTTCCTTGATAGAAGCAACAATTTTGAAGGCAGGAACAAACCACCCGTACGAACAAGAAAGATCAAAGGTACTCTTCGTATACAAATTCATACACATACAGATGTGAGCTATTAATTTGAATGGGGGAACAGCAGATTAACAGCTAAATAATGCTCAAATGTGGAGAAAGTATTAGACTCTTAAGATACTTGGAGCACTTCTTCTTCCCTCTTTCCTATGCTTCCTTCTTCATGCACTCTGAAGTGCCATGTAGAGTGAGCACATTTGCATAAATAAAATAGACGGATCTAGTACAACTAATGGCTGCTTCAGTTTCCCAAATTCTTAGTGGTAAGCAAGTTCTTGTACATGCAACTATAGACATGTAAATGCCTGGCTCACAGGCTATGGTAATGATGTGAAGTCAACACAAGTTGCTAGTTATTGTGATGCATTGACCAGCCTAGTAAAAGCTTTACCAAACAGACAACTCCCTGTGTCCTTGCTAGGTTAACAGTTCCAGAGTTCCCCAGGACATCAATCTCAAGTCTTCTTGGATCTTACAGAAGCAGAAGCTGCAGGCATACGCAACTTCGAGACTTGCAGGATCTACAGTTGTTGACTTTTACTAGAACCTGATGCTCTGCTGGAGCTAGATGCAAAATGGTGGTTTAGGGGGTGAAACCAATTAGTTTGTGTGCCCCATATGCCATACACTGGAGAATGAACAGCATGTTTAAGTACATATTTACACCTGGGTTACTATGAACCAGGAATTCAAAGCGGCCCAATTTGGAGACAAAGGAAGTTGTTTTGTTTTTGCCGTTGTTAAATATGCAGGAGTCAAAAACCCTTGCAAATAATCTAGAAATCTGCCTTCTGCTTGCCCCTGGTTTACATAGTATTCTACAGGGCTGTGTGTATCTGTGATCACACTGCAGAAGCAAATAAATTGGTATTACAGTATGCAGAATCATAGCATTCTGAGAGACTGATCTGCTATTGTTTACATAATTAATGCAGGTTGCAGAATCCCAAAGAGGTCAGTCTCAAAACTCACCCCAACACTTCTTTTTGTACAGGCTTAAGCCTCCAGTGAGAGGTCAGTGCTAAACAAGATAAGCAGTGGATTTTCTCTTTTGGCAGCAGGATGCCCAATTTCAGGTTTGAGAGGGCTTCTTTGGGGCCCAGCCTGGTACCAGGCGGGAAGTTTGATAGGGTTTTCCTTGAAGGCAATCAAGCAACAGGCAGGGCCTTTGAAAGGATTTCCCTTGGGCATGGATAATCCAGCAGTGAGTGACAGGTTTGTGAAAGGATTAAGCGTGGGCACATTCAGTCACCAAGAGTTAGGTCTCAAGGGATTCCCTTTGTGAACAGCCAGTGTGGCATCAACAGCAGGCGGAGAAGGCAATCAGAAACGGAAACAGCAGTTCGGAGAGATTTTTTTCTTCCACAGAAACAATCTGGCACCGACAATCGGATGCGGGAAAGAACACAGAGAGAATGTGGCACTACCCGAGGATTATTCTTAGCTGTAGAGGGAGAATTTACTTCTGGTTAAGCACTGAGGGCTGATTTGAGGTTTCTGTCAGGCATAAACTGGCCAGTGTGAAAAGCAGCTTTGGGCAGTTTCCTTCAGGGATGTGTGATTGTGCTTCCCTGCATCCTGACTCACACCTAGTGGTGCCTGAGTTTCTTCATTCCAATGCACTCGCCTGTTTCATGACTTCAGTCGAGCTCTCAGCTGTTACTGTGGTTCCAGATGATAATTAAGCCTCCAAACCTTAACTATGTTCCCATTAGTGGTATAAAATTGAGTTGCTGAAACTACTGCAGA
The DNA here is from genome assembly GCF_964188315.1 of Podarcis muralis. NCBI lineage: Eukaryota > Metazoa > Chordata > Lepidosauria > Squamata > Lacertidae > Podarcis > Podarcis muralis. The sequence continues at coordinate 18,606,833 of NC_135657.1, forward strand.
CACATATATGCTGCCGACATCAGACAGATTGGGCAGGTGGGATAAGTCAACTAACTGTGCTCTCTTGAACAACACCGTGATTGTTCCTTTGTGTTTCACTAAAATGACTAGGTGGTTGTTCACAAAACCTCATCTGTTGGCTGAGCGCTGATTGCTCAGTTATTTGTTAGTGGCAATGAGACATGTCCCTTGACCTTCAAGGCAGCCATGAATGTTGGCATGCATGCATGAGTGTGGTGGAGTCTCCGTCTTTGGAGGTCTTTAAGCAGAGGCTTGACAACATATGTCAGGAGTGCTCTGATGGTGTTTCCTGCTTGGCAGGGGGTTGGACTCGATGGCCCTTGTGGTCTCTTCCAATTCTATGATTCTATGTAGATAGGGTTTTTCATTTAAAGTTTGAATATGAGCACAGCCTGCTCACTTCTTTTCACTCGGCTCACTGACTTGTGTACCCCCTGTGAAACTTAATATTTCCCTAGAACAATAAGATAGAACGACAAAACATGGTCTGCACATTCAGAACTTCACTTGATTATGCTTTTTCAGGTTCAGAAACTGGCTGGATCCGTCTAGTTTTCAAAAGAGGTACTTGGCATTACTAATGGATTATGGTCCCACAATCACTTGTACAGATTGGAATTGCCGCTGCACTTGAAGGCACTCCATAAGATCATACTCTTAAAACCACTTAATGCAGATTAGTTAACTATTTTAGCTTTATCTTGGCATAGAAAGGATGAGAATATGGACAGAACTCGATGTGACCTCAGTAAATGCCTGCTCCCAAACCTGCATTTGTGGAGATGGCATGAATGCCAGGGCAGAAGGCCTTGACAGGAGAGAATCAGTGGAAGGGATATAGTTACATCATGTGTGAGGTGGTCACCTCAGTGATAGGTACTGGAAAATGCCAGAGAGCAGAGTTGTGTGTGCTATAAAGTTTGTTTTGTGTCTCCTATCCAGCTAGCCTTCATCTTTGACAGCTGCTTGTGTTGCAGTAAATCTGTGCTTGTCTCATAACATCTCCTAGTCTCCTAGTATCAAGGAGAAGAATGTTCTTTGTAGTGTTGTGGGAAATGAAAATGATGGGTTGGTCCTAAGCCCACCCAGCTACCCAGCACTGCAGGGTAGGACAGGCATCAGTATACCCGTGGCCCTTGCTTGGGTGCTAGGGAGCCAGCAGCTGCCCAGGCAGGACCGGCCTACGATGAGACAAGGCGAGGTGACTGACCGCCTCAGGCGGCAGGATCCACAGGGGCAGCAGAAGCAGTCTTCAAGGAATGCATCGCCTGCTTCTGTCGCTAGTGGCACGACAGCAGCAAAAGCTGTGGCATGCTCAGAGGCTGGATTTGTAGCTGGAGAGGCTGCAGAGGCTGGATTTGGGGGGCAGCCCCCCAAGTCACCTCTATCATAGCTCCTTGGCGGATAGGAGGTGCAGCTGGTCTTCTCCCACCCTTAGGTAGGGGCTGCCCTCTGGGGATTCCTAGGCTCTGCACCCATCAGGCGTGATTCAAAGCGGACCCCTTCCCCTCCAACACAACAGCTTTTGATTTAAATCTCAACCATTGGGCAAGGTTGATTTGATGCGCCCACCCACCCCCGTTCCCAATGTAGACCTGTTTTCCTTCCTTGTTCCTGAAGTAAATCTTCACTCGCCCCTTCTTCCCTGATTGGGGGGGGGGGACCATTTTGTGGTTTGCCTCAGGTGCCAAAATGTATTGGGCCTGCCCTTTCCCGGGGGAACTATTTGCTTACTATGCCTGGGCCTACAAAGTCAAATGGGTTGCCACGGGCAACACCAGCCAAGGCTAGCCAAAGCCATTGGGCAGATCATTCCGATACTTTCCCGCCTCCCTGTGATTAAAGAGCAACAACGTCATAATATATGAAGTAACCTTTAACGGCACCTGAAAACAGCAAGCTGAGGCAGCCGCTATCACTCCAGCTGAGACTTAAACCCAACCCGGAGTTCTAGATGTTTGTTGGACTACAGTTCCCATCATCCCTGACCGTGGACCATGCTGGCTATGGCTAGTGGGAGTTGTATAATGGAGGGGGAATCAGGTTGGGAGTTGTTTCTGTAGCTAATGGTGAGGCTGAGCCTGATCTCACCAGCAGGAGAGCTTCTCTCTGCCATGTTCTTATCCAATATAATTGAGGGTGTCAGATATAAATACAGAGAGCTTCAACCAAAGCAGCCACTGGGTGTCACTGAGTCTCTACAGAGAAGCTGCTGATCCAACATTTCTCTGGATGAGCAGGGGGTGTGTTTTTTGTGCAGACAGCAGATGTTACAGGCCACAGGATTCGCTCCCAGCTTCCCGGTTGCGCTGCATCTGTTGAGTACCCCTTACAGAATAATCTGCAGCATTTCCATGGCTTCTTGCCTTCCCTGTGGGCCTTTAGTCCACTGACTTGATGCCGTGGGCGTGCTTCTGCCAGATGGGGCAAAAAAAAAAAGGGACTGTGGGGTAGATTTTAAAAGCTCTAAACAAAAAGTACTAAGTAGACTGTTTATTTAGTAAAACCATACCCTAGTGGTAACATCGCATGTATTCTGTTTCAGGAATGTCAGGAGTGTCTTTATGAATGTCTGTTTCTGCTTCACTTGCTAGAGGGAAAATATGGCTTAGAGCATGGGGTGAGGAACCTTTTCCAGAGCAAAGGCTGCATTCTCATCTGGGCAACCGGAAGGGGCCACCTGCCAGTAGTCTGCAGGGTCAGGAGCAAGAACCACACATTTTTTCTTTGTTCATTAGGCTAGTTTCTGCACACATGTACCCCTCTCTGTGAATCAAGAAGCATTTTCGGACCTTGACATGTTCCAGCCAGGCAAAAACTCCAGGAAGGTATTAAGCAGAACTTGTGAGGTGGGTTGTTTTTATTTGCTTTATTTATTTGGATGCAGGTGGCACTGTGGGTTAAGCCACAGAGCCTAGGACTTGCCGATCGGAAGGTCGGCGGTTCGAATCCCCGCGACGAGGTGAGCTCCCGTTGCTCGGTCCCTGCTTCTGCCAACCTAGCAGTTCGAAAGCACGTCAAAGTGCAAGTAGATAAATAGGAACCGCTCCAGCGGGAAGGTAAACGGCGTTTCCATACGCTCTTGTTTGCCAGAAGAGGCTTAGTCATGCTAGCCGCATGACCCGGAAGCTGTACACCGGCTCCCTCAGCCAGTAAAGCAAGATGAGCGCCACAACCCCAGAGTCAGCCACGACTGGACCTAACGGTCAGGGGTCCCTTTACCTTTACCCTGCTGTTCAATTAAAACATGACAGTCCTTGCCCATAGGCTTACAATCTAAAAAAAACAAAACACATGAGGGAAAAGGACAAGGAGGGAAGAGGTGGAATGCAAACTCAAGCACCAATTATCAGTTCGTATAATGATCAGCTGGGGTAGAATCCAGGATGTGTCCTGGAAAGGGGCAGTGAAGGATGTCAACAGGACTCTAAATACGAAATGATGCAGCTATGCGAGGAAATGATGGTGATCACATGCTTGGAACCGGAGCGGGAGACCTGTTTTTAAGAAACTGCATTAAATTAAATTAATCTGGTTTGCTTTGTAATCATTTGGAAAATGAATAGAAATAATTTGGAAAGGGGCAGTGTTGTGAGGAGGGTCCCAATCGTCAGACAGGGAGCCTTGGAGAATTCCATTTGTCTTTCTGGCTTGAGGTTTCCCACCTCTGAATTACAGGATGATGAAGATCTGCAACAAGTTCAACCAGTTCTTTCTTTTTTTGCAGGTATTGCTGAAACCTTGGAGCTTCTCTCCACGGGTGCTTTCGGTTGTATTGAGGGAGGTGTGAAATCCACATACAAAAGCCACATGCTTTTTATTCCTATGTTTGAGATGTCTAGTTGCCCAAGGAACAAAGGAGAGCAGGACTCCTGCTCCATACCTGTAATAGCTGCAGAGGAGAGAGAATCTTGGCAAATGCAGGTTTGCTTGTTCTCTCTTCCACAAGGAGCAGCTAAAATTGGCTGCCAAGAGTAAAAATGTTGGCCACCTGCTCACCCTAGAACAGTGTTTCCCAAACTTTTCTTTTTCTTTTTGCAATGCCCCACCTAAGCATCTCTAAAATCCTGATGCCCCCCCCTTGACATATAATTCTTATTACATTATTCAAAAAGTGAACTCCTATTCACATGGAGGAAGCCTAAAAGGCCATTCACAATTAATAATTCATTGCGTCGCGAGTTCCCGCCCCCCACCAAGATAAATAAACACACGAGACACCATAATTAAGGTTAATTGGGCGAATTAGGCCACAACTTTATTGAATTCAGGAATGAGAGGCATTGGCTTAGGCATTGGTCCTATCGACTATCCGGCTCCAGCCCATTTGCTGGAGACACGGGGAAGGGTTAACACTAATCGGGGGAGTCTCCCGCTGAGGCACGTCGGCTAAGAGCTCCCCCGGGTCACCGCTCTGGGGCGTGCCTTTGGCCCTCACCTCCATAGGCTTCGGACAGGGCCACGCCCCCCCCCCCCGGAGTCCTTTAACGGACCACCCTTCGTTCATTGGGGGAGGTGATGGCGTTCCTCCCCCCCCCACACATCCTCTTAACCCCATCTTACCAATGCCTACCGCCAATGTCGAAGAGTTGTGACGAGTTGCTACGAGGTAGGCGAAAAACCAAAAGGCTGTAAATGACCAATTGGGAAAAATTCCTACCATGCCCCTTGCGGCGACAGACCGAAGTCCATAGCAAAGTCAGACCTACCTAAGAACCCCAACTAAAGGGAGGGAGGGTGGGAAAACGTGGGGGCTAGCCGGAGAAGAGAGGGCGAGCCCCCTCCGCTCTGGCCCTAAATAGGGCAAGCCACGCCCCCCCAGCCAGCCGATTGGCTGGCTGGGAGGCGTGGACGATCGGGATTCCCCTGTTCTCGCGGGGGCTGAACCCAGCCCCCGCTCACGTGGGGAGGGCGTGATGCCCGCAACCCCACCTCCTGGGGCAAGCCCGGAAGTGGCTTTGCGTGGCGAGTTCCCGCCCCCCACCAAGATAAATAAACACACGAGACACCATAATTAAGGTTAATTGGGCGAATTAGGCCACAACTTTATTGAATTCAGGAATGAGAGGCATTGGCTTAGGCATTGGTCCTATCGACTATCCGGCTCCAGCCCATTTGCTGGAGACACGGGGAAGGGTTAACACTAATCGGGGGAGTCTCCCGCTGAGGCACGTCGGCTAAGAGCTCCCCCGGGTCACCGCTCTGGGGCGTGCCTTTGGCCCTCACCTCCATAGGCTTCGGACAGGGCCACGCCCCCCCCGGAGTCCTTTAACGGACCACCCTTCGTTCATTGGGGGAGGTGATGGCGTTCCTCCCCCCCACACACATCCTCTTAACCCCATCTTACCAATGCCTACCGCCACCGAGCAGCCGCTCGCCGCCAATACTCTCATGCCTGAATCCACTCCATTAACCCCTTTGCAATATCCCTAAGCCAGACATCATTACCAGCATCCGAAAGATGCACGCCATCATACCGGTAGAGGGCCTCAAGGTTGAAACGAATGCCCGGGTGGCCAATCACCATCCCACCCAGGGCTGCCACTCTACGCACCACCGCCCGATCCAAGGCTTTCCTAGCCCTATTAATAGCTATCGGGCACCTGCAGTCTCTCCAAATCCGCCTCTCCATCAGTGAGGCCCAAATAATTGTGACATTCGGGTAAGCGGCCTTCAACTCCTCGAAGTCGCTAAAAATGTGCCACTGCAAGTCAACTGCCTTCCTGTAGGCTAGGTCGTTTCCCCCCAATTGTATCAATAAAGCGTCTGGGGGGCCCTCCACTGCAGCTCTGGCCTTAACCACGGGCAGCAACTTGGCCCAGCGCATTCCCCTCCGGGAGACCCAGGAAATGGTGATATCAGGTGGAAAGCCCAGGCGCGGCCCAAGACCGGAATTAATGGCGCGGACCCTGGCCCAATGCACAATACTGTGCCCGATAATCCAGACGCGCACCCCCATGTCACCTGTGGGAAATTGAGAGAAAAAGGCCAAGGTCAACCACCATCACAGATTCTTTCTCAGATAACGTTTGTACGCATCAGACTTCCAGCGACCCAAGTCCCTAATCCTTTCTGTTGTAAGACCCAGGTGCATTGCCGTGGTGGCCGCTCCAATCCTGAAGGAGTGTGCTGCAAAATCTGCTGCAGGGATGCCGCATGCTGCTAGCGCTAAGCGCATAACCCGCGTGAACTGGTGACGCGTCAAAGGTAAACCATCTGCGTGAATCAATAGAGGCCCTGCCGAGCTGACCCTCAGGGATAAGAAGCGCCTCGTGTCTTTTACTGGACATGGGCCAGGCCTGCCAGTGGCCATCAGCTGAACCAGAGCCCCCCTCCCGTGCTGGTCTGTTTTGGAGCTGCGTATTCGTATTACCAGATCCTCCCGTGACAGGGTAACATCACTTAAAAGCAAGCCCCGGGAGGAACCGTGGCAACCCGCTTCACAAACTACCTCACCCACGCGCAGAGCTCCAAAAAAGGCGATGGAATACGCCGCTGAAAATAGGCGGGCCTCGTACTTAGACCAGCATACTGCACGCAATTTTTTATGGATTTGGGAAAGGATGTCGAATGATATCGGCCTTCTTGTATCGCAGTTTGGAGGCTGTAGCCTGCGCCAACCCTCTAACGTCCTTCGTATAACAAAATCGTCACAAGGGTCAGTGGAAAATACCGCCTTGGAAAAGAATGAAATTGCTGCGGCTTGAAGGTTAAGGGTTCTAGGGGCGCGGCCCAAGCGTCTTAGGTAAACTAGGTAAGATAGCACCTCTGGCTTGACGGGAGGGGCATTGCTCTTGATGGCTCGGGTTTTGCGGCGGAAGTTTAAGAAATCTGACCAAGCCTTCTTATACGATCTCAGAGTGGAAGGTGCCAAAGAGGCCAATACTCCCTGAATCACTTCCGGCTCCCAGGCCTCTGGTCCCCATGCCTCTGGTCCATGAGACTCCAAAGATGTTCCGGGAACGGCTGCGGCAGGAGCTCTGCATCCGGTGCCAACGATCGGAAGCGGTCCATCTGAAAGCGAGATAGGGCGTCCGCGATGTCATTATTTACGCCAGGCACAAATTTTGCTGAGAAGTGGATGTTGAGCTCTAAGCACCGGAGGACGAAGGAACGCAGGAGGACGCCTACCCTTGGTGACCGTGCGACCTGCCTGGAAAGTACAGCCACCACGGCCTGATTGTCGGTGTGGAAGCACACCCTATGGTTACTAAAGGTTTCCGGCCACAGGTGCACCGCCACTACTATCGGGAAAAACTCCAGGAAGGTTAAGTCTCTAGTAATGGGTCCCCCTTGCCAGTCGGCGGGCCAGCGCTGAGCACACCATTGGCCCCTAAAGTAAACACCAAACCCCAGAGAGCCCGAAGCATCTGAATGGACTTGGAAGTCAACCTGCAGCGACAGGTTGTCCTGCCACAGGGAAATGCCGTTGTAGCTCTGCAGGAACCTCAACCAGACTTCCAGGTCAGACTTCACTTCCTTGGATAGCCGTACCCTATGGTGAGGGGAGCGCAGCCCTGCTGACAATTTCGCGAGGCGGCCGCAGAATGGGCGGCCAGGGGAAACCACGCGGCAAGCAAAATTTAAATGACCTAACAGTGACTGGATTTGCCTGAGTGTAACTTTTCTTAGGGGGAGCAGCTGCCGAATCAGGTCGCCCAGCGCGATGAGTTTTTCCCTGGGAAGCTTTGAGGTCTGAGCGACAGTGTCCAGCTCGATACCTAAGTAAACCATTGTCGTAGCCGGACCCTCAGTTTTGTCGGCGGCTAGAGGAACCCCCAGTTCCCCTGCCAATGACATGAAGGCTTCAAGGAGCTCTGAGCACTTAAGGCTGCTATTGGCCACGAGGATAAAGTCGTCCAGGTAGTGCGACACGCCCTCGGCACCGGTTCTAAAGCGAAGCGCCCAGTCTAGGAAGGTGCTGAATGCCTCAAAGGCTGCACAGGCCACCGAGCAGCCCATGGGCATTGCCTTGTCTACAAAATACGCCCCCTCGAATTTGAAGCCAAGCCACCGGAAATCTTCCGGATGAACTGGCAAGAGTCTAAAGGCCGACTCAATGTCACATTTTGCCAGCAGCGCCCCCTTACCGAACTTGCGTATGAGCTGTACCGCTTGGTCAAAAGTGGCATATCTAACTGTGCAGAGTTCCTGTGGTATCGCATCGTTGACGGACCCCCCCTTTGGGTAGGAGAGGTTGTGGATCATGCGATACTCACCGGGCGCTTTTTTGGGGACTATGCCTAACGGGGATATATGGAGGCCTTCAATTGGAGGGACTAGGAAAGGGCCGGCCACCCTTCCTGCTTTGATTTCCTTACTAATTTTCTTTTGGGCAACCTCGGGCATCTCCCTCACCGATTTTTGGTTTGGAGGATCTCCTGAATTGGGGGGAAAGGCAACTGGGATCCTAAAACCGGTACTGAAACCCTCCCATAAATACACTGCTGCAGTCCTGTTGGGGTAATGGTCTAAAAGGTTTTTTAAGGGGGTCAACTTGATGGGGGACCAGGCCAGACCCAGACTAAGATTACTGCCTGTTTCCCTGGGGTCCAAATGGTGCTCCGTGGCCACCTCTAGGTCCCTGGTTGTAGGCACCTCTCCCACCCCGAAAGGGCTGCCTCCCTTTAACGCAGGCAGTGGCTGGGTGGTTACCAAGACACTTATCGCACTCGTGGCTGTACTTACAAACAGCCCGTGCACAAACCCCCTTGTTGTACTCCCAACACAGTCGCCTCTGCTTCCCAGCGGTCTTCCAAGGTTTTGAGGACTCCTGAGGCTTCTTCTCAACGAAGGGACCCACATGCTCTGACCAATAGTTTTGGTCCCTCAGATCCCAGCGGGTGGATGACAACAGCGACGCATTTCTGCGGAAGTCTTCATCATAATTAATGGCAGCAATATCTCCTGCTAAATCCCGCGCCCTCCTAACATGAGCCTGGTACGCAATCAAATGCATCACGCGCTTCGGATAAGCCGCGCTGACGACGCCCATGAACACCTGGAACCCGTCCATCCAGTTGTCAAAAGTACGTTCTGCTCTAGGTGTCCTGTACTTGCGTCTACCCTGGTGGCGCCTCTTTTCCCCTCTACCCATAATCTTTGCTGGAGGTAGCAATCTAAATATATCTATATACTCCCCGTTGAGGATCTTATTCCTCTTTTTTTGAGATAGATGAGCGCCTACGATAAAGTCCGTAGACAGATTAGTGGACGTTTTAACATCCTGTACTAAGGCGCCGTTCTTCCACTCAAGGGTCCCATTAAATGATTTTCTATAGGAATTGGCCCTTCTCTCATGTACCCATAAAGGAAGACCCACACAATCCTCCCCGTGACCCCAGTACTCCTCCCTGGGAACATCGCTATCCGAATCGGAAGAAGAAGAGGTACCTGAATCCTCCTCTGAATCCGAATGCCTACTCTTCTTACTTTTCTTTGAGGTGTGTTTTCTCTTCTCCTTCCTCTTCCCTGACTGGGCCTCGGGTATGGCTTGATCCGGCACGGTGGTCGCCTGTGCTGCTTGTGGCACTGGGGCTTCTTCGTCGGTAGAAGAACTCGATGCATCTTCGCCTGCTGCCGCCTGCGGTGGCGGGTTCTGAAAGAGACTCGGAACACCCGGATCCTTTTGCAGATTAGCCGCCCCAGGACAATGAACACAAGCCTTACCCTTTTTGCCCCCCCTCGGGGCCCCTTTTGCCTTGGCCGGGGCGGCCGACTGTGCCCGGGCATTCCTTTTGGGCCGAGGTGTTGACTCCTTGGCCGCCTTCAGAGCTGCCACCGAGACCGCCGAAGTGCCGGGAAGCTGCACCTCGTTGGGCTGTGTATCCGGAATGAAGTCCTGCGTGAACGCTCTCGATACCCCTGGCACCGATACTGCCACCGCTGGTGCCGCTGCCATTGGTGCTGCTGGCGGTAGCCCTGGTGCCAATGGTGCCCCTGCCACTGGTGCTGGCGGTGCTGCTGCCACTTGTCCAGAAGACCTGTTCCTATAGAAATCCTGGAAAGCATTGAAAAACTCTGCCAAGGCTTGAGGGTTACTTGGGATTACAAAGGGTTGTGGATCCTCCTGATTCCCATGAGGCCCCCCAGATGCAGTGGAATTTACCTGGTTACCTTGACCAGACATGATGTGATCTAGACTGTTGCTTACCTTGATCAATGAAACACCGGCCCTTTAGCTCAGCTAATGCGCGTAGTTCAGCACTGTCTGCACTGGCAAGACTTCAAGGGAAGATAATTAATACACCCGAACCAGTTCAATATTACGTGCACCTGTACAACCCTGTAATTTGAGTATTAATTGTATAGTGTGTTGCAATGTTTTCTAAAAGGCAAGGGGGGTCGCTACAGTCAGAAAGCAGGGACTGTCCCAATGTGCTCTAATGTCCAAAATGAAAACAAAGCAGTCCTGCTTTGAAGGCAGGAAGTAAATCAAACTAAGGTTTAAAGGCCAGAATCAGCAGTCAGCAGAGTGGGTTCGATTGAGGGTGGTTATTTACTTAACTATTATTTATTTATTTATTTATTTATTTCCTATTGCTCCTTAAATCAAATTTACCTCTAACCAAATTAGAATGTATTTAAATGCAGCAGCAACAAAGTAAAATAAAGCGAGGTAAAGAATATCAACAAGGTAATTCAAAGTAATAAGCAGTAAAGCAGCTCTGGCTAAATTGCTTTATGCAGCACCTTGCTTGGTCCCCACTGAAGGGTAACTCCGCCTGATAATGTCAATAAGTTGTGAATGCAGAGAAAGCGCTTGCAATGCGACTAGACGCTCTAGTAAAACTAATTATAGCACCCTAAATTACTTATTTTAATTCAAACAGTCAATCAATTATAGACCAAATGAGTAAGCACCAGAGAACGCTAGGGCCTTTATTAAACTGCTCTGATAAATTATATGCGCGGGATCTATATGAACTACACGCAACCCAACGTCTGCTTTGCTGGTGTTACCTCGAATAAATTGTCTTCTCAATTTAAGCACTTTACATAGTACTGTCGCTTAATTAAATTTTCCTTTTAAACGTGGTAAGACAGACAACGTAATTCCTGTTGTTCAATAATAACCGACCGTTGCTCTAAAGCAATGGAGCTATCACGCCAGCCCTGCTCCCAAAGCCTTGCCTACTTCGGATTAGCTATTACACAAAAAGGACGCTTATTTCCCACGTGGCTTGCCTCTCCCAAAATGGCCGCCGCCAAAGGGCCACGTGGTCACCCAAAATGGCGGCCGCAAAGCTATCCCGTTGCCTAGCGACGGCGTAAATTCCCCCAGTTGTAGCCCTGAGCAGCGAGAGCCAGCAACCCCAAAGAGAAAAACAACCGCCCCCAAAGCGAAACGCGCAGTGAGAAGGAGCACCCAGAACAGCGGGGAAATACCCCTATAATAGGCAACGGACCCCCCTCCTAAGAACAGCAGCTAAGCCTCTAGTAAATTGAAGCAGATACAACCTGATCCGGCCGGTGAAAACCCTTTCCCGGGAGTCGCGACGGAGCCGGAGAAATGGAGGAAATTGCGGAGGGAGAAAACTGCGCCGAGGGTAACCGCAGGAGGGAGTCTGCTCGAAGAATCAATCAGCTGGCCGGCGGCAGCTGAAGCGGAGCGGACACGTGGTGATAGAGGCGGAAGCGTTCCCCGCTGCAGCGGCGACCCTGAAGCAACCACAGACGCGCTGAACTAGCCCCAACGTGAATAGCCGACGCTGCTGAGGAGGGCTTCCGCCGTGACGAGCGATCCTTTCTACGGCTGCCGGAGCTCTACGAGCATAAGCCCCTTCCCCCGGAAGACCCCGGCGATTTCAGCTCTTTTTGGCTTGCTGTGCGATGGAGCACGCAAGCAGATAGGGAAGAAAAGGACTCTCCGCCAGTGATTTCAGCTCAAAAAATAAAAAGGAAAGCCGCGGTAGCCACTCCGCCAAGGCTAATTGCTGCTTAGAGGGTTCTCCTGTGGTGGGGGAAGGAGCGCTCCGAAGCGCTTCTGCCGATGCAGCTCCACGAGGCAGCAATAGGACGAGTGGATTTCCGACGCGATCAGCTGGATCACCTAAAACGTGGGGGCTAGCCGGAGAAGAGAGGGCGAGCCCCCTCCGCTCCGGCCCTAAATAGGGCAAGCCACGCCCCCCCAGCCAGCCGATTGGCTGGCTGGGAGGCGTGGACGATCGGGATTCCCCTGTTCTCGCGGGGGCTGAACCCAGCCCCCGCTCACGTGGGGAGGGCGTGATGCCCGCAACCCCACCTCCTGGGGCAAGCCCGGAAGTGGCTTTCTTGAATTGCCCCTCTTAAAAATCAAATTGCACCCCCTGTGGGGCGTATGCCCCACGTTGGAAACCACAGCCCTAGAATCTACAGCTGATTATGGATTTGGACTTGAGTTTAGGGGCAAGACACCATCTCCCAGTTGAATCATATATACTTAGTGCTGAAACTCTGCACTCAAGGCAGTTAACCATTTAAAATGTGAAAGAAGGAAAGGGGGGGGGAGTATCAATAGACAAAAGAATACAGAGCAAAAGATAAAAACAGCATAATTACCGTATTGGTCTGAATATAAGGCTCGCTTTCCCCCCCTAAATTCCGACTGAAAAGTTAAAGTACATCTTAAATTCGCAACCTTACAAAAATGGGCTTTTACGGTATTGCTGCTGAAACAGACATATGGTACAACGGAATGGGTGTGAGTGCCTGCAGAATTTTAATGGAATAGCTTATATTTGGGTATTGTCTTTTTTTCTTTTTTCCTCTTGAATTTTAAAGGTGCGGCTTATATTCGGGCCAATACGGAATTTGGGGTGAGTATGTGGTGACTTCAGAGTCCGACGGCATGACCTTCCAAGCCTAGATTCCTCCTCTCTTGCCTTCCCCTTAGATGAGGGCGTATTTTAAGCTGGAAGTTAGGGGGTGAACTCCCCCAGCTGAATTACCATGGGCCCCTGGCGTAGGGATCTCTTCAGGATCCGTAGTATGAGCTCCCTAGCCTGGCCTTCTCTTCAGGGCACAGTTGATTTTCTCTCCTGGGCCTTGTGGATCGGAATCTCCTCTTTAGCCAGAGAACAACATACCGTAAATCAGCCTTCCCAAATGTGGACTCCAACTCCCTTCATCTCTAGACAATGTGATGGGAGATGTGGTCTAACAATACCTGGAGATAGCACCAAGTTGGGGAAAGCTGCCACAAAGAAATCCATGGGGAGAGGAGGAGGAAATCCCCTGCAGTTGTTTGCTTGAAAAATCATATTTGGATGCTCTAGAGAAGGAAAGAATTTCTGTGTAATTCTCAAAATATCTGTGTGATGAGTAATGTAGTCCCAAGGACTTTTGTTTCCCTTAGGTTTTTGGCATAAGGCAATGTAATTTTAGCCACTACTTAAACTTTCTCCAATCTTAAAACCACGGTTAGGGCATCCACATGGTTAAGCTTGCATGGTCCACAATGAGAAGGGAAAGGCTCCCTTTTCCTCTCATTCCATGCCTTGTACCATTGCCACAATGTGCATTTAATTCCATTGTTTTCAATAAACCACGGTGGGCCAAGTAATTGGTGGAGCTGCTTTGAGGGCCTTTTATTTTTGAAAAGCCTTCTGCTTATTTTGAAGCATCACAGCTCCAGAGAATGCAACAGACACTCCATTTTGCATCCAGCCTCACAAATAGATGCCTCTTTTCCCTCTCGCTGTGGGTACCTCAGATCCTGAAAGCCGCCTTCGCAGATAAGAGGAATCAGGCAAGATGCTTCTACGCTTGTGTCTCTGATGAGGAGTAGAATTATCTGCTTATTAGTCACAGAGCCCATCAGGCATTCCCTGCTGGAGGTGCTGAGACAAATAGAAAACACAAAGTTAAGATGTTTCTGGCACTGAGGTTAGAAGCGTTGGGAGTCTCATGCCTGTGCATGTTTTTGAGTGGCACATAGAACGGGAACTCCTTGTGGACTGGCATGCCTCAGCCTTCGCAAACACAATCTTTCTGTTCAGAGATCTGTTCAGGGCAAATATGCCGGCTCATCATAAATCATTTCAGACGACTGACAAGGCACGCTAGAGAGGGCTGAGAGTATAAAAAGTGTGAGTGCTGCTTTCGGGAGAAAACTCCGCTCTCTATGTTCTACAAGCGTGAGCACAGAATGTGCATCATGTTGATAAAATCCCGCTGGGAAATCTCTCAGTGGCGTGCGGTCAGTGGACTAGGGGGACTAGGCTAGTTCCCTAAATGTTCCCGGTAAATTAAAGTACTGTATTATTAAAACCTAGCACCTCCTTTCTAAAGCCCGGGAAGCTTCTGCTTGGCTGATGGAGGGAGGTGCGATGTTTTGATGGAGTCCAAGAGCCCTCCCAGCGCCTTCCTGTCAGAGGCCTGGCGTCTCCTTCCCAAAGCCCAGGAAGCTTCTGTCCAGCTAAGAGAGGGAAGTGCGAAGCTCACGCATGCAATGCGGGGATGTTACAACATCACGTGTGCAATGTCGCACCCCACAGTTGCCCTCACAAACCAGCACCTCTGGTGCTAACTGTTCCCCTATGAAAAATTTCACCACACGCCACTGAAATCTCTAAAGTATTGCCTGCATTGAAGTAGACCTGAATTGATATACAGTGGTATCTCGGATTACATACGCTTCAGGTTACAGACTCTGCTAACCCAGAAATATTACCTCGGGTTAAGAACTTTGCTTCAGGATGAGAACAGAAATCGTGCAGTTGGCGGTGCAGCGGCAGCAGGAGGCCCCATTAGCTAAAGTGGTGCTTCAGGTTAAAAACAGTTTCAGGTTAAGAACGGACCTCCGGAACGAATTAAGTACTTAACCCGAGGTACCACTGTATCCGGAAATTTCAGGTCCAGTTGTTACTGATGATGCCCTTTCAGAGTACAGTTGTACTTTGGTTTTTGAACGCATTGTGACTCAAACGTTTTGGCTCCTGAACGCCACAAATCTGGAAGTGAGCGTTCCAGTTTGCGAACGGCCTTTGGAACCCGAAAGTCCGCCGCGGCTTCCACAGCTTCCAATTGAGTGCAGGAAGCTCCTGCAGCCAATCGGAAGCTGCGCCTTGGTTTTCGAACATCGGACTTCCAGAATGGATTCAGTTCGAGAACCAAGGTACAACTATACTTTGGCTTCCAGAGTTACAGCTGGTGGCAATACGCAACAGGACTTTCCCCCCGGCACACGATGTCTCTCTGTGTGGAATTCCTCTTGAGAGAGAGGACCCTTCAGAGAGCATGCATGATTATTTGTGCTCATGATAGTAATGGGGTAGTATATACAACCCCTCCTTCCCTGCTGTTTGCACCTGCTATAATTTCATGGTGGACATCCTGCTGCAACCGGTGCATACCCCGTAACTTCCTGCTAAAATCCTGTAACCTTTAATACCACAAATGTTTGAGGTTGTGGGGTTTTGGGGTGTGTGCTCCTTTTATTGTGCTAATAAAACAGAATGATGTGTGGATGGTCCAGTATAGATGCATCAATAATGGAATACAAAAAGGGAGGTGTGAGGAGGTCGTGGAAATAAGTGAATGAAAGATAAGATATTGAAATTGTTTGATGTGTTTTAAATTGTTTTTGTTTTGTTTTGTTAGTTTAATGTGTTAGTGTTATGTAGTGTTTTTGTATTGTATTGTATTGTTGTTGTTTTTTTGTAGTGTTTAAATTGTTGGAAAAGTAATAAATATTATTTAAAATAAAATAAAATAAATGCATCACTAATGCATTCTTATTGTGTTGATAATCTTCCCACAAAAAACCCCACCCACCAATCTAGAAAGGCCCAGAGAGGGGGAGAGAGAGAATTCCATGTGACCTGCTCTTTTTCGTCCTTCACAAAGGTAGTTAATTATTTTTTTAAAATCAGAAGGGATAAAAACAAAAACAAAAACCAGAAGGGATAAACTTTTTGAAAAAAATCCATCAAGCTCTCTCTCTCACTCTTTCTTTCTTTCAGCATTTTTTAAAAAATATTACTCCTTTTTTCCATAGAAAGAATAGAAGCAATGCAACACATGTGAACAATATATAACCAAAACCAAGACAACTGCCCTGCATGTACCGCAAAGAAAGGTTGCAACAAATATATTCAGAGGCCATAGACACAGATTTTAGGGAAGGCTTCTCAACATACTTTGGTTGCCGCTTTTAGAATAACAAATGTCTAGGTAGGAGGTCCAGCGAGAACGATCTAAAAGGACTTGGAGTTTGAATTGTCCCTTTCTGATCTGTCGTATACCATAAGAAAGGTTGACACATGTTCTCAGATATGTGCTTTCACCACATAGGGCACAATGCTATTGGGTTAGTTTTTTCAGCTAAGGTGACATTGCACTCCCTCTGCCAGCCTTGTATAGTAAATGGTGTGGCATATTTCCTATGTTGGACTATCTCCACTCTTGCAGCTGCAGGGAAAAGGAAACGGATTAAGTCCTTTTGCAAGAGTCCAAGCATAGCCTCTTGAAATGGGAGCCAAAACCTGGGCCTGGGTAGACAATTTGATTGAGAATAGCTGTGATTTCTTGAAAGATCCTGAGCCAAAAGGATTGCACTACTTCCAACATCATATGAAATAGTGTACCAATTTGGCCAGAGCCCTTCCAGCACATTGTGAATAAATTTAGCATTTATGTGCCCCAATTTAATTGGGGTGGCATACCACCTGTAATTATTATAGCAAATTTAACAAAAAAGAAAGAAAAGGGGGCATTAATACCCATCAGCTCACGTCAGCAATACAATAACCACCACTGCAACCATCTCTGTTTAAACACATCAGTCAATATATGCCACCCAAAGATCTTGATAGGTATCCAGACCAAAATCCATCAAACTTAACAATAAATCAACAATACTGCTTCCCCTCCACACACACAAAATAACAGGAGAAACACAGCAATTAGCATGACAATCGTATTCCCTCAAATGACTGGGAGAAGAGGCATGTCTTAATCTGGCTCTGAAAGGATGTTGGTTGGCTCAGTCGGTAGAGCATAAGGCTCTTAATCTACAAGTCTGCGATTCTGTGATTTTAATGCTGACGCCAGGCAGGCCTCTTGGGGGAATGCATTCTATATAGACTATAAATATTTATAAGCCCCTTTTAAGGGTAAACCTTACCAAGGAGACTACAGCAACACAACATATAAAGCATAACAAAACTTAAGGAGCACGAAAAAATATCACAACAGCTAATTAATAGCAGTTACAGCAACAACGTAAAAACATCACTCACCCCAGCGAAACCATAACATCACAAAATCAGTTACAAATAGGTAGCCGTGTTGGTCTGCCATAGTCAAAACAAAAAAAATTCCTTCCAGTAGCACCTTAAAGACCAAATAAGTTAGTTCTTGGTATGAGCTTTCGTGTGCATGCACACTTCTTCAGATACACTGAAACAGAAGTTGCCAGATCCTTCTATATAGTGAGAAGGTGGGGAGGGGTATTACTCAGAAGGGTGGTGGGAATGGGTGATTGGCAGATAGCTGTGATGAGCCTGTTGACGACTCTTAACGACTGCAATAGGTCTTACAGGAAAAAGCAAGGGGTGAGAAGGTGAAAAATGGCTTTGTCATGTATAATGAGATAAGAATCCAATGTCTTTGTTCAGACCAGGTCTCTCCATGGTTTTAAGTTTGGTAATGAGTTGCAATTCAGCAGCTTCTCTTTCCAGTCCATTTCTGAAATTCCTTTGTAGTAAAACAGCTACTTTGAGATCTTGTATAGAATGTCCTGGGAGATTGAAGTGTTCTCCTACTGGTTTCTCTGTCTTGTGATTCTTGATGTCAGATTTATGTCCGTTTATTCTTTGGCGTAAGGTTTGGGCTGTTTGTCCAATATAGAGAGCTGAAGGACACTGTTGGCATTTGATGGCATACACAATGTTAGACGATGAGCAATTAAATAGTCCCGAGATGGTATGTGTGATGTTGTTGGGGCCAGTAATGGTGTTGTCCGGGTGTATGTGGCAGCAAAGTTGGCATCTGGGTTTATTGCAGGCTCTGGTGCCAGTGTCCGTGTTAAGTCTGGTTGTAGTATTATTGTGGGTTAGGATTTGTTTAAGATTGGGTGGCTGTCTGTAGGCAATGAAAGGTCTTCCTCCCAGAGCTTGAGAAAGAGAACTGTCATTGTCCAGGAGAGGTTGTAGATCTCTGATGATGCGTTGTACTGTTTTAACTTGGGAGCTGTATGTGATGACTAGAGGTGTTCTGTTATTTTCTTTTTTGGGTCTGTCTTGCAGCAAGTTCTCTCTGGGTATCAGTCTGGCTCTGTTGATCTGTTGTCTAACTTCATCTGCTGGGTATTTTAGTTCTAAAAAGGTTTGCTGTAGATCTCTTAGGTGAGAGTCTCTGTCTGTAGAATTGGAACAGATATGGCTGTAACGTAGTGCCTGGCTATATACAATGGACTGTTTGGTATGTTTGGGATGGTAGCTAGAGGCATGTATCTGAAGAAGTGTACATGCACACGAAAGCTCATACCAAGAACTAACTTAGTTGGTCTTTAAGGTGCTACTGGAAGGAATTTTTTTTGTTTTATCACAAAATCAGTTAAGCTAGAAAATCATGAAAGAACAGGAGCCCTATTAAAATCTCTAATCGCAAAAGGCAATGAACAAATATGTCCCAAAGGTTCCCCCACTCCTGAAGGAGGAACAGATCTGCCTTCTGCACACCCCTGTGAGCAGCCTGCTACTTTCAATCAATTTACTATCAATTGCTAGTAGAAGCAGCTGCAGCTGATCCTATGTCTAATCAGGTCTCTCCTCCAAATGCCCGCCCAAAAACTGTGCATATTAACCACCCATTTGGTTAAAGAGATGGAATCAGATGCACCTATGTAGAGAGAGAGGTCCACTTGCAAGGAGCCACCACTGAAAAGGCCCTTCCCCAGGCCTCCACACCACATTCTGGGTGGGGAACAACCCAGCAGATCTTACTGTATGGGCAATCTTTTCCGGAAGGTATTTGTACTTTGAGTGATCTAGCATGGTCATTTCTTCCTGCCTCTGTTCACTTCCCCTCTCTATCTCTTGTTCTGCTCTTTGATAGCGGAGAACAGCCTTTAATTTGTTGGAAGGAAGGGATAGTGCAGGGTACCTTCTGACCTTATTTGATGTTAGACATTGTTTGGAGGAATGTGCAGTATTGGAAGAGGGGGCCAGCTAATTAATAATCGGCACTAGCTAGTCGGGCAAGGCATGTAGGCTAACAAGTTAACTATAAATTGGGTGGTTTGGGGGGCATAGTTCAGAGAAGCTCGTGCATGGACTGATTGACCACAGGGCTGTGCAAACTGGGGCTACCTGGGGTTCGCTTCGTCACTTCTTGAGGGCTTTCCAGTGGCAGATCGAAGTGCTTGCTTGGTAACGTATATAAAGGTAAAAGCTAAAGGACTCCTGGATGGTTAAGTCCAGTCAAAGGAGACTATTGGGTTGCGGCACTCATCTCACTTTCAGACCAAGGGAGCTGGCATTTGTCCACAGACAGCTTTCCGGGTCATGTGGCCAGCATGACTAAACCGCTTCTGGCACAAAGGGACACCGTGACAGAAACCAGAGTGCACGGAAATGCCGTTTGCCTTCCCACAGCAGCAGTACCTATTTATCTACTTGCACTGGTGTGCTTTCGAACTGCTAGGTTGGCAGGATCTGGGACAGAGCAACAGGAGCTCACCCCGTCAATGCTTGCTGTTTAGAATAAAATATTTAATCTTCTCATTCACTTGTGTTTGTATTGCTTCGGAATCTCATTAAAAGAACCACCTTCAATTTGGCAAGACACTCACCTCCCTATCTTAAAGCATAGGCACCTTGATATGGAAGAAGTGCTTTCATATATTGGGGTCTCAGGCCATTTATAAATATAATCAATTATAGCACCAAGTTAGCACCATCCACTTCATCCTCAGATACACTCCCATGCTCCCATGCACCACGACATGTCAACCCTTGTGAAATATACTCAGAGTTGAGTGTGGATTTCATGCTCTTTATTCAGCTCATAGTACACTTGATCTTAGCCAAAAGGCCAAGAAGCGATTATTTACACAATAGGCAGCACGTGATTGGCTAATTCCGGAATTCTCCTGTAGGCCAATCAGGTTGTGGATTCACTTCCATCTGGAGCTGGATTGGGTGGCTCCTGGAGACCAATCATACTGCTGCATTGTTCTAGGACCAATCAGACTGCTGCATTCTGAATCCTATTGTTCTGGGACCAATCAGACTGCTGCATTTTGGATCCTATTGTTCTAGGACCAATCAGACTGCTGCATTTTGGATCCTATTCAACTCAGTACATAACACCTTGCCTGCTATGGGTGACTCATAAATGCCTTCTGTATAGAAATCTATCTGCCCTGCTCCTATACAGGGCTGCCAACAAGGCAGAGCTTACTCATGCTTTCCTCTCACTCCCATTGATCTAGCATTATCGATAAATTCTTCCTTAATTAGTTTTTAAAATCATGTACTCATGCCGCGCCATATGAAAAGTAGTGTGGACAACATTTACGGAAACCTTACCTGTGGAACTTATGGGCTCAAATTAAGCAAACATGGGACGATTTTACATAATGAATCTTTCACCTTTTGGATGTTGTTTTTCCACTGAGGGCCTTGGTAATGGAGCCACCAAGAACTCCTGTGATTTTCTTAAAAGGCAGATGCAGCCACGGGTGTAGCCAAGGGGAGGGGACAGGGGGCAGCTGCACCCCCAAATAAAGTAAATCAATAAAGATACTTCATTAACAGGTTCTCCCCCCCCCCAACATGAAGCCTGCCCCCCCCATAAATCCTGGCTATGCCCATAGATGCAGTGGTGAGAGGTCCTATTTAGAATTGCAATGAAGTCATTTTTGGAAGTTTTTAAAAAATCCTTCCACTTACACCATTTTCCTTGTCAGAGTTGCCTTAATAAATGGCTGTGTTTGCTCTTTATTAAAATATCAGGAGCTGTGACTGTGGATTTTCTGCCATTTCATCTATTTTGGCCCTTGGAAAACTAAAGTAAATATACACATGGCGCTGAGTGCTCTCCGCTTCCTTAAGTGCTGACAAGACCTACTTTCCAAGGGCACTGGAGATGTAGCTGTAATGTTTGCTTTATTTACAGCTGAACAACCACAGAATATTAGAAGCAAATGTACGCCCCTACAGCAGGCAGCAAGTCCACACTTTGGCATCATATTCCAACTGTCAGGGTGCTTCACTGCCAGCCAGTTCACAACCCCAAAACTCTCTGTACTCCTGATTCTCTCAGAATTTAAGCGTACTAACTTGGCTCCAAATGGTTTCTCGGCTTGTTCTCTTGAAGCTGGAGGCTACCAACTTCAACCAGCTCTATCCGCTAATGCATTTCAAAGACTGGAGAGGAATAATTCCCAACTATCAAGGAACATTCATGTAAATCAACAGCTGTCAAACTTTTACCCACTAATGGTGTTCAATGGGTTTTAGTGGTTTGCTTTAACCTGTTAGGTGACAGCAGTCACGAAATCAAAAGATGCCTGCTTCTTGGGAGAAAAGTGATGACAAACCTAGACAGCATCTTAAAAAGCAGAGATACCACCTTGCTGACAAAAGTCCATATAGTTAAAGCTATGGTTTTCCCAGTTGTGATGTATGGAAGTGAGAACTGGACCATAAAGAAGGCTGATCGCCAAATAATTGATGCTTTTGAATTATGGTGCTGGAGGAGACTCTGGAGAGTCCCATGGACTGCAAGAAGAACAAACCTCTCCATTCTTAAGGAAATCAACCCTGAGTGCTCACTGGAAGGACAGATCCTGAAGCTGAGGCTCCAATACTTTGGCCACATCATGAGAAGTTAGACTCCCTGGAAAAGATCCTGATGCTGGGAAAGATTGAGGGCACAAGGAGAAGGGGACGACAGAGGATGAGATGGTTGGATAGTGTTCTCAAAGCTACCAGCATGAGTTTGACCAAACTGCAGGAGGCAGTGGAAGACAGGAGTGCCTGGCGTGCTCTGGTTCATGGGGTCACAAAGAGTCAGACACGACTAAACGACTAAACAACAACATTAACCTATTAACTCTGGTGCTATATTCTAATGGTGTTTAATAATAATAATAATAATAATAATAATAATAATAATAATAATAAGGCAGCGGAGGAGTTTGTTTCCTGCTTGGCAGGGGGTTGGACTCGATGGCCCTTGTGGTCTCTTCCAACTCTATGATTCTATGATTCTATGAGTTATTGTGGCATCAGCTTCCCTGGACTATAGTCCACTTCATCAGATTCATGAAGTATTATCCTGCATTACAAGCATGTATAGCTCAATGGTTTGTGGGGATTTGTTAACAGTGAGAATCATAGAGTTGGAAGGGACCCTGAGGATCATATAGTCCAAGCCCCAGCAATGCAACTATGCAGCTGTACCATACAGGGATCAAACATGCAACCTTGGCATTGTCAGCATTGTGCTCTAACCAACTGAGCTATTTCCTCAGCTTAGGTCAGAGAGAAATGGAATATAGAAAGTACAGCGTAACTGCATAATTAGAGGTGGTCAGTCACACACACAAAAAGAAGTTACTGAGAACAATCCAGCAATGCTAGGATGTTTGCGTTATCAACAACTGCTTTATGAAGGACCACTGATTACGTAATTATGTCCATCATTGCATTTTCTGCATTTCCTTTCCCTCTGACCTCACTATTTCCACCCCACATGCACCCATAACACCATGCCAGGCAGGGCCAGATTTAGGCTTGATGGGGCCCTTTATATGTCCAGCTGTCCTTTGTCAACTACAAATTGTCACTGTTTTTTGTGTTGAATATATGCTATATGGTAATTTATAGGTATCTAAAGCCATTTGCACACAACAAAATATGTATTTTATCAAAGTAATTATTGAACTTAATCTTCTATTTCGCAAATGTACATCCAGGTTTTTTCCTTTAATTTTTTTTTGGGGGGGCCCCTAAGCTGTAGCTTGTTTAGCTTATATGTAAATCTAGCACGGGACGCGGGTGGCGTTGTGGGTAAAAGCCTCAGCGCCTAGGGCTTGCCGATCGAAAGGTCGGCGGTTTGAATCCCCGCGGCGGGGTGCGCTCCCGCTGCTCGGTCCCAGCGCCTGCCAACCTAGCAGTTTGAAAGCACCCCCGGGTGCAAGTAGATAAATAGGGACCGCTTACTGGTGGGAAGGTAAACGGCGTTTCCGTGTGCTGCGCTGGCTTGCCAGATGCAGCTTTGTCACGCTGGCCACGTGACCCGGAAGTGTCTCCGGACAGCGCTGGCCCCTGGCCTCTTAAGTGAGATGGGCGCACAACCCCCGAGTCTGTCAAGACTGGCCCGTACGGGCAGGTGTACCTTTACCTTTACCTTATATGCTATATAGTAATTTATGAAGGTAATAGGTATCTAAAGCCATTTGCACACAACAAAACATGTATTTTATCAAAGTAATTATTGAACTTAATCTTCTATTTCGCAAATGTACATCCAGTTTTTTTCCTTTAATTTTGTTTTTTGGGGGGGGGGGGGGCTAAGCTGTAGCTTGTTTAGCTTATATGTAAATCCAGCACTGATGCCAGGTAACTCAGGATAACGCTTTACATATCTGATGAAGCGGAATGTAGTCCACGAAAGCTTATGCCGGAATACATTTGTTCGTTTTTAAGGTTGTACAAGACTCCCATGGCTACTCATCTACAAATAATAACAAAAATAAACTCTTGTGTGTATATGGGAATACAGTGTAAACAGTGCTGATCTTCCTTATTAGATTTCAGGTGACGGGAAGTCCAGATCTTTATCACACTTTTTCAGTTGACTATTTCTGGATACTTCTGTTCTGCCCAATATTTTCAGTAAACAATCGTCTACAATGCCAACGTGTGCAGATAACAGAATCTGCATGAACCGTGCTGAGAGCGTTCCTTGAGATTCTGCTGCTAATCAGCTGCCTGAGCACTGTTCTTGCTTTTCCAGAAGGAAGGAAGGTCTATAAAGTGTAGACGTATCCCATTGGCAATCATATGTTTTATGAGCCCTGAATAGATTTTACTAGAGGTCGGGAGTTCTGCTTAGACGAGCCCCGGGCATCACGAAATTTGAAGAGCATGTCTTACGGAGTCTATCAGCTCTTAGGAAAGCTTTGTGAACTCCATAAACCCAAGGAGAGTGAAAACACTGCTGAGTTCTTTTCTAATGTAGCTTGGAGTTGTCCCTTCTGTAGAGAATAGATGGACCACCAGCAGTAGCTGTAATATTTTCTTCCAAAGGCAAGCACACCTGGAAATGTGAAGTATTTTTTTGAAAGAAGATACTAGGATCGTGTTTTGTGTTGGAAAACTCTCTGAAAGCCAGTGTAGCCCTGTCAATGCTGGTGCTGAATCTGGCCCCAGTCCTATCTCAACCATAGAATTATTATTATTATTATCCTTTATAAAAATATGTATATACCGCTGTATCATAAAAAATCACAGTACTTTACAACAATGTAAAAACTAAACCAGGCAATAAAATAATTAAAAGTTGAAAACCAGTTAAAAGGAAAAATAGATTTAAAACAATTCCCCATGTGATCTTTATAATCCATTCTTTTAGTAAATTCTGCATCCAAAAAATAAATTTTTCGTTAAAATGTATTGATCTTCTTTCTACAAATACAGTGGTATCTCAGGTTATATACGCTTCAGGTTACAGACTCCGCTAGCCCAGAAATAGTGCTTCAGGTTAAGAACTTTGCTTCAGGATGAGAACAAAAATCGTGCTCCGGCGGCGTGGCGGTAGCAGGAGGCCCCCTTAGCTAAAGTGGTGCTTCAGGTTAAGAACAGTTTCAGGTTAAGAACGGACCTCCGGAACGAATTAAGTACTTAACCCGAGGTACCCCACTATATACATATTGTGAAATACACATATTTTATAACACATTCATACCCACTTACCTCAACAGACTTGGGTTTTGCACATGCTACAGTTTATTGTGCATGCAGTGTGCTCTTTGTGCTGGTTTTGCACTTGCAACATCAACCCTGATCCAAAAATAACCCGCTTCTTTTGATGAGATGATTCGTTTCCCCCCTCACAAACCAGTTTTAATTTGAAAATATATTTTAAAACTGAATAAATTTGCATTTCAGCTCCATGTGTACAAAGGAAAAAGAGGTAAGCAGTACTTTTCTTTTGGGGGTTGTTCCCTACCACACCGATGTGTGTACCCCAGCGGAGCAAGTTGGGAATCCACACAGGCAATGGAAATTGCTCTCAGTACTAGGCACCACACAGAAGCAGAGAAAAGTTCAGAGAGTTTACTGTTGCAGAAGATAAGGCTCAATAAAACAGTTTTGGATGTAGGTATATACAGCTTGTAGGCTTTTGTAGAGATATGAACATACAAGTACAAAGTTGCTCTAAATAAATTCATTAATCAAGACATAACACTGCAAATAACACTGATTAACTGACTAACAGACAGACAGACAAACTGCATGCTTACGAACTACTGAGCTGATACCCATTAATCACAGATATAGTTGGGGCACTGGACCATTACTATAGCAACTGGCTTGGCTGACCATGCATCTGTGATTAGCTCATCCATGGGGTGATTTATACTCATGCCCAGTCACTCCAACATAGCATCCCATCACAGAGAGTCATAGTTGGTCTTAGAGGCAGAAAAAAAACACCCAGGCATATTATGAAAATACTTGTGATTTGTCCTGGAAGTACAGTAAGTATCCTAAGCTTCACCAGCAATCCTCACTTTTTTTCAGTGTGAATGTGCTTCAAATAGCAGCCTCACATATATGGTAATTCAATCAGATGGGAGGATTCCTTGGAGATGAGCCAATAAAGTAACATCATTTTCATGTAAGTTACTCCTTTCACTGCTTCTTACCTCAAAATACAATAAAATAAAAAGAAAACTCTATCTTGGGGTAAGAATTTTCATGAAACTGGAAAGACAGGTGTGTCAAAATACAATTAGAAACTGAAGTTGCTTCTGTCACCGTCATATGAATACAGCTAACAATTATTTTCGGGTTCAGTGACTGAGTTGCATGGCTGGGTACTTACACTGTTGCTGAGAATTGCAAGGGCAGAGAGCACTCTTGCTTGTTGGAAGCGTTGGAAGAAAAAAAAGAAGGCGTAACCAAGAGATTGGGCCAAATATATATGTATTTTGTTGTTTAGTCGTGTCCGACTCTTCGTGACCCCATGGACCAGAGCACGCCAGGCACTCCTGTCTTCCACTGCCTCCCAGTTTGGTCAAACTCATGCTGGTAGCTTCGAGAACACTGTCCAACCATCTTGTCCTCTGCCGTCCCCTTCTCCTTGTGCCCTCCATCTTTCCCAACATCAGGGTCTTTTCCAGAGAGTCTTCTCTTCTCATGAGGTGGCCAAAGTATTGGAGCCTCAGCTTCAGGATCTGTCCTTCCAGTGAGCACTCAGGGCTGATTTCCTTCAGAATAGAGAGGTTTGATCTTCTTGCAGTCCATGGGACTCTCAAGAGTCTCCTCCAGCACCATAATTCAAAAGCATCAATTATTTGGTGATCAACCTTCTTTATGGTCCAGCTCTCACTTCTATACATCACTACTGGGGAAACCAGTAATATACATATATAAAACCAGAAAAATATATACGTATAAATTGGTGTTAAATGCCAGATTGCACAGGTACTGTAAAATGAGATGTGGGAATGCACCGCTGCCGCTATCAACCTGACAGCCATGGATTCAGAAGCAGATGTGCACCTGAGATTTCTGGACTGAACCAAATTGGTCACATAACGAAGCTTTACATGTTTGAAGGAGGAATCCTATACTGAAGATCCGCTGGCTGAAGGGGCAACGGCATATGGCAGTGGAATGTGGGGTTTGCCGACAGAACACCGAGGTGAACCAGTGGAGTCATTGGCCAAACAGCCACCGTGGCTATGCATTGTATTTCGTTATTGGGCGAGCCCCGCGTCACTCAGCTCTTCTCTGGTCCTTCGAGGGTCCGGCTTCGCCCCACCCCTTTCTCCAGTCTCTCCATCCCCCGAGGCCACGCCCAGCCAAGCCTTTCCTCCTTTCAAAAGCCTGCCTCCCGCGCCTCCGATTGGTCGGCGGCCCAGAGCCGGCCGCTCCTCCCCGCGTTGGTTGGTCCGAGGCCGAGGCGGGCCCCGCCCCGCCCGCGCGCCTCTCGCGATTGGCCCGGCGCGCGCGAGGCCACGCCCCACTCCGCCCGCGCTGTGAGGCGGAGGTCGGGGCTGGGCCGAGGGTCCCGGCCGCCCCCCGACCGCCGGCCCGCCTTCTCTCCCCTCCCAGCGCACCCAGGGTAGCGGCGCGATGGCGGCGGCGACGGCAGCGGGAGCAGCGGGCTCTCTGGGGTCCGGGCCCGGGGCGGCGGCGGCGGTTGCCGGCTCGGCCGTGCCCGCTCCGGGTCCGTGCGGGGCGGTGTCGGGGGTCTCCGGGGGTCTCGGGCCGGTCCCGGTCCCTATGAACCTCTTCGCCACCTGGGAGATCGACCGCTCGGCGCCCAGCTGCGTGCCCAGGTGAGGTGGGCGGTCGCTGGACGGAGCTCCCCACGCCGGGGCGGGGTGGGGGGCGAGGCGGTTGGCGGGAGGGGAGGCTGACCCTGGGCGCGCGCGTGTTTGTGGGGTTCACACAGCGGAATGTGGAGGGGGGCGGGGACGCGGAGGCGACATAACGGGGTGTCTGCCGGCAGGGTGGGGCGGATGGGGTGGGGCTTTCCGTGGGGTGGGGTTTTTTTATTCTTATTTTTAAGGGTCTGGGGGCTTGGCTTGGCTTGGGTGGGCCGAGTTAGGCTGGGGTGTTGGAGGTGCGTGCCTTTGTGATGTGCAAAGGCTGGTGTGGACATTAGGGGTAATGTGCAGGTTTCTCTCCCCCCCCCCCCCCGAAAAAGGAAGGTGTACATTTGTGGAACAAGGGTTTGTGTATGGGAGAGTGAACACAGTTTTTTTTTTTATTGTGTGTACACACACACACACACACACACACACACATATGCACAGAGGTATGCATCTATACACATAGCCAAGAGTATCTTGGGTCGCAGGGAGAAGCTGAGATTCCGGTCAGATCTTTTGAGGTTCTTCAGGAAGTTTGTGCAGGGATGAGTGGGGTGGGTTTTCACTCATCTAGGAAAAAGGCATTATCCCAAGTTGGTTGTTTTTTTAAAAAATGTGTCATCTGGAGGATAGTTTGGGGTTTGCTGCCTTCCGTGATGGATATGATAGACATCTGTTCATAAAGAGGGATTGAACAACAGGTGTACCACCTGAGTGGGGATATTTAGCCCATAATTGCCAGTAGTAAAACATGACTAGTGTGGATGTATAATTTTTTGGGGGGTGGGGGTGGGAGAATTGGACTCTGGGCTTGACAAGTGTAAGTTGGTGGCTGCAAAGGGATGTACAAGATGAAAGGTTTGAATAGGAGAGAGGGGTGTGAGGGAATCACTGAGGCCTTACTCACACAATTACTTACTCCTCTGCTTCACTTTGTGTTGTGTACTTTGTGCTGGCTTTCGCTAGTTAACTTTTTAGCAAGGCAGCAGTGGCAGCTCTTGTCCCAGAAATCTGCACACTGCTAATTAACACTGGTAATAATGATGATGGGGTGTGTGTGTGATACCACTACATAACATCCATCTGTTCAATTACTTTCACCCAGCTTCTTCTATTTGTTTTCTCCACTTACTCATCAGTGCTTGTTCTCACCTCTTTGCGCCTTGTTGAAATGAAGATTGGTCTGGTGGTGATGAACTGTTACTGTCAAGGGCAGCGGGTGGGGCAGATGACTTTTTTAAAAAAATAATAATGCTACTTGGGTGTTCTGTTGGTAGGATGGATAAAAAGTGTCTGATGTACATGGTTAGGTATTTGGGATTGTTTGGGCAGGCAGCCTTCATACTGACCTGATGTATAGTTAGGTGCACCTATTATTCACATTGAAATCAATGGCTTTAGGTTTCAATCCTAGAGCCATTTATTATCGAGTGAGCCCCACCGAACTCAATGGGGACTCAACTTCTGAGAAGACAGATCATGCTCTTAGATGCTGTATCCATTTTAGTCTTCCTGTGCCTGTCAGTTAAATTGTGGTCAATAAGCAATTTGCTGTAACTGCTCCAGGACAACTGTTACACCAAGGGATGGAAAATATGTCCTCCAAGTCTGGGACTTGGAATCCAACAACAACTGAAGGGCCACTGGTTCCTTATTTCTGATATAGACAAATAAAATAGTTTTTTGGAATACAGTGGTACCTTGGGTTACATACGCTTCAGGTTACACACTCTGCTAACCCAGAAATAGTGCTTCAGGTTAAGAACTTTGCTTCAGGATAAGAACAGAAATCGGGCTCCAACGGTGCGGCGGCACAGGAGGCCCCATTAGCTAAAGTGGTGCTTCAGGTTAAGAACGGACTTCCGGAACGAATTAAGTACTTAACCCGAGGTACCACCGTACTTAAGTTTCGGTTAGAGTGGAGAGCTGTATGGCTGCATGTGCATTGCAATAAACTCACTTGCCATGCTGGCCATCACATATATCATAAGAAGGTCAGAGGCTGTTTCAACAAAAGGCCAGGACAAGAAGCTCCTGGTTGAAAGGGAGAAACCCACACCCATGCTCATCCTATTGGAAAAGAAGACTTGTGTGTTTATCCTGGCTGTGTACCTCATTCTGCCATCAGTGTCATGAAGAACAGGGGTTTCCCTCTTCCTTCAGCTTACTTGGCCCTTGTTAGAAGTGTCTTTGGGGGTTACAAATGGTGCTGACTAAAGCAGGGGTAGCTAAGCCTGTGACCCTTCAGATATTAGAATCATAGAATTGTAGGTTGGAAGGGACCCTGATGATCATCTAGTCCAAGCTCATGCAATGCAGGAATATGCAGATGTCCAATATGGGGATGGACTCCAACTCCCACCAGCCTCAACCAGTGTTGCCAGTAGTCAGGAAACAGGGGAGATGTAGTTTAACTTGTGGAGGGCCACAGCTCGTAGCACTTACTAATTGATTCCCTGAGCTAGTTTGCTGAGATTAATTTGGGGGAGGACAGGGAAGGAAGATTAACCTCTCAAACTGGTAAACAAGTATTTATGCAAATGCTGTACAGAAGAGGGTATGCTACCAAAGCAAGCTGCTTTTGAAAAGCTTTGTGTATCCACAGGCTCTGTCACATTCCATGGCAACTGATGGGAACTGTCTCCATGCAGACAAATCATGACTTGGAATCTTGCTTCTATTAGCAGTTTGTATTGTTTATACAGCTCATCATTTGTGCTTTTCAGTCAATGTGTCCTGCTGTGCAAAGTTT
Source organism: Podarcis muralis (assembly GCF_964188315.1). Classification (NCBI taxonomy): domain Eukaryota; kingdom Metazoa; phylum Chordata; class Lepidosauria; order Squamata; family Lacertidae; genus Podarcis; species Podarcis muralis. The sequence goes on from NC_135657.1 coordinate 18,637,150, forward strand.
GTTGGGCTTTAATGTGTCCTGCTGTGCAAAGTTTGTTGGGCTTTAACAAAGCAGGTACCTCTTTTGCTGTACGCAGGGCTGCAAAGCAGCCTGTCCCAAGCTGGTGCCCTCCATAAATTTTGGACCACAGCTCTCACAATCTCAGATGAGCATGGTCAATGGTCAGGGATGATGGGAGTTGTAATTCAGCAACATCTGGAGAGCCAGAGGTTTACCACACCTGCTTTCCAGGCATCTTGTAAAACTATGATGCTGTTTATGAAAACAAACTTGGCTCAAGTTTTGCAGGAGATTCATGAAGGGTTGTTGGTTGCCTTTCATAAATGCATGCATGCAATATCTGAAGAGTACTTGAATCTTGTGCATTATTGCTCAGCCTTGATGTGTATATGTCTATACACTTGTATTAACAGATCTGGAAGGTGCACATCTGAACGTCCCCAGATTTTTAAGAGTGAACATGGTTGCTTTATGCTGGGGAGAATCATGGCAAATTATGCTGTAGTTGGTGGAGATGGCTGTTCCCATTAGCAGCATTTGCTAACAGCTCTTGCTTCTGCTCTACAGGTTCAGAATTGTCCTTGCAGATGAATATGTGATGATGAACTTAGGCAGAGGGAGCTAAGTTTTGGTGCCCTCTGCTCTGTGTTAAGATGTTCTTTAGTTGTGATAGGAATAGGAACTGGTCTGTTGATGAGAAGATTGAGGGCATTCTTTACTGCCAGGTTCGTGTCCAAGTTCCTAACCTTTTCTAGATGTGTCCTTTGTTGTTGACTGACAAAACAGAAAGTGGCTCAGAACCCCATGCAGGAACAGTTTCCTTTTATGTTAGTTGGCATGGGGATCTTTGGCACTTGCATTGTGGGGCTATTTCTGGCCAATTTTCTGTGGTCAAATCTCTAATTTTTATTTTCACAGGTGCCATGCTGGTGCTTGGAATGAGCACAAGCTGTGATGTTTGAGATACTGATATATTGGAACACTTCAGGTTGCTTAGGAACAGGAGGAAAAGAATACCATGGAAGAGTAGGAAGTGTCACTTTTCAGAGAAAGCACAATCTCTCTCTCTTTCTCCAGTCCTAAAGCAGAGACAAAAGGCATCTGTTGGACTCAGCTGTGTTAAATTGCCGGGTGAGGCGCACCCAAGGATCCATGTATTGCTGAAACAGACAAACAAGGCTTTCAACAAAGGTCCCCCATGATATACTTCTTGGCAAGCTGGTAGAATGTGGTCTGGGAGGTTCTCCTGTTAGATTGGTTTGCAGCTTGTTGATGGACACTTGTCAATCTGGAGAAAAATGGCATGTGAGGGAGCTGTGGGGTTCTGTCCTGGGCCCAGTGTTGTTTAATGTCTTTTATGAAGGATGAAGGAGTGGTGGGATCACTAATCAACTTGGCAGGTGACACCAAGCTAGCTGGGTAGTATAGCTAATGCCTTTGAATACAAAAATAGTACCCAAGATCTTGACAGGATGGAGTTTTTAGATATGCTGTAAGCCGCCTAGAGTGGCTGGTGAAACCCAGCCAGATGGAGGGGTATAAATAATAAAATTATTATTGTTATAGAACTAACAAATTTCTCAACCAGGATAAATGTCAAGTTCTGTGTTTAGGTGGGAGGAATTGAATGCTTAAATACAGAGTGGATGACATCTGGCTTGACAGCAGTACATGTGAAAAGGACGTAGGGGTTTTAGTAAACTACAAGCTCAGCAAATGTGAGCAGTGTGATGTGGCATCTAGAAAGGCTAATGCCATTCAAGGTTGTGTCAACAGCTGCATAGTGTCCAGATCACAATAAGTAATGATACCACTCTGTTCTGCTTATGTTAGATCTCACCTGGAGGCACTACAATTTAAGGATATCTAAGAACTGGAACGTGTCCAGAGAAGTCTGACAAAGTGTCTGGGTGAACCAAGTCCTGTGATGAAAGGTTGAATGAGTTGGGCATATTTAGTCTGGAAAAGAGGCAATTAGAGAGATGATGATAATAACCATCTTCAAAAATGTGAAGCACTGTCTCACAGATGATGGAACAAATTTAATTTCTGTCACTCCAGCAGGTAGGATCTGAATCAATGGGTTCAGATGAAAAGAAAAAGAAATATTTAGACTCAGGTGAGCTGTGGAGCAAGTTGCCTCTGAAGGTGGTCTACTCTCTTTCAAGAAGAGGCTGAATGTCCTTCCCTCTCAGGTATGCTGTAGTGGTGAATTTCCCCCATCTGAAGATGGTCAGACTAGAGGACCTTTGAGATATCTTACAACTCTGATTCTATGCAAGCATGCACACACATAGCCCCCCTTCCTTTCTTCACTTCAGCCCATCTGTCCCCCTCTCCAGCAGTTTTATTCTTAGATCCTTGTTTGAAACAAGTGCAGGGGATCTCAAAATAGGAGAGATCTACATTGGAAGGGCATTGATTCTCATATACTTCTCTTATCCGGCCAGAAATCCTCTTGAGATGAATGTGGGCAGGAAATATCTTTGTGGTCTAACAAAAATCATGGGAAGGTGACATTAATGAAGAGGAGAACCAGCTGGGGGTTATGTGAGGACAGAATCTGATTGGACTAGCTGCTTTGAAGTCCCCCACATATGAGAACCTGGAGTTGGGGTAAAGAAAGTTTAGCACAGCTTTTACCCATCTGGCACCCTCCAGATGTTTCGGACTACAACCTCCATCAGCCTCAGCTACGGCTGTGTGGGCTGCAGCTGATGGGAGTGGGAGTTCAGAACATCTAAAGGGTGCCTGGTTGGCAAAGAGTGCTTTAGTGGGAAATAGAACAGATTCTGATGTTGAAAATATTCTAGTATTCCTTTGCAGAACAATAGATGTCAGAATGCCTGGACCCTTTTAATTGGGGCGTCTTGTTTACACCTTTAGCTGAATGTGGAAGGAGATACTGTGCCATGCTTTATTTTTTGGGGGGTGGGGAACTATGGCTGTCCATACTATATTACATTGCAGATTGCAGAGCCTGTCAGCAGTGAGAGAATCTTCTGGTTATGAAGGTTGCTGCAGTACCTAAACACCTGTCTCTCTTAGCAACAGGAAGGAGAGCTGCCTAGGTTGCTCTGATCCTTCAAAAGCAGGCATATTTGAAGAAGAAAAATACTCCCATTTTCTTTGCTTAGTATTTTCTTCTGGCCTACGTAATAGGGGCAGGGGGTGGCTTTGAGGTGGCACTTGATTATTATGTGGGCTGCCCTCCATTTTGAGAAGGAAAGCCCTCTTTGTTGAGAGAACATTCTTGACCCTGGATCAAAGTGGGGAGGAGGGGGCGTTGTTGGAATTCCTGTATTGCTGAGCCCCACCATGGAACTCTGTCATGCTTCCTGGACTTCTGTGTTCCAAGTACCATGTGCAAACTGAAGAATGGGATTTTTTTTCATTGAGGATTGGACTAGGGACCTGATATATCCTTCAGGAGGTCAGGTTCACCTGAAGGCTTCAAAGGGTTGGGTGGGATGGAAGAAGGGGATATGGCCAGCAGGCTCAGCACTGTTTGTAGTGCAGGGGTGGCTAACTTGCAACACTCCAGGATGTTTCAGAACTAAAACTCCCATCAGCTCTAGCCAAGGGTAATGGCAGTTGTAGTTCAGCAGCTTCAACTTGGAGAGTCACAGGTTAGCCACCCCTGTTGTAGATCTCTAAGGAGTGGCTCCATCCTGAAGCCTAGGAAACAGATGGCTTTTGGCTGACTCCACGGTTCTCAGGTCCCATGGAATTTCCTCCCCCAAGAGTTAGTGATGGCTACCTACTTGGGTGGCTTTAAAAGATCTTTCATGGAGGACAAGGTTATCGGTGGCTACTAGCCATGATGGCGTCAGGTTCTACCTCCACTGTCAGAGGCAGAACACCAGTTGCTAATTTCAGATGGGAAGAATGCTGCTTGACTGGAGCTGAGGGGCATCTGAAGGACCTCAGATTCCCTGATAATGAGAGGCCTGTTTAAGGCAGCAGAAGATGAAAACCAACCAAACTGTTGTCCATCTACACTATTTTTGGTGGTGCTCAAGCTCAACTTATTTTGGTAAAACTGAAGGACTTGCTACAACACTGACTTCTCAATAGGAACAGATGCTGAGTTGAATGACTTTTCAAGATCCTGTGAACTGCTATATGATTGAAGCCAGGCGATCTAGGGCTATTCTATCTATTTTAATACTATCCACATCTAATGTCACATGGACTCTTATGACCATCATTAATGAAATCTGGAGGAGTTACCATTGCCTTGTGGTTGCTCATGTAGATTAGAATCCCACCCTTGTGCTTGTCATCTTGTCAAGGATACAGACAATGAAGCTGATACAGGCAAACTCACATTAATTTTATACAATAATTAAATTGGATCTTAAATTTAAGCACATTTTCTCCAAGTAACAAGTCAGTTGAGGATCAAAGTGATTGGAGTGTCACTTGAAGCAAAAAAAAAGGTATTCTGAGATGGGGGAACCTTTATGAATCTATTGTGATCTAGTTAACTGATGACAGATTGTCAGACTGCGTGGGATAGGGTTTCTAGCATTGCAGAAAGCAAATATGAAGAGTAACTATTATTTAGGGTAAGAATATGGTCTTCCTGTTTACCATGGGCATTATATAGCTAGGATGAACTGATGGTGATTCAGGTGCCCTCCAGACGGTCAGTATTTTGTGGGAGGGATTCAAGCACATACCAAATGTTCAGGTTTGCACTGTGGGTTAAGGAGCAGCAAAACCCTTTAAATAAAAACAAAAACAGTCCTTTGGTGGTTTAGAAAGGTTCACAAAAGGGCCACCAAACTGATCAAGAAGATGGAACAACTCCTGTATGAAGAAAGATTGCAGCATTTGGGACCTTCCAGTTTAGTGAAATAGTACAAGGTGACATGATAGAAGTTTATGAAATTATGGAAGGAGAAAGTGGGCAGAAAAGAGTTTTTCTCCCTCTCTCATAACACTAGAATTCATGGGGGCATCTTATTATGAAGCTGAATGTTGGAAGATTCAGGGCGGATAAAAGGAAGTCCTTTTTCACACAGCACATAGTTAAACTATGGCACTTGCTCCCACAAGAGGCATTGATGGCCACCAGCTTGGATGGCTATAAAATTTACAGGGGAGAAGCTGCTTGGGGCTACTAGCAGTGATGGCTATGCTCTGCCTTCATGGTCTGAGCAGTAATGTTTCTGAATACCAGTTCCTGGAAACCAGAGGAAGGGAGAGTGCTGTAGCGCTCAGGTTCTTGCCTGTGTGTTTCCCGTGGGCATCTGGTGCCTTGGTGCCCATGGGCACCACACTGGGTACCACATTGTGCAGCCACCCCAAATCATTCTGCGTTCCTTCAGCCTGGTTTTTTGAGCAATGCATTGCCTGCAGTGCAGCTGTCCCAAGTCCAACTCAGTATGGTCTCTCTAAACCACCATTCTGATTTGCCCTTGGGTAGTTGCGTTATAAGCAATAAATTCCTTAAAAAGAAAATAGAGAGGTGAAGGACAGAAACCTGAAGGAAAGTAACATGACCGTAAGTGGAAGCCAGCTGAGATGTTTGAAGAAGTAGAAGTTAAACCCGTGGGACCTTTTAACAATGTATTTGGGTGGGAGGGAATGTTGAGGATAAAGTTATCCCATTTAAGATATGAGGGGGATTACATTAACTTGATTCTATTCTCTCATTGAGCTCTTTATTCTTGTTAAAGGCATTAAGAACCTTTTATTCAGAAACAGGCGGGTGGGGGGTGGATGGCTGCAAGATCTAAACTTATGTAAAGGTAAAGGTACCCCTGCCCGTACGGGCCAGTCGTGTCCGACTCTAGGGTTGTGCGCCCATCTCACTTAAGAGGCCGGGGGCCAGCGCTGTCCGGAGACACTTCCGGGTCACGTGGCCAGCGTGACAAGCTGCATCTGGCGAGCCAGCGCAGCACACGGAAACGCCGTTTACCTTCCCGCCAGTAAGCGGTCCCTATTTATCTACTTGCACCCCAGGGGTGCTTTCGAACTGCTAGGTTGGCAGGCGCTGGGACCGAGCAACGGGAGCGCACCCCACCGCGGGGATTCGAACCGCCGACCTTTTGATCGGCAAGCCCTAGGCGCTGAGGCTTTTACCCACAGCGCCACCCGCGTCCCTAAACTTATGTAAATTGTTCTTCAAAGAAATGAAGCAACCTCTTCTGTTTAATCCCCAGAGTTTTGAAATGGACCTGTGCAATCTGGAATATGGTGTGCTTGAAGCCAGGTGCAGATTTATTGCAGAAAAAGGTATAGGGGATTTAAATAGGAGGGCCCCTGCCAGAAGCAGGAGCAGCCAGATAGAACAGAAATTCCAAAGATGCATTGGGCTGTTTCTGACAGTATAGTTTTGATCACAACCCTGCAGCTCACCCCAAGTCATTTCTAGGACAAACAGTACTGTAATGCTAGAAAGGTTTTCGCCTTTTGGCTTACTGTGGTCTCTTTCTCACTTCCCAGTAATTTGACATCATAGCACAGCTGATCCGTATCCAGTTGAGAGGGAAATGCTCCTACCACCATCAATGACAAATAGGATCACTGAGAAATAGTTTGATTGTTTGCTGGACTCACACATGTTGCTCAATGTGATTCATCCACTTGCATATGCATGCTGTTTCTCTCTAACGGCTCGGGCTTGCACCCTGGGCAATGCCTCTCATTGTGCAGGATGCGTATGGGAAGGGTGCCAGTGTCTGCTCCTAAGTCGTTTGCAGAAATCCTGGAGATGAAGGCTTAAGTCCTACACACACTTAATTTGAGAATAAGTCTGATTGAACTCAGTGGGGCTTACTTCTGAGTAAAACAAGCTTGTGGCACATTTGTTGGGATTGTGCTGTCAAACTCTTTTGACCCCCTTTCGTCATAGCATTAGTCGCTTGCGTGCATGTTGTCTTTTGACCAAAACATTAATAGGACTAGAAGTAATTTTTGGACAGCTGGTATAAAAGCACCACTTAGCCCCAAACAAGCACCAACCCTGATATTTTATGGATGATCCTAAAATTTGTGCAGCAACGGCCTGGTTTGCAGACCACCCCAAGCCAGTCCATGGCTTTGTGTGAATGTGCAGGAGAGGAGATTGTGCGTGCTCGGCTCCTCCATGGTCATCCTGCTTCACTGAGCTAAGCAATGGTTTGCCTTAATGTGCCATCGAAAACCAGGCTTGTGGTTTAGCTGTAGCCAGGGATTGTCCTGTGGTTTATGGGTTGTGGTTTGTCCGGGACAGCTAAACCATAAGCTTGGGTTCAGATGACACGTTAAGCCACACCATGGCTTACCATAACTCAGTACAGCAGAAAATCAGGCAGCGTGGAGCAAAGGGCTGCGATCCCTTTTCCTGGAGCTGCACACTTGCATGTTTGTGCTAAGCCGTAGTTTGGCATGTCATGCTGCGTGAAGCCAACCAATATAGAGGAGCTGTTATTGGAAGGATGCATCCAGAAAAATAAGATACTGAAATACGTGTCAGCAAGTTTCCTTGCTACAGAGTCGCTGAAGCTCTAACCACTTGCAGTTCTAGAATGTTTGGAAGATCAGGTTTCTGAAGTCCTCCTTGGGCATTATTGCCTGAAGAGGGAACACAGGTATTAGAGCAGGGCAGTGGGGGCACATGTTTAACCCTGGCCCCACGTGACTCCTCCAGTCCCTCTACATGCGTACAGTGAACCTCTTCAGCGGGGAGCCTTGTGCATCCATGGAGGCTCTGCTTCTTAGCTGGAACCCTGGAAAAACAGGACTCATACTATGAACATGTGAAGGGGGCAGAAGTAAAACTGCATCCCCCCTCTATCGGTGTTCCCTCTTGGGGCGATAATTCCTGGAGAGAGCTTGACTCTTGACTTCTGTTTCTGTTCTAAGTCACTTGCACCATACTTCTTAGAAAAAATTCCAGACCATGTTGACTGCCCATGCCAGTTAAGAGTGAATGCCTCAAGCTTCTGTGAGTCTTAATTTATGTGGTGACGTTGCCGTAATGCAACCCAGGGGTATAAATAAGAAAGTTGTTGTTGCTGTTACTACATGTGTGGTGATTGAATCTAGGGTTTTGCAAGGTGGCTGTGCTTGCAATATTTCCATATCCCTCTGTGCTTGCATAATCATTTTCCGCCTCCTTTCTGCCTGCAGGACCACAGTAACCTTGTGCGGCACTGAGATGTTTACATGTTGAACCCCTTGTCCTTAAGAAGACAGCATTTCCCCGGGGAAGGGGAAGACCCTTTTTGAATGTGAACTTTGCTGGCTAGGCCTATGGGCATAAAAAAAGAACCCCCCTGAAACTTAGTAAGGGAGCATTCCTGACGAATCTCCCCTGGAAGGGTGGACCACAGCATGGGACTGGCAGCACTAAATGTTGATGCCTAGATGAGGCCAGTCAGGCCTCTGTAACACAGGGGACAACTGGCGGTGCTCCTGTGGATGATCTCTGTGATCAGGCTGGGAGTTAGAGATCAAGCAGTCCTTAGGATGCTTTTTACGCTTATCCTTGTTTGACGAAATTCATTACACCTTGTCATTGTTTGGGTCTTGAGCTTTGAATGAGCTTGGTCTGATGCAGCTGCTGGAAAGGCAGGATTCGACTGCCTCGCACAGTGCACTCCACGACTCCCATTTTGCAAACACTCACCAAAGGCCCTGAAGAACTGGGAGGCACCCGATTTGGAAAAGGTCAGTTAGATCATCCACTCCAGGGATGTGTCTCTCTGGCTTGTGTATTAATCACATATCCCAGCCACGGAAATCTAAGCCCTCACAGCTCTAGCCAAGAAGAATTACTCGTTCTGCCATGCCTCCAGTTGGAGAGGGGCCCTTGCCTCCAGGCAGCCATGTGAGGTGAATAGGGAATGGTTTCTCCACCCTCAGAGGACTGGCTTGGCACAGGGAGAAAAGCTCCCTGCCCTTTTTGAGGCTGAGTGGTTAGGGAAGGCTCCCCACCCTTTCCTGTTCCTACCAGGGTGAAGGCTTATGGTAAAGAACCAAGCTTGCTGCCTTAGGCCCAACTTGGCCCTCTAGGCCTCTCTATTACTCTCTCAGAATTCTCCCCAGGCCACATCCCTCACCAAGCCTACTTCATGTGCAGAGGAGGGCAACCAGGATGGTCAAGGATCTGGAAACCAAGCCTTATGAGGAATGTTTGATGGAGCTGGGTATATTTTGCCTGGAAAAGATGAGACTGAGAGGAGATATGATAACTACCTTCAAATATCTCAAAGCCTGTCACATGGAAGATGGAGCAAGCTTGTTTTCTCCGGCTCTGGAGGGTAGGTCTTGAACCAATGGCTTCAAGGTACACAAGAAAGGAAATTCCAACTAAGCATACAGAAAACTTTCTGTGGAACCGTCTCCCTCAGAATTGGGTGGGCTCTCCTTCCTTGGAGGTTTTTAAGCAGAGGTTGGTTGGCCACCTGTTGTGGGTGCTTCAGTTGAGATTCCTGCATTGCAGGGGGTTGGACTAGATGACCCTCATGGTCCCTTCCAACTCTACAATTCTATGAATCATACCCTCCTTGTGTTTTTTTTTTTTTTGCCTAGCTGGAAGGTGTCTGAGCTCTCGCTTGACCAGATGGAGGCTAGAAAGGGTTGTCTGTATAAAGTAGGCTACACCATTCGTTGCTTTACCTGCTTTTTGCCTCTGGCTTTGACTACCACTGTCATGTGGCCCGTGGAAGGTTTCCCCAGATGGCAGTGTCGCCCTCATTCTTAAAAAAGAGCTCCTGCTCCACATCTCAAAAGCCGAGAGGCTAAGTGGATTTAGGATTGCAGGCTAGATGCATGCTCGAAATCCAATTGCACTAGAGAAATTCTTTAACTTCAGCCTTAATATTAAAGCTGCCAAGTAAGTCTAGCTTTTTAATTTGCTGCCCAAATCTAATTTGTAGAAGAGGGAGAGGAACATTAATGAGAGGCTATCTGGCTGATGTATGCCCCAAATACTGGGTTTGGACAGATGTAATTTGAAGCAGGCTAAATATGAAAAGTGTGAAAAATGGTAGGCAATGCTTGGTGTCTCGAGGCTTCTAGAAATGATTACAGAACTGCAACAGAAGAGGCAGGGAAAGTGAGCAAGCTGTGCCTGGGAGGAAGGGCTATCGACCCCTGTCTGTGGCTACATCTGTGCGTCTCAGCAGGTTGCTTCCCAAAGTCAAGTCCAATTAGAAGTGGCCATTGGATCCCCTGCGTGACACGGTTGTGGGAGAGTCTGAAAATGCTGGTGCTGGATGGATCTGACAGAAATCAAAAGGAAGGCTGGAATCTCTGTTGGATACAGAACGACCTTGTCCAGATCTGTTTGGCATTAACTAGCTCTCCTCTTGCCCTCCTGGAGGAAAAGTGGTATGATGGAGATCTGTGATGTCACCCAGTGCTGCACACCGGCCACTGCAGAATTGTTGTTGTTTAGTTGTTTAGTCGTGTCTGACTCTTCATGACCCCATGGACCAGCGCACGCCAGGCACTCCTGTCTTCCACTGCCTCCCATAATTTGGTCAAACTCATGCTGGTAGCTTCAAGAACACTGTCCAACCATCTCGTCCTCTGTCGTCCCCTTCTCCTTGTGCCCTCCATCTTTCCCAACATCAGGGTCTTTTCCAGGGAGTCTTCTCTTCTCATGAGGTGGCCAAAGTATTGGAGCCTCAGCTTCAGGATCTGTCCTTCCAGTGAGCTTAAAGATAAATAGAATTAAAGATAAATAAATAAGTTGTGCCCTGCTGTGTGCTTCTGGTTGGCAGCTGGGTCAGCAGGCCTCTTGCGATCTTATGATGCCTCCACGGTTCTCCAACTGTGGCATGCAGTGCCTTAGGGGATCTCAGGGCATCATTACTCTGAACCTTGAGATGGTACCTCTGCCCATGTATTGCCAGAGAATAAGGAGGCGCGATCAATGTTGCATGTGCTTTGCCACTCTATGGAGCATAATGTGTGGTTGGTGCATCTTGTTTGGGGACTGAGCTTTTCAAGAAATGCTGCGATGCTCGAGTGCCCAAGAGCAGCTGTGCTAGTGGGCATTCTGTGGCATGTTGGCAATGAAACCTCCCCCTTCTGCTGTTTTAATGTTTTATGGAGTTAACTGCCTGGAGAGGTGAGAAATAACAAATCTACAGCTCTGAATTCAAAAATGAAATTGAGATCGTAAAAGCAATTGGTGAAATTGATGGGTAATCTAATTTGCGCCGTGTGCAATAAACTTGGGTAGTAACCCCTTCACAAAAACTTTGAAAATTGCTGAAAGTTTGTGCTAGTTTTTTGAAAGAAAGAAAGAGGATTCATTTTCTCCATCTTTAATTACAGAGTTGCTATAACGCCTCCCATAAAAGTACATGACAGCCTTAATTAATGGCTGCAAAATTAAGCTCTCGGAGTTGGGGGATTCCGGGAGGTGGAAGAGTGAGTGCAGTGCGAGAAAACACTATTTCTTGGAAGAGCTTCAATACTGATATGTTGCAAAGCACCTTGGCTGCTTAAATTGGAAATCAGCTACTGGAATCTTGGATATAAAGGCAAGAGGGCAGAGTGAGCTGCTGTTCCTAGTAGCTACATCAAACTGGAACCGTTGAGCTCGAACTGCCACTTAAATTCTGGGCTCTCAATTGTGTACCTTCAGTAGCTCTCGATCGGTGAATATGGATGTGCCCTTTGATGTGCCATGGCTCATGGCTTTATAAGACACCACCTTTTAGATGAGGCAATCAAAATGATGCTGGCGGTGGAGGTAATGGGATCCAGATTATGAGCCGTGCTAGCTAAGAAGGGACCTTTGTATATAGTACCATTTATTACCAGGTGCTTGGGATGAGGACCATAGGGACACACTCTACTGTAGAGGAAGCCAATGTCCCCCGGAAGTTGTTGGGACTACATCAGCCCCAGCTAATTGGGCTAATAGTCAGGGATGATGAAAGTTTTAGGCTGGCATCATTTGGAGGGCACCAGCTTGGCTATCCCTGGGCTGCTCTCATTGCTGAGTGCCTGGCTAGCCACAGATGAATGCAGAATGCAAGGCTTAATCGCCCTACCTTTAACCCGTTGCAAGGTGGTGATCTTAGACTCCACACCAGCCAACCTTTTCTAGCTGGATGCCTGCTGTACTTGGGTTCTCAACATATAATGGGCTGTATCCTAGGCTACTTGCTGACTCCTGACTATTCTTGTTTAGCCTGAACTCTGGAGGTTAACACTTCATTCCTAGATTGACTCTTTTCCCCAAGCTGCCGCTTCATCTCAGCTTGCTGTTTGGCTTTCTTTGTCGGTTCTCTCCATTATGATCCCTTGCTAAAAACCACTTCTGGTACCTTCCCTAGACCTTACAACAGGGCTGGGGGGATCTGTGGCTCTCTGGGTGTTACTGAACTATGACTTCCATCATCCCTGAATGTGGGCCATGCTGGCTGGGGCTGATGGGAATTGGAGTCCAGCAACACTTGGAGGGCACCAGGCCCCTCTTACAATACTGTTTTTAATTAATTTGATGAAAAATTGTGAATATTTGTTTTAAAACATTTGCACCTTGTATCTCTGCAGCTTTCAGTGTCTGGTAGGGGAGGTTTCTTGAAGCTTGACGCAGAACTCTGAAATCTTGATTCAAATAATTCCTGGAATTGGTGTCTTGGCTGCACAGCCAAAGAATCTGTGAGGCCACCTTTCCTTGCTGACTGTGGGTTGCCAGATTTTCAATCGGCCATTGTAGCTATGCTTTTATTTCTGTGCTTCAAGCCACTCTTAAACACCATTGCCTGGCAATGTTTGTCTCGTTGCTTTGGGCTTTTTCTTTTGTATAGAATTACTGACAAATGCAATAGATAGCAATATATGTGCTGCAAAAACGTCGTCTGCTGATTTCTGAAGATCTAGAAGTCATTAAAGGTACAGGAGCAGACCAGGCTGGCTTTATTTTCAAGTCAGCTGGCAACTATATTACTTGCCTTGAATCATTTAGGACACTGCACTCATCCATGGAACTGTTGAACATTGCATGGCATTGCTACCGCTCTTCTTGGCAGATGCACTGTATCTTTAGGCAGAAACTCTACAGGTGTGACTGCATTATCACTGAATCTAGAAGAAGAAGAAGAAGAATTTGGATTTGATATCCCACCTTTCACTCCCCTTCAGGAGCCTCAAAGCGGCTAACATTCTCCTTTTCCCTTCCTCCCCCACAACAAACACTCTGTGAGGTGAGTGGGGCTGAGAGACTTCAGAGAAGCGTGACTAGCCCAAGGTCACCCAGCAGCTGCATGTGGAGGAGAGGAGACGCGAACCCGGTTCCCCAGATTACGAGACTACTGCTCTTAACCACTACACCACACTGGCTCACTGGAATCTCACTGGAATCTAATGTCAGGGGGAGATGCACCTGTTGATTCCCTGCCTGCCCTGCAGCTCTTGATGGTCAAAATGTTAAGTCCACCACCACACTGGGGTCCACACATTCTGACTGCTCCTTCCTCTCCCTGTGTCAGAGAACTGGGGGGTGGGAGAGAAATGAAGTGGGGGGGGTCCCCCCCATCTTGCTGAACTCTGGAGCGGACTGAAGCCACACCAATCTCTTGTACTGCTTTATTTATTTAGTTTAATTTAATTTATATCCCGCCCTATACCCAGAGGTCTCAGGACGGTTCACAGAATAAAATCAAAATATAAAACCACAAAGTTCATAACCAACATAAAAACAACAACCCAATAGCCCCACCCCGCAAAAAAACCCCACATTTTAAAAGGGCATAGGATGTAAATCGGATCAACCAAAGGCCTGGTTAAAAAAGGAATGTTTTTGCCTGGTGCCTAAAGGTGTATAATGAAGGCGCCAGGCGAACTTCCTTGGGGAGAGCATTTCACAGACGGGGAGCCACTGCAGAGAAGGCCTGTTCTTGTGTTGCCACCCTCCAGATCTCTCAAGGAGCAGGCACACAAAGAAGGACCTCAGAAGATGATGTCAGGCTCTGGATAGGTGCCTATGGAAAGAGGCGGTCCTTGAGGTCTTGCGATCCTGAGCCGTTTAAGGCTTTATAGGTCAAAACCTGTTCCAATTCTCAGCGCATTCTAATGGGACACCCTCCTTCCCTCCAAGTTCCTTGCAATTGTTTCTGGGCATCCTGCCTTGCCAGGGGCAATGATCTCTGCCAAGCCAATTTGCAGAGGTCTGTTGTCAGAGATGAGACCATCTCTCGCTTTCAAGATGCAAAGAGGAGAGGTGGCTTGAGAGCCCCTGCCTGACCTTGCCAAGGGTTTTCTGGCTCCCCTTCAGCACTTTTCAATCTCCCATTCACAGCTAGGAACAAATCAGAGGTTGAACTGATAGTGCTCTCTGGCCCTTAAACACTGATCCAGAACGATTGCAGAGACAAATGGTTTGTATCATGATCCCTCTTCAGTTTCTTCTTTTCTGAAGGCTCTTTTGGACGTTTGAGCAAAATGCAAGTCAGCCCAGTAATGAAGCCTACAAAGGTTACTAGTCTTCCAGGAGTTTCCACCACTCCAAATATTAATGGGGCCTTCATTCATGGCTAGCTTGGAAATCTAGAGGGCTGGCGAAGGAGGCGGAGAGCGCAATCTGTCCCCGTTCCATTAGCCTGCTCACTTGCTTGCATGGTATTGCACACACTCGTCTTCATGAAGCTCCCAATTGCCTATGGCAACCAGGCTGAGTTGTCAAATACAAAGCTGCTATATATGTTGCTGAGGTTTTACGATATTAGAATGGAATTAGAGCGGCTGACCAGAAGCATCTTTTAATTATAGGTTTTCGAAGTAGGGATGTAGCTATGTTGCCGCTTAACTTAGATGACTTAAATGTGCATTGGCTTAAATGCGCATTATTCTGTTGTGCAAAGCTGGAAGTTGTATTGACAGAGGACCATAGGGATTGGGCTTCTAACACCATCTTGTTCAGCAGGGATGGCTAACCTGTGGCTGTCTATCTAGACCACAGATGCCCTCATCTCTGACCATTGGCTATATTGGCTTGGGCTAATGGGAGTTAGAGGATCTTAAGTTCCCCCACACCTGCTATACATGCTTACCTCAGTGGGACTAGGCACACCTAACTTGGAACAAAGTGTCATTGAATAAAGAGGGATTTGGCTACGACCTGTATTTGGTTGCCTTACTAGTAAATTCTAATAAAGAGGGGTCTGGATACTCACCCTCTTCTTAGAAGCAAAGCTCTTTCATTGCATATGCCAGATAGAGAATTGAAGTGGCATTTGCTGGCATATACTAGGTGCATGATTTTGAAGAGTTTGCTGCTATGGAATTAATTTGAATTTAACTCAGTTTCTGCTTCTGTTTCAGAGGCTTGGGAGTGCCTGGCTCTGTATGCGCGTGGGTGTGTGGGGCTGACATTTTAAAGTAGCAGATAATTAAATCACAAAGTTTCAAAACAATGAATGAACACACACTCATTTCCAAAAAAGAGAGTTAACACCATTTGACAATACTTCCAGCTGAATGTCTTCATAAAGGCTGCAGTCCCGTACAATGCAATAGACCCAAATACCTGGGTGAAAACCACATTGAACTTGGTGGGACTTAACTTCTGAGTGGGCATGCACCTGTATAAGATTATGTTGTCAGTCTAAACAGTATTCCAGGACACAAGGATCACTGTTCTGTTAAGCAATAAAGCTCCTGTTCTGTTTATTTCCTTTTTTAAATTTTTTTTAATTCAAAATTATAACAAGGCATATTATCCAAAAACATATCATCCTTATTCCCCCCCCCCCATTTTCCTCCCTCCCCCTCCCACACAGAACCCCACCCCCCACCCCGACTTCCCTCAGTTCCAGTCTTTGGTTTTTCTAATAATGCTGTTTTCTGCATGTTACAAAGTTGTACAGATCCTCAAACTGTTTAGCTGATTATTATCAGTAAAAAAAATTGTGAATGTTTATTCAAAACCTGCCAAGGAGTCCAGTTTGCTTTGTTGCATCTTCAAATACTTTGTAAAAGGTTCCCATTCATCCTTAAAGTCACAGTTATCCTTGTCCTGTAGCTTATATGTCAATTTTGCCAGTTCTGCATAGTCCATCAATTTTTCTTGCCATGATTCTTTAGTTGGGGTTTCTTCAGTCTTCCATTCTTGTGCTACCAGAACTCTCGTGGCCGTTGTTGCATACATGAAGATGTTTTTCAACTTTTTTGGCAGGTCTTTCCCTACAATCCTCAACAAGAATGCCTCTGGTTTTTAAACAAATGTTAAATGGAACATTTTCTTCAATTCGGTGTATATCATTTCCCAAAATTTTTTAATTACCTTACAATCCCACCACATATGATAAAATGTTCCCTCCTTTTCCTTACACTTCCAACATATATTTGAACTAGTTTTGTACATTTTCCCTAACTGCACTGGTGTTGTGTACCATCTGTACATCATCTTCATGTAATTCTCCTTCAATAGGGAACAATCTGTAAATTTTAAGTCAGTTTTCCATAATTTAACCCAATCTTCCATCAAAATGTTGTGACCTACATCTTGTGCCCATTTAATCATAACTGATTTTACCTCTTCATCTTTCGTCTCCCATTCTAATAGTATGTTGTATGCGGCCTTCACTAGTTTGTTATTTCCTTTAAAAGATTTGCAGAAGTGAATTTTCTTCATCAACATATGTTTGCCGGGCCTTGTGCAGCCATTTCCCCTTTGTTGGCAATATGTCCCTCCCCCATTACTTTGTCAAAAGGCACCAGCCTGATATTAACAAATTGCTCATCGAAGCATTATGTTTTTGCAGCGCGAATGGCCGGGGGTTGCCATCTTTTTTCCAGCTGCACCTTGTAGCGGCAACGTGACATAACACTCAGGTTTAGCAGGCGAAGCTTTTCCTGGCATGGGGCTTAGTGGGGTGGCAGAATCTTCACCTGCCATCTTTCTTGTGACCCCATCTGCACTATGGTATCATACCATTTTAAGCTTTCCTGGCTTTCCATCCCAAAATCCTGGGAAGTGCAGTTTGTTAAGGGGGCTGAGAGACACCTTTCCTGCCACAGAGCTGCAGTTATCTGAGTGGTTTTGTGCACCCCTCCATTGTCTGTTGAGACAGACAGATATGCCAACCAATGAACAGTTAATCCCTCTTTCCAGGGAACTCTGGGAAGTGTAGTTCTTTGAGGAGAATAGGGGTCTCCTAACAAATATGCTCAGCACCCTTAGCAGACTCCAGTTCCCAGGATTCTTCAGGAGAAGTCATGGCTATTTCAAGTGGTATGATACTGCCTTTAATGTATTGTGCAGATGGGGCCTTGTAGCTCAGCAGCTTGAGGGAGCTTTTTCAAGGAAGGTGACAAACCTAACAGGTGTTCCCGGAAAAAGAGGTTTAGTTCAGTTGGATGAAGCACATAACCTGTGTGCCAAATAAGATACTCGAATGATTTCTCGCCTCTTGTGGCTCTTTATTCTAACAAAACTGTCGCTCTAGATTTTTATCAGAACATCGGTCTTGAGCCAGGTGGCCCAGAACGCTATCTGGGAGTGTTGATTGATTTCCAGAGTGTGATTTTTATGGGCCATTTTGAAACTATTACTCTGGCTTGTAACTCCAGACTGGCAGTGCTGAGGTGAGGTCATCGTTCTTCATAGAATCAATTGCCTTTTTGGTAATAGATTTTTTTTTTTGGTTGTCTTCGTTTCTGATGGAGTATAAATTGGGCTAAAAGGTGTCTCCGAAATGATTACTGGATTGCGCTGTGTTCTGTAAAACCGTCTTGACTATATTTTACTCTGTAATCACATCTGTTTTCCACGATAGTTTCGCTCCTGACTTTCCTGCAGTTCCCTTATCTTTCTCAGCTTCAAATACAGTGGGGCACCTTTTGGGCTTGCAGCCTGGCAGCTTACTCTGTAGCAGTTCCCCCCCCCCCAAAACCAGTGCTCCCCCTGCCTGATATTTGGGGCTATAGCTCCCATCCTCACCATGGCCATTAGTCATAAGAACATAAGAGCTTGACTGCTGAATCAGGCCAAACACCCATTTAGTCCAGCGCTTTTTTTCACCATGGCCAACCGGATCTCCATGACAAGACTACAAGCGGAGCCTAAGCACAAAAGCAACTCTTCCCACCTGTATCCAGTATTCAGGGCACACTGTGGAAGCACCACATAGCCCTTGTGGCTAATAGACATTGATAGCCTTATCCTCCATGAGTTTGTCTAGTCTTCTTTTAAAGCCTTCCAAGTTGTTGGTTATCACTAAGAATATAAGGAGAGCTTGCTGGGTCAGGTCGTCATGGACTGGCTGGAGTGAAGGGAGGGGAGGCACCAGGTGGGGAGCCCCCAAGGAAACCCCCATGGGAAGAAGGCTCAGTGCCCGGGGATAGGTGGTGGGATGATGATGTGTGGTCAGAGGGAGAAGAGGGAGCGGACTGGAAGGAGGAGGTGTCAGAAGATGAAGAGGCAACAGGGTTTAGTGAGCAGGAAGAAGCTGGGGCAGATAGCAGTCCAGAATCAGAGGCAGAAGCGGAGGCTGGAGAGGAGGAGGGCCAAGAGGCAGAGATGACAAGCTGTGACCAACTCCCCTCCCCTCTGGTCTCCCAGAACCAGAAGAGGTATGAAGAGGATGGAGCAAAAACAGGCATGGTGTCAGAGTCTCAGATTGCTTGGGAAGGAACTGCGAAAGGAGGAGACTTAAAGAGCTGTGGGAAGGTGGGAACTTTAAGGCCTCACAACTGCTTCATTGAGGCAAGTCCTACTGGGAAGAGTTGCTATGATCAGTAGGTCTACACTGTTTTGGTTTCTTTGAATATAGAGTTACCTTCATGGGCACCATTTTTTTTTATTGCTGACCTACACCTCACTCCAGTTCCTGACACAGGCCAATGGCCCATCTGTGCCAGCGCCCAATTCTCATAGTGGCCAACCACAGCTGCCTGTGGAAATCCTAGAAGCAGAACCTGAGCACAAGATCACCCTCTCTTCCTGTGGCTCCCCATCCTTACTTTAAGGTTCATTTGCACATTGTTATTCATTTATTAGGCATCTGTGTTCCATAGCTGTCTAAATCCTTAGATGGGGCCACTCTTATTATGCTTCATTAGGGAGGAAATTCACTGTAGCTCTATGTTGTTAGTTCCATCAGCACAATGTCTTCAGTTTGCTGGATAGCTCAGTTGGTTAGAGTGTGGTGCTGATAACGCCAAGGTCGTAGGTTCAATCCCCATAAGGGACAGTTACATACTCCTGCACTGCAGGGGGGTTGATCATCAGGGTCCCTTCCAACTCAGACCACTCTTTGAGTAAAAGATGTTTGCTCTCACTGTGCTAGCTGATTTTCAGCTGCCGGTATTTGCATACAAGTATAGGCAAAGCTGTCAGAGGCTTGTCTAAAACTAGAAATTGAGAAGCACCTTTTCAGAGTCTGGCATCCTGGCAGTTGAAAGGAAGATTTGTGTGTTAAATCAGTTGTACCAAAGATTGATTTCTAACAAGCTTCTGATTGCAAAAAAACAGTCAGCTTGGTTGATTACCTTAATTATAGATGAAGCTGTTAGCTATACCTCATGTTTGCATAACACTTTCTATTATAAGCTTCTTTTTCCTTTAGTTAATTTTGCTGGGTGTGGGCCCCTGGTGGCCTCTTAAAAATGTTGCTGCAGAAAAATTGGGCATGTGCCTTGTTCCCTGTCTGTGAAGAAAGATGCTCCTGTTGAATGTTTGCCTAGCAGAAAGCTCAGGTGCCTCTGTGGCAAATCAGTGGTGCAGCCCTAGATTAAGCTCTACACAGATCTTCCATGATTCCAGTCCAAGTCATAGGCACGGGCTGAAGCAACCAAAATGCAGTTGCAGGTGTTTTTGACTACAACTCCCATAACTCCTGACTGTTGACCATCCTGGCTGGGGCTGATGGGAGTAGTAGTCTACAGCATCTAGAGGGTATCATGTTGCATACCCCTGGCTTGGTCTATTTAGAGAAGGCAATGTAAGGTGCTTTGAGAACTGGATACCAGTTGCTTAATTATGCTCCTGTGTCCAGTTCTGCAGATAAGTCAGTAAAACTCTTAAATGTGATGGGGAAATATTTGTGTTTTTAAAATAAGATAGATAGATAGATAGATTAGATAGATAGATAGTTTTTCAGGTTTTAACAATTTACAATTATCAAACAATCAACACAAAAAGAGAATTCTGAAGAATCTCCTGAACTTCCCTCCTCCCCTTTGTGGGTCCTTATATTGACCTTTTCCGCCTGCATCTTATCTATTAGTCCATTTTAAATCTCCATTATACCCAAAATTCAGCATTAAACTACAAGTGTTGTTCCAATTCTCCTAATAATTTTAATTGTTTACAATGGGTATTAAGGTAAATTATTTATTTTCCCCATTCCTTATTGAAATTTTGGTCTTCTTGGTTTCTGATTCTTCCGGTCATTTTTGCCAGTTTGGCACAGTCCATCAACTTAATCTGCTATTCTTCTCTGGTAGAGACTTGATCTTCTTTCCATCTCTGGGCTAATAACATCCGAGCAGCAGTGTTTGTATACATAAAAAGTCTTTTCTGATCCGTTGGAATTTCGGATCAGAAAAGCTGCTTTTTTAAAAAAGAAAAGGTTATTTTAAACATTTTTTTTCATTTCATTATATATCATCTCCCATAATTCTTTTACTACCTTACATGTCCACCACATATGGGGAATTATTTGTTGTAGTAAAGGTAAAGGTAAAGGTAAAGGTACCTCTGCCCGTACGGGCCAGTCGTGTCCGACTCTAGGGTTGTGCACCCATCTCACTTAAGAGGCCGGGAGCCAGCGCTGTCCGGAGACACTTCTGGGTCACGTGGCCAGCGTGACGAAGCTGCACTGGTGAGCCAGCACCAGCGCAGCACATGGAAACGCCGTTTACCTTCCTGCTATAAAGCGGTACCTATTTATCTACTTGCACTTAAGGGTGCTTTCGAACTGCTAGGTGGGCAGGAGCTGGGACCGAAAGACGGGAGCTCATAGAATCATAGAATCATAGAATCATAGAATCATAGAGTTGGAAGAGACCACAGGGGCCATCGAGTCCAACCCCCTGCCAAGCAGGAAACACCATCAGAGCACTCCTGACATATGGTTGTCAAGCCTCTGCTTAAAGACCTCCAAAGAAGGAGACTCCACCACACTCCTTGGCAGCAAATTCCACTGTCGAACAGCTCTTACTGTCAGGAAGTTCTTCCTAATGTTTAGGTGGAATGTTCTTTCTTGTAGTTTGGATCCATTGCTCCGTGTCCGCTTCTCTGGAGCAGCAGAAAACAGCCTTTCTCCCTCCTCTATGTGACATCCTTTTATATATTTGTACATGGCTATCATATCACCCCGTAACCTCCTCTTCTCCAGGCTAAACATGCCCAGCTCCCTTAGCCGTTCCTCATAAGGCATCGTTTCCAGGCCTTTGACCATTTTGGTTGCCCTCCTCTGGACACGTTCGAGTTTGTCAGTGTCCTTCTTGAACTGTGGTGCCCAGAACTGGACACAGTACTCCAGGTGAGGTCTGACCAGAGCAGAATACAGTGGCACTATTACTTCCCTTGATCTAGATGCTATACTCCTATTGATGAGGCCCAGAATTGCATTGGCTTTTTTAGCTGCCGCGTCACATTGTTGGCTCATGTCAAGTTTGTGGTCAACCAAGACTCCTAGATCCTTTTCACATGTACTGCTCTCAAGCCAGGTGTCCCCCATCTTGTATTTGTGCCTCTCACTTTTTTTGCCCAAGTGCAATACTTTACATTTCTCCCTGTTAAAATTCATCTTGTTTGTTTTGGCCCAGTTCTCTAATCTGTCAAGGTCGTTTTGAAGTGTGATCCTGTCCTCTGGGGTGTTAGTCACCCCTCCCAGTTTGGTGTCATCTGCAAATTTGATCAGGATGCCCTTGAGTCCATCATCCAAGTCGTTGATAAAGATGTTGAATAAGACCGGGCCCAAGACAGAACCCTGTGGCACCCCACTAGTCACTCTTCTCCAGGATGAAGAGGAACCATTGATGAGCACCCTTTGGGTTCGGTCAGTCAGCCAGTTACAAATCCACTGAGTGGTAGCATAGTCAAGACCGCATTTTACCAGCTTCTTTACAAGAATATCATGGGGCACCTTGTCAAATGCCTTGCTGAAATCAAGGTAGACTACATCCACTGTGTTCCCTTCATCTACCAGGCTTGTAATTCTGTCAAAAAACGAGATCAGGTTAGTCTGACATGACTTATTTTTCAGAAATCCATGCTGACTATTGGTGATCACAGCATTCCTTTCTAGGTGCTCACAGACTGTTTGCTTAATGATCTGCTCCAGAATCTTCCCTGGTATTGATGTCAGACTGACTGGGCGGTAATTATTTGGGTCCTCTCTTTTCCCCTTTTTGAAAATAGGGACAACATTTGCCCTCCTCCAGTCTGCGGGGACTTCGCCTGTTCTCCAGGAATTCTCAAAGATGACTGCCAGTGGTTCTGAAATCACATCTGCCAGTTCTTTTAATACTCTTGGATGCAGTTCATCTGGCCCTGGAGACTTGAATACATCTAGACTAGCCAAGTATTCTTGTACTATCTCCTTAGTTATTCTGGGTTGTGTTTCCTCTGCTGAATCATTTGCTCCAAATTCTTCAGGTCGGGCATTGTTTTCTTTATCGGAGAAGACTGAGGCAAAGAAAGCATTGAGGAGTTCAGCCCTTTCTGTGTCCCCTGTTTGCATTTCACCATCTTCTCCTCTGAGTGACCCCACGGTTTCTTTGTTCTTCCTTTTGCTACGAACATACCCATAAAAGCCTTTTTTGTTGCTTTTAACCTCTCTAGCAAGCCTGAGTTCATTTTGTGCTTTAGCTTTTCTGACTTTGTGTCTACACGTGCTGGCTATTTGTTTGAATTCCTCTTTGGTGGTTTCCCCCCTTTTCCATTTTTTGTACACATCCTTTTTTAATCTTAACTCAGTTAAAAGTTCTTTAGATAGCCACCCTGGCTTCTTTAGGCACCTTCCATGTTTCCGTCTCATTGGTATTGCCTGAAGTTGTGCTTTTACTATCTCCCTCTTAACAAACTCCCAGCCATCTTGAACTCCCTTTCCTTTTAGTATTACTGTCCATGGGATCTCACCCAGCACTTCCCTAAGCTTTATGAAGTCGGCTTTCTTAAAGTCGAGAAATTGAGTCCTAGTATGCTTGGCTGCTCCTTTCCGCTGTATAGTAAACTTCAGAAGAGCATGATCACTCGCGCCTAATGATCCTTCCACTTCTACCCCACTAACCAGGTCATCAACATTGGTTAGGACCAGATCTAAAATGGCTGTTCCTCTTGTTGCTTCTCCCACTTTCTGGACAATGAAGTTGTCTGCAAGGGCAGTGAGGAATCTGTTTGACCTTATGCTCTTGGCTGAGTTTGACATCCAACAAATATCCGGGTAATTGAAGTCCCCCATTACTACTATCTCCCTTCCTTTTGCATGCTTGGCCATCTGTTCCAGGAAGGCATCATCTATGTCCTCCGTTTGGCTTGGGGATCTATAGTAAACTCCCACAATGAGGTCACTGTTATTCTTCTCTCCCTTAATTTTCACCCAAATGCTCTCACTTTGGCTTTGAGGTTCTAAATCTTGGATCTCTTCACAGGTATACACATCCCTGACATATAACGCCACTCCTCCTCCTTTCTTGTCTGGTCTGTTTCTTTGAAATAGATTGTATCCCTCCATTATTACATTCCAATCGTGGGATTTATCCCACCAGGTTTCAGTGATTCCTATTATGTCATATTTAGTTTGCTGTACCAGGAGCTCAAGCTCATCTTGTTTATTTCCCATGCTTTGCGCATTAGTGTACAGACATTGAAGTCCATTAATCATTCCCCCGTGTCTCTTATTTAAGGATTTTTTCCTCCCACCACTAGGTCTGCATGCTCTTTGCTCCATTCGGTCTATGACATTTGGATGATCATCTTCATCAATTGATAGACTCCTACCTTCAGGAGCACTGTCTCCCTCCCCCACATTAGTCAGTTTAAAGCCCTCCTGATGAGGTTTCTGAGATTTTTTGCAAAAACATTCCTCCCAACCGTTGTGAGGTGCAGCCCATCGCTTGCCAGAAGTCCATCTTCAAGAAACTGTAGTCCGTGATCTAAGAATCCAAACCGTTCCTGTTTGCACCATTTGCGAAGCCAGTTGTTCACTTCCACTATTTTTCCCTCTCTCCCTGGGCCACGTCGTTCAACTGGGAGGACAGATGAGATGACAATTTGTGCATTTAATTGCTTCAATTTCCTGCCCAGAGCCTCGTAATCTCTTTTGATCTTCTGGAGGCTATTGCTTGCAGTGTCATTGGTTCCCACATGAACCAAGAGGAAGGGGTATTTGTCAGTGGGTTTTATGATTCCTTGCAGTCGTTCAGTTACATCTTGGATCTTAGCCCCGGGGAGACAGCACACTTCCCGAGACATCTTGTCAGGCCCACAGATCACTGCTTCTGTTCCCCTCAGTAGGGAATCCCCTATCACCACCACACGCCTCCTCTTAGGTCTGGTCGGGGTTCTTCTGTGAGCTGTCCGTTCCAAGGTCGCCTGGACATTCCCTGAGGACTGCCTTTGCTGCTCGTCTTCATATACCTGATCGACTGTAATGAGGGAGAGATCCTCAAATGGAGTCTGCTCTTCGTCTTCCATGGTAGGGGAAAGGACCTCAAAGCGATTGCGTATTTCTAAACAATCAGAGCGATCCCTGGGCCTCCTACTTCTTTGAGTCACGTTTCTCCATATATCTGGCTCCTGTGTTGGTGAACTAGCCACCTTCTCAGGGGAGTCCCCTGTCTCTTCCTTGGTGGAGACGGTGTGCTCTGTTGCTTCCAAGAAGAGTTCCAGGTCTCTAATTCTTTGGAGCGTAGCTACACGTTCCTCCAGTTGCTGGACTTTGTCTTTTAAGAGGGCAATCAACATGCAATTGCTGCAGGTAAAGCTGCCTGCAACCTTTGGCAAGATGGCAAACATTGCGCAGGAACCACAGGCGACTGCAGCTGTTCCCTCACCCTCCATCTTGAGAACGTGTCGTTGGGGGTGACTACAGTGGTCCTCTCAACAGAAGCCCTGCCCCCTCTGACCTTTGCCCAGAGAGAGCAGCTAAACAGCCACAAGAAACTCACACAAGAAAACCCTTTTTGTTCCTTCTTCAGCTGCTGCCCTAAAACTCACCCCGCCGCGGGGATTCGAACTGCCGACCATGCGATCGGCAAGCTTTAGGCACTGAGGTTTTACCCACAGCGCCACCCGCGTCCCAATAGTTGTAGTAGTTGAAATTATTTAGCATACACCATAACGTAGGACATGATGACATTATTTTCCATAACTTTTCTGAGAGCGATGCTCCTTTTTGTATTCTGATTTTTTTTAAAAATTAACACAAAAATAAATGAGGACATGTTGACTGTTCTGCCCTAAGAATTTTAACATCTTTTCGTTTGAATGCTTCCTCCCCCCCCCCCCTTTAGTTTTTGGGAGAGCATTTTGTGAAAGAACACAGGTTGCTTGAGCACCAGTTGGCAACCTTCAAGTCCTTTGTCCTTCGCTTTGGAGAGAGCTGTTAAGTGGTACCTTACAGTTGCAAACACTTGTGCTGTTTTCATGTTAGCTCATTAGCACATCTCCCTGTTGCAGGTGGAAACAATAGCTGAGTCACTTTGCATCTCCTGCCACAGCACAGTAGGCCTGCACTTCCCAGCTGACAAAACACATTTCGAGCCCTTCAATGCAGTGGTCTGTACCAGCGAAAGGGCAACTTGTTTGTTGAGTCACACAAATCACTGCCAAGTCAATTATTTTGCTCAATCTCCCTTTTCATGTAAAGCAGATTGAGGGGCAATTAACCCCTCTAAAGGTAAAGCATGTGGGGTGATAAGATTCAGAACAAAGCCATTTTGAAACTACAAGTAGGAGCTGAATATTTCTTGGAGCTGCGCCCTTGTAAAACTGGAAGATGATTGGGTGGGGGGATAGGCTGTGATGGGGGAAGAATATTCCATAGGCTGTGAAGGAGAAGATTATTGCAGCAAAACAGAAATGAAGAGCCCAAAGCAGTTGGATTTAACACCTTTTTTCAGGAGCACTAATAATAATAATAATAATAATAATAATAATAATAATAATAATAATAATAATAATTTATTATTTATACCCCGCCCATCTGGCTGGGCCTCCCCAGCCACTCTGGGCGGCTTCCATAAAAACCACAAATACAGTAAAATATCACACGTTAAAAACTTCCCTGAACAGGGCTGCCTTAAGATGTCTTCTGAATGTCAGGTAGTTGTTTATCGCTTTGACATCTGCTGGAAGGGCGTTCCACAGGGCGGGCGCCACTACCGAGAAGGCCCTCTGCCTGGTTCCCTGTAGCTTTGCTTCTCGCAATGAGGGAACCGCCAGAAGGCCCTCGGCGCTGGACCTCAGCATCCGGGCAGAATGATGGGGGGTGGAGACGCTCCTTCAGGTATACTGGACTGAGGCCGTTTAGGGCTTTAAAGGTCAGCACCAACACTTTGAATTGTGCTCGGAAACGTACTGGGAGCCAATGTAGGTCCTTCAAGACCGGTGTTATATGGTCTCGGCGGCCGCCCCCAGTCACCAGTCTAGCTGCCGCATTCTGGATTAGTTGTAGTTTCCGAGTCACCTTCAAAGGTAGCCCCACGTAGAGTGCATTGCAGTAGTCCAAGCGGGAGATAACCAGAGCATGTACCACTCTGGTGAGACAGTCTGCAGGCAGATAGGGTCTCAGCCTACGTACCAGATGGAGCTGGTAAACAGCTGCCCTGGACACAGATTTGACCTGTGCCTCTTACCTTTGCCTCCAAGGAAGATTTTAAATGAAACTTTGGAGTGCTTGATCCTAGCATCCATGTGACTTACATTCTGTCAGAATAAAACTGGAGAGAGTGGCTGTTGTGCTCAAGTCCTGCTTTTGGGCTTGGCCACTGAGACAGCAGGATTCTGGGCTAGGTGGGCCTTTGGCCTGATCCTGCAGGCCTCTTCTTAAGTTTCTTTTGGCGCCAGCATGAGACTCACCCTTTTTCTTTTCCTTCTATTTTCTGGTGCCTGTTTTCCCCCAGCCCCAATTTTGTAAAAGTGAATTTCCCCTTGATAGTAATTGGTAAAGGTAAAGGGAACCCTGACCATTAGGTCCAGTCGTGACTGACACTGGGGTTGCGCCGCTCATCTCGCTTTTTTGGCCGAGGGAGCCGGCGTACAGCTTCCGGGTCATCTGGCCAGCATGACTAAGCCGCTTCTGGCGAACCAGAGCAGCGCAAGGAAATGCCGTTTACCTTCCCGCCAGAGCGGTACCTTTTTATCTACTTGCACTTTGACGTGCTTTCGAACTGCTAGGTTGGCAGGAGCAGGGACCGAGCAACGGGAGCTCACCCCATCGTGGGGATTCGAACCGCTGACCTTCTGATTGGCAAGCCCTAGGCTCTATGATTTAACCCACAGCGCCACCCGCGTCCCAGTAATTAATACTGTGTGCATATTGGCGACCTTGGGTCTCCCTTGGGAGGTTGTGGATGCTCCTTCCTTGGAGGTACTTAAGCAGAAGTTGGATGCTTTAGCTGAGATTCCTGCATTGCAGGGGGGCGGACTCAGTGGCCCTTGGGGTCCTTTCCAACTCTACAATTGTATGACCTGAAACGATTGGGTATGTAAAGACCTTGGGTGGCAACCAGTGCTGTGTTCATGGAGGTTCACTTGTGTGGCGGGGCTTCCAGTTCCTCTCCTCTCTGGTGAGCCCCAAAAGCTGTTTTAGAGGGTCCCCAAATCCTCTGGAACAGTTTTTGAGGGTGTGCAGGAGGCTGCATAGGAGAGGAGGCGAAAGCTCTGTTTCACCAGAGGGAGTCTGTCGCGCAAGTTGAACAACTGCGTTGGGTACAGCCCTTCAGGTTCGGAGTCTTGTCGTCTTCTTTTGCCTTCTGGAAATACTAGATCTTTAACCTGTGTCTGAGGCTTATGCATCTCTGCTGATGTTGGACTTGCTTTTGTAGTAAGTCTGTGATCTTTACTGCACCTTTTCCTGAGATTTGTGAAGCTGCTCCAGGGCCATCCTGAGCATCTTTCATGCTGGATGAAATGTGGACCTTTCTTTTGGTATATATGTTTCCCATGTTGGCTCAGTGCCGAATTTCATGGCAATATAATGGTGTGAATAAATTACAGTTGATGCCGCAGATGCTAATGCCTCCTTTTCAAGAACCTTGTGATGTAGCCAGTATTCTCCCTTTTTCAATGAGAAATTGATAGGTCTGTTCCTAGCCACCTAGTTTGTTAATGGCCAAGTCTGCTCAATCAAAGTTCAGTATCTAAGTTCACATTTGGGTTAGGGGTGTGTGTGGAAGCAAGGACAGGGTTATAACTCAAGACCAAAGGGGAATAGAATTGTTGTTCGATTCTGTTGTAAGTCATTCATAATAGATTGGAGTGTTTTTAGCTGGGAACTGTAGGTGATAACAAGTGGTATATTCTCTTACAGATCTGTTCTGCTTATTCCTGCTTATTCCTGTTTGGCAGTGTCATCCCGTGTGTTCACCAAAGGTCTGGTAGTTTTGAGAAATGCCAGTTGCAAATGGTTAAGGGTTGAGTCCTTCCGTGCCTCCGGCCTGCCAGCATTTTGTGGGAGGGATCCAGAACTTTAGGTTTGTGCAGTCAAAGTGGATTAAAGTGCTCTGACACTGTAGGTCAAGAAATCCCATTAAAAAGCCACAGCAGACTTTTCGCAGTTTAGAAAGTTATGGAGAAATGAACTGGGAAGTGTGGAATGAATGAGTGATTAATGGAGAGAACCAGAATGAGTGCTCGTTGTTGTATAACTGCCTTGTAAACAAAATCAGAACGAATGCTCTGTAAAGACCAGACATAATCTAATCTCTGCGTAAGTTGTTTTCAAGCAAATCAAGAAGAACGCTGAAGAAACATGTTATTTCGCGGAGCCCCTTGTCTTCTGAACTGCCCAAAGCTGTTCTATTGGCTATAGTTATTCTGTGCAGTCACCAGTTCTGTACTCTGATTGAATTTTCGTAGGCTTACATTTTATTTTAGTTTTGTGTAGAGCTGATGGCTTTTGCTACCTACAGGGAGGTGAAACAGCCCATTTGGTGCACGAGGCTCCCAGACCCCGAATCTCTTCGCTCATCCACATCCCTTGATGTTCGTAATTGTGCGCTCAGTCGCTAGCTGCTTCCACCAGTGGGACCTGAGATAATTACCATGCCGGTGTGTTACGCACACACAGCAGCCAGAACCTCTGGAGAAAAATCATTAGCCTTGGAGGCATATGGCTGTGTACCGGAGGCCCTGGGAGGCTTTTTCTCGCAGACAAAAGGTGAAGGTCACCCAGTGGGTCCTCTTAGTGCTTGGAGGGTCACGAAGTTGGAAATAAGTGAGAGGTTTGCAAGCTTCCCCAGCATATAGCGTTAGAATAAAGTGCTTATCTTTGTTGTGAGGAGCATGCCAAAGTGGTGATAAGGGGCCGGTTTCAAGGAGGTGAAAAGCCAGCCCTTGAATGCAAATGTCTGCTGTGAGATCCACAGGGGCCTGGGGAAGGTGCACTAATCCCTGCCAGGTGGTTTTCTGCCTTGTGCTGCTTCTTGGCCTTGTTTTTTTAATTATCCTTTTCTCATTCTGATCTTTTGCAAGATTTTCTGAACTTCCAGAATGTGCCTATCTGGCTCCTGCAAGGTGGGGCAGGGAACCAAGCCCTTGATTTCCTCAAATCTTAATTGTCTCTTTTCACAGAACCAGAAAGGGGTGAGAAATGGGAAGACCGGAGAGGGGTGGGCAGCGGTGCCCTATGAGGAGTTGACAAATATGCGATCGATCGCTTCCTGGAGAGCACAGATGGGAAGAGGGGTTTGAAAGCAGTTACTCAAGGGAGTTAATTTAGTGCGAGCCAGAGAAGTCGAAAAAGCTGCCTACCTCTGGCAGGGAATCGTGTTAATGTTGACAAGTGTCTCCCCCCACTCTCACTCTCCGGGATAAGCTTCCTTGTCAAGTGGGAGTGTGGGTGGGGATCTCTGCCTCAACCCTTTCATCAGTTTGCTGTCCCAGACCTGCACCCGGGGGATGCATCTGACGTATATATTAATTTTGACGGTTTGGGCTTTCTGAAGTTGCATCCTGCAACACTGCACTGAAACAATTCATTCAAAAGTAGAGGCTTGCAAATCATGCAAATTTAATTTGTTCGGCGTGTGTATGTCTGAAAATGGATGGAAATCTTGTCTGCTTAGGTTTTATGCATTCCAGACATTAGCCCTGTTTACTTCCAGACATTAGCTCCCTCCTGTTTATGCTTGAACAGGAGAATTTAACCCTAGGTAGGAGGCAGGGTACTGGGCAGCCATCTTTCCCATTCTTGACCTTTCTCTGTTGAGCAGACAAAAGGGGCTAGCTGCCTGCATTGTGTGTGGAATATGCTGCCTGACCAAGAATGCTTGACAAAATGGCATTCAAAATTGGATGGATGCTTTTACTCACCTTCAAGGAAACGCAGGCTGGTGCCATATTCATCTAGTCATCCTAGGAAAGGACTAAGCAGGTAGGGATGGGGGCATTGTATCCTGGGATGGCATGCATGACTCCATGGCCCCCTATATGGATTTATGTTTATGCCGTCTACACTGAATGGGACAATTTCATCTGTGTTCAACAACTATTCTCCTGGTGATGGAACATTTCGCTTAGTCTGGTCCACACCCTGATTCAGTTGAGACCGTCTTTGAACCAAGCCACAGTTTAGCTTGGGTTTGTTAGGGTTGCCATATGTCCGGAATTTCCCGGACATATCCGGAATACTGCAATTGGAAGGCATGTCCGGATGGAAATCTCTAAAAATGTCTGGGGAGGAAATGCGCTTCCTGCTGACCATTGTGCCATGTGGTGAGCTGTGTCACTGCACCAAGAAACAAACAAACAAACCTTGGGAGGTCTCTCCCAAACAGCCCAGTGAGATGCTGGCGGCAGCAGCAAGCATAAAAATGGAATATCAAGGAAGAAGACATGGCAGAATAGGAACACTCCACGGCATATTTTATTACAGGTTTCACTTGCTTGTGTAATATATAGCGTTTGATATCAAAAGTCAGATCCCCTTGGGTTTGCTAACTGACTGAAAAGAAACTGCCTCAGCTAATTTATTAAATCTCTAGGGCCAGTTGCCAGGTTCTCTCCCCACCCCCCTTGTAAAAGCCAGAAATTTGGCCTGATTGATGGCATTTGTCTGAATAAAAGCCAGCCTCATTATCACCACAGAGTGCACATGCTTCAACTGTGCATCTGGCCCATCGTGCATATTAGGGTGCCAAGTTGTTGGTGTCTGTTCCAATGCTCCATGCTGTACACTGCTGCGTGTGAGGCCACGGGGGCTATGGTAAAGGTAAAGGACCCCTGGACGGTTAAGTCCAGTCAAATGTGACCGCGGGATACGGAGCTCATTTCGCTTTTCAGACCGAGGGAGCTGGCATTTGTCCACAGATAGCTTTCTGGATCATGAGGCCAGGAGGACTAAACCGCTACTGGTGCATGGAGGACTGTAATGAGTACAGGAGTGCACAGAAATGCCGTTTACCTTCCTGCCACCTATTTATCTACTTGCACTGGTGTGCTTTAGAACTTCTAGGTTGGCAGAAGCTGGGACAGAGCAACGGGAACTCACCCTGTCACGTGGATTCGAATTGCTGATCGGAAGGCCAAGAGGATCAGTGGTTTAGACCACAGCACTACCTGCGCCCCTGCCGCAGGGGCATATACGTGTGGCTCCTCTATAGCTTCTCCCCACAGGCTCTGTA
Organism: Podarcis muralis; assembly: GCF_964188315.1. Classification (NCBI taxonomy): domain Eukaryota; kingdom Metazoa; phylum Chordata; class Lepidosauria; order Squamata; family Lacertidae; genus Podarcis; species Podarcis muralis. The sequence continues at coordinate 18,668,908 of NC_135657.1, forward strand.
TCCTGGGGCAAGTGGGGGGTGGGTGGAAGAGTGCCATGATAATCTGGTGGTGGAGGCAGCCTTTTAATACAGTGGTACCTCGCAAGACGAATGCCTCGCAAGACGGTAAACTTCGAAAGACGAAAGGGTTTTTGGTTTTTTGAGTTGCTTCGCAAGACGATTTTCCCTATGGGCTTGCTTCGCAAGACGGAAACGTCTTGCAAGTTTGTTTCCTTTTTCTTAAAACCGTTAATACAGTTGCGACTTGACTTCGAGGAGCAACTCATAGCACGCGGTGTGGTAGCATTTTTTGAGGTTTTTGAAGACTTTGGTGATTTTTGAAGCTTTTCCAAAACTTTTCCGACACCGTGCTTCGCAAGACGAAAAAAATCGCAAGACGACAAAACTCGCGGAACGAATTAATTTCGTCTTGCGAGGCACCACTGTAGTTGTGACCAGTCTCTGCCCCCTGTCCACATTGTCAGCACTTTTGAACCCCAAAGCTGACAGCCCTGTTTTTTTCTGAAGTTCGTTCTTTTCACAGAGAAAAGCAGTCAAGGCTTCTGGTTTTTTTAAGGGATCTGCCTGTAGATTTGTAAGTGTTGTATTCATATTTCCTTTTAAACCATGCTATTCATGAACAGAAACAAAATAAATCCAGTTTTATTTTTAATGAAAACCATACCCTTCATCTCGTAATCTGGGGGACCACGGGTTCGCGTCTCCGCTCCTCCACATGCAGCTGCTGGGTGACCTTGGCCCAGTCACACTTCTTTGAAGTCTCTCAGCCCCACTCACCCCCAACACTCAGCCCCAACAAACACTCTGTGAAGTGAGTGAGGCTGAGAGACTTCAGAGAAGTGTGATTGACCCAAGGTCACCCAGCAGCTGCGTGTGGAGGAGCGGGGAATCGAACCTGGTTCACCAGATTACAAGTCCACCGCTCTTAACCACTACACCACACGTTCGCCTAAAATTGCAAAGTTATCCAAGTTCGTGACCAGCACACTGTCCCTGGGAGAGAATTCCTCATGTTTAGCCAGAGGCTGCTCTCCTGCAATTCCTACCTTCCAGTTTCAGTCTTGGCAACTGGGACAACAGGAGTAAGTCTGCTCTGTTTTCTGTCTGACAGCCTTTCAAAGTTTTGACGACAGCCTGCCCAGGTCTTCCAACTGTTTCTCGTAGGAAAAAGACCCATGTGGTTGCTACGTTGACATGCCATTCCCGGCTGCATGTGGTTGTGTTGCGGAAAATCAGCTTTCCTGAAATCATGCTTGTGTGTGAAAGGCAGCTCAGGCAGGTGCTAAGAAACAGCAACTAACACAAAGTAAATAAGAAAGCATGCACAAAGTGTTATTTTAAAATCCAGTTATGGTGGAGACACAAGCTTGTTGCAGAGAGCCTGTTTGAACAATTTGACTTGGTGCGAGTCATTTCTGAAACTTCCTTTCTCTGTGCAGTAGGCAAGCTGCAGCCTTGCAAGATTACTACTGCTTGGTAATTTTTGTTTAACAAGATTGATATACCACTTAACAAAAACCTTAAGTGGTTTGCATGAAACAATATAAAAGAGCCATTTGAAAATGCTGATAAAACCAAACTTTAAAACCATTTCAAAACCTAGCATACATGCCTGGGCAGGCTTGCCTAAACAAAGGGTTTTTTTTAAAGCAGGCACTGCAAACTACAGCAAAAGCTCCTGCATAATATTGTTAGGCTTGTAGAGAGCAGGTGCTGCCATGCTGAAGAATCGATTACTTGCAAGTGCAGAGCAAACATAATATTGCACTTGTACAATGGAAAATATTCAAGGCTCTTTCTACCTTTTTAAAAAAAGTGTTCTCATGCACAAGGGCAGACCTGTGTATATCAAAAACGTTGGCTGAGGATAGATTCCCAAACTTCAGAACATAAGGAGATCAGACCCAAAGCTCTGTCTAGTCCCGCATCCTGTTTCCACAGTGCCCAACCAGATGCCTCTGGGAAGCCTACAAGCACAACATGAGCGCAATAGCAGAACCCTAAAATTAGGTCCTACAGCTTGCAGATCCTTGCCCAGTGTAACCTTAGCTTCAGGCATCAGTGACATTTTGCAGGGCAGTTCTTAGCTTCCAAATCCTTGCGGTGTCCTCCTTAGGCATGCTGTATCCTTGGAAGTCTTTCCTGATGTCCAAATAGACTCTGCCACCATGTGCTGCTTTGAACAGAATGGCCCTGAATTGCTTGTGAACCTTGAATACGTGCTATTTTGAGCCCTCTGGCCTGTAAGGTGACTGCAAGGGAAGCCCTGGACTTGTAATGCAAATTGGGAAGATTGGCTGGCTGAGCAAGGGCACCTTGGCGTAGCATTTTCAGATCTCTCCTACAGTTCTGGCAAGGCCTGTGGATGGATTGGTCAGAATTTGGGAGAGGCTGGGAGGAGTGATTGGAATGACAATGAAGCTTGCATTTGCTTAGCTAGTAGTAGCAGACTATCAGCACTTTTCTCTCTGTGTGTGAGGGAGAGAGGTGGGGCTTCTCCTCTTCCTGATACAGTGGGATGAATAAAATGATTTGAAAAATTAAACACCCAAGCTCTTCCCTCCTCATAACTTCTGATCCTGGTGTCCTACTTTCTTTCTCAAAATGTGTGATTGGCATTCACACCCTGAGGATTGCCTTCTGCAAGAAACATGTCTGAGCACTTGACTTCATGTTCAGAGGCCCTTTTCTGTTTGCATCTTCTGTGCAAACTTTGGACTGTGGTGGGTGGGTCCAGAAGCAAAAGTGGGTGGACCTTTACCTCAAACATTTGTGACCTTTACCTCAAACATTTCTCTGATGAAAATAGGGACATCCTATTCGATGATGATGATGATGATAATTACAGTGGTACTTCGGTTTACAGACGCTTCAGGTTACAGACGCTTCAGGTTACAGACTCCGCTAACCCAGAAATAGTGCTTCAGGTTAAGAACTTTGCTTCAGGATGAGAACAGAAATCGTGCTCCGGCAGCGCAGCAGCAGAAGGAGGCCCCATTAGCTAAAGTAGTGCTTCAGGTTAAGAACGGACCTCTAGAACGAAATAAGTACCGTATTTTTCGCACGATTGGACGCACCGGACCATAGGACGCACCTAGTTTTTTGGGGGAGAAATAAAGGAAAAAAAATTTCCCTTTATTTCCCCCCCAAAAGCAGGTCAGGGAAACCGAACCAGGTCGAGGAACAGCGGGATAGTGGCGCTGCGCCTCCCTGCTGTCCCCCGAGCTTGTGGGGCTGGCTGATGTCTGCCTAGGGCGTGGGGCGCTCTGCTTCAGGGCACCCCACCCGCCGGGCGGCAGGCTGCTATCCGCAGCTTGGGGAGCCTTGCGGGGAACTGCTGCAGGGCTCCCCACGCTGCGGATGTATGCCTGGCGCGAGGGGCGCTCTACTTCAGGGCGCCCCTCGCGCCTGGCGGCAGGCTGCTATCCGCAGTGTGGGGAGCCTTGCGGGGAACTCCTGCACGGCTCTCCACGTAGCGGATGTGTTCCCGAAGCGCCGGGCGCTCTGATTTCAGGGCGCCCGACGCTCCGGGAAGCAGGCTGCTGTCCGCAGCTTGGGGAGCCTTGCGGGGAACTGCTGCAGGGCTCTCCACGCTGCGGATGTATGCCTGGTGCGAGGGGCGCTCTGCTTCAGGGCGCCCCTTGCGCCGGGCGGCAGGCTGCTATCCGCAGCGTGGGGAGCCTTGCAGGGAACTCCTGCAAGGCGCTCCACGCTGTGGGTGTGTTCCCGAAGCGCGGGCGCTCTGCTTTCAGGGCGCCCGACGCTCCGGGAAGCAGGCTGCTATCCGCAGCGTGGGGAGCCTTGCGGGGAACTCCTGCAAGGCTCTCCACGCTGCGGGTGTGTTCCCGAAGCGCGGGCGCTCTGCTTTCAGGGCGCCCGACGCTCCGGGAAGCAGGCTGCTATCCGCAGCGTGGGGAGCCTTGCGGGGAACTCCTGCAAGGCTCTCCACGCTGCGGGTGTGTTCCCGAAGCACGGGCGCTCTGCTTTCAGGGCGCCCGACGCTCCGGGAAGCAGGCTGCTATCCGCAGCGTGGGGAGCCTTGCGGGGAACTCCTGCAAGGCTCTCCACGCTGCGGGTGTGTTCCCGAAGCGCGGGCGCTCTGCTTTCAGGGCGCCCGACGCTCCGGGAAGCAGGCTGCTATCCGCAGCGTGGGGAGCCTTGCGGGGAACTCCTGCAAGGCTCTCCACGCTGCGGGTGTGTTCCCGAAGCGCGGGCGCTCTGCTTTCAGGGTGCCCGACGCTCCGGGAAGCAGGCTGCTATCCGCAGCGTGGGGAGCCTTGCGGGGAACTCCTGCAAGGCTCTCCACGCTGCGGGTGTGTTCCCGAAGCGCGGGCGCTCTGCTTTCAGGGCGCCCGACGCTCCGGGAAGCAGGCTGCTATCCGCAGCGTGGGGAGCCTTGCGGGGAACTCCTGCAAGGCTCTCCACGCTGCGGGTGTGTTCCCGAAGCGCGGGCGCTCTGCTTTCAGGGCGCCCGACGCTCCGGGAAGCAGGCTGCTATCCGCAGCGTGGGGAGCCTTGCGGGGAACTCCTGCAAGGCTCTCCACGCTGCGGGTGTGTTCCCGAAGCGCCGGGCGCTCTGCTTTCAGGGTGCCCGACGCTCGGGGAAGCAGGCTGCTATCCGCAGCCTAGACACGGCTAGCGGAGTGCTAATCCCGAAGCTTGGGGCGTGCAGAGCTCAGCGCGCCCCAAGCTTCTGGGTGCCGGCAAGGTCTCCGCTAACTGGGTCTCCCACGGCTAGCGGATAGCTTCCTGAAGCCTGGAGAGCGAGAGGGGTCCGTGCGCACCGACCCCTCTCACTCTCCAGGCTTCAGCGAAAGCCTGCATTCGCTCCATAGGACGCACACACATTTTCCCTTGCTTTTTAGGAGGGAAAAAGTGCGTCCTATGGTGCGAAAAATACGGTACTTAACCCGAGGTACCACTGTAGTTGCTATACCCCTCCCATCTGACTGGGTTGCCCCAGCCACTCTAGGCAGCTTCCAACATATATAAAAACATAATAAAACAATAAACATTTGAAAAACTTCCCTATACAGGGCTGCCTTCAGATGTCTTCTAAAGGTTGTATAGTTACTTATCTCCTTGGCTCAGCAGTCTCATAACTCCATACTCTCCAATGAAAATAAGGACATCCTACCATACCTTTCAACATTTCCCTGATGAAAATAGGGATGTCCTAAGGAAAAGTGGGACATTCTGGAATCAAATCAGAAACCAGGACTGCTTCTGTGAATCCGGGACTGTTCCTGGAAAATAGGGGCACTTGGAGGGTCTGCCGTTGATCAGTAGGTTACATTGCAGCCTCACAAAAGTCAGATGCTTACACACAAACACCACATGTGTACGCACACACACACACACTGCTCTTCCTAACACACTAAAGCCCAGTGCAGGACTGGAAAAGCAGCATGGGTAGTTCTGTTATTTGGCATAACTTATTTTCTCCCCCAGAGCAGAAGCAGCTGGATTAATAATCCTTTCCAAATGTGGCACTGCGTATAACTTCTTGCTTGCCTGCAAGTGATAAGTGCGGTTTGTTTTTCCTTTCCCTCTTTCCTTCAGCACGAAATTCGCATTGTGGGAAACCCTAGGAGCAACAAGAGTAGCTCGGTCTCAGTCAAATTGTGTTTGTTGGTGATAAAATAGGCTGTTTAGGAGAAGCTGGTATTTCCATGGATGTGCAGTGATGTGACGGCCACATTCTCTTTGTGGAAACTGGTTGGAGGCTGCATGCTGGCGGTGGGTGGGACCAAAGTGCACCATCCTGCACACTCTTGCCTAGAAAGAAAGACGTTCCCCCTTCTCAGCTTGTCTTTCTGAAAATGAGAAACCCTTTCTTGGTGCACAGCAAGGCCGAGCGCTTAGCTGGCAGTGCAAAAAGAGAGCAATCTGTTCCTGAATCACCAGTTTGGCCCCGTCCCTTTGCGGCCCCAGATCACCCCATCATTTCAACCACTCACAAGTGACCACAGCTGCTGTGATGACCCGAGATGGGGTCGATATGAGAAGGGGGAGGAGTTGAATGGGGGCGTGGCTTAGGCAGAAGAAGAAGAAGAAGAAGAAGAAGAAGAAGAAGAAGAAGAAGAAGAAGAAGAAGAGTTTGGATTTGATATCCTGCCTTTCACTCCCTTTAAGGAGTCTCAAAGCGGCTAACAATCTCCTTTCCCTTCCTCCCCCACAACAAACACTCTGTGAGGTGAGTGGGGCTGAGAGACTTCAAAGAAGCGTGACTGGCCCAAGGTCACCCAGCAGCTGCAAGTGGAGGAGCGGAGACGCGAACCCGGTTCCCCAGATTAGGAGACTACCGCTCTTAACCACTACACCACACTGGCTCTCTGGAGACCTTACCTGTGGCAGGCTAGATTTGGCCCATAGGCCAGAGATTCCGTCTCATTCATTAGCAAAACTTCCTGTTGTAGGCTCATGTTGCCTTTACTTTTCTAAGATTCTTTTCTCTCCAGTACTGGAAGTTTCCTATTAGTATTGCTAAATTACAGATCAGTAGTGGGGGTAGGAGAGGGAGTGATTTGGTCAAGGCCCCTCCGGGATGATTCAGATATTAAACAGCAATTAAACTCCGCCACTAAGTGCGTACTCAGCAGGGAACCTACAGCCAGTTCTGGCTCTCTGGAGACCTTACCTGTCTAATAGATGTGTTTTCGAATAGGTGTTTGTCATGTATGTACTTTTCATGACAAACAATGAAGGTGAACACTTAATGTGTTTTTTGTACACGTATACACCTCCCTAGTGTACAAAGAGATTTTCAGGGAGCCTGTGAGTGAGCAGAGATTTGCACCCAGGTCTGATCCCAAACAACCCTGTGGCCTCAGCCCAGCCCTACTGAGGAAATACATTCTAGAGTCTGCCTTGCACTGCCACTACTTGTACAGTAGATAAAATTATTATTTTATTTGTACCCTGCCCATCTGACTGGGTTTCCTCAGCCACTCTGGGCATCTTCAGAGAGCTTGCTATGTGGGTAAGTTGGATGGAAGTCAGCATTTTGGGAGGGTAGTTTTCCCACTCCTTTCTCACTTGGGGATCTTCAGCTTCCTTTGTCCTGCTGTGCGGTTGTGTCTGTAAGGCAATGGGTCGTGAACCAGGTCGATGTATGGGATCCACTGCTGTCTGGGAATACCAGCTGGACGTACATTCAAAGAGTGCAAATTGCATTTAGGGGAATTGAGCACTGAAACTCTGGCGGTTTCTGTATGGATTGGAAGTCACCAGGTGTGACAGCTTTTTCTAGGCCAGGGGATGGCCCTCCAAGCCTCTCTATTTGGCCCTTGGCACTCTCCCCAGGCCACACCTCCTTCCCCCAGGCAACTCTGCTTCATCACCCTCCTTTAGTGTTCTTGCCTGGAGGGAATGTGTCCTTGAACTGTGACAAGAACTCTTGCTTGCCTGAATAGAGGGTGGAAAGGGGTATTTGAGTTGTGTATAGCCTATTGCACAAAGGTAACATTTGCATATTCTGTCCCACCCAGTCTTGTTTGTGCCCCTTGCACCTTACTGGCCTGTGGCCCCCAGAAAGTTGCCCAGAAGGGAATGTGGCCCCAGGGCTTCAAAATGGTCTGGGCTGAGTACATTCCATGTATCCATAGGATCTCCATCAGGTATATTATCAGGTGTAGAACTGGCCACCTTTAGAATAATGAGGATAATGAAGCTGTCGGGAATGCATGATCGGTGTCACTTGAAAGTCATAAACCAGAGAAGTACTAACTAGGTAAGGAGTGGTGTGAGGCTTGAATGCCTAATCCCCGTTCATTTCTCTCTCTTCCCTTCCCCTTTTCCACCCCAGAAATGTCAAATTATGCAAACCAAAGAGTAGCTTGATTCCTTTTATCTATTTTTGATGCAGACTTTAGGGCTTGGCTCGGAGTTTTATGGGAACAAACGTGTGCAAATCCTGAATTCAGAAGTCAGGATGATTGGGCTCAAATTTTTCAAGGCTGTTTTAAAAACAGTGGTGAAAGAGAAAAGTTGTAGTTGAATGAAAAGACTAATCTAAGATCCACAAGCTGTACTCAGTAGGGGAAAGTTGGGTATCGTCCCAAGGATGGCTGGTTTTAAGATTATAGTTCTTATTGATCGCTGAAACACCAGAACTGTGCCCCTGATTTAACTAGAAGCAAAATGCAGTTTTCCAGTCTTTGGGTTAAATAATTCTTGAAGCGCTTCACCAAACTGGTTCAGAGATCACATTCTCAGTTCAACAAACCTTGGTTGAAATCAGCTTTGCAAATTAGGATGGCAAACCGTTGTAATGTGTAAGGAGCACTCAAACTTCAGTTTCCTGCTTTATGTGTCAGAGCAGACTGGAAATCTTGTATTAAAGTCGGGTACGGAAGGGGAGGAGAGAGTGCACTGATTGCTATTTTAATTGATCATATTGCAATATAATTATTACTCATCTGCACCAAATCCTGCAACAAATAAATATTTCTGAGACAAGTTACCACCACAGTTAACCAATTTAGAATGCTGCCCTTGATTGGACATTTTACTGCTGTGTGATTCTGAAAATCTTTCCCTCCCTTCCCTTTATAAGGCCTTTAAAAGTAGACCTTAGTGTGATTTAGTATGAATGAGTCACATGCTACTGCATGCTACCCAATTGCATATGCTTTGCTACTCCCTTGGTATAAATGGTTAAACAAGCCAGGAAGCTTTGACTTCTCATTCCATCCATATTGGGGATCGTGATTTCTTGCTCCCTAACAAGTCATGATCTTTAGTCAACTTTAAGTCATGGTTTGTTTTTGGCTTGCTAATTGGAACTTGTTAGGGACCAGCAAACCATAGTTCTTGGTTCTGACATAACAGGAAACCATGGCTTCCTTATTGGTTTTATGCTGCTTCCACAAGGGAGCAACGATGTGGGAGTGATCACACAGCATATTGTTTTTCCTTGCTAAACTAGATTTTCCGGTTTACTGCAAACACTGCCACTCTCTGTTTGGTCCCCAACATGACCCAAAATTCCATGTGCAAAGTACTCCTCTGGGAAAGGAGGCAGCTCCATGGATATGCAACGGATGGATTTATCTTTCTGCAAGCTGAGCGTTCTCTACTCATAAAAGAGAACACGAGGAAAACACTTGCTTATTAAGCAGAGCATCAATGGAGTCCGTCTCTGTATTCAGCAAACACTGAACATACCCAGGATCTTAGAAAGTCCTGCAAAATCAGATTTGATTGCGCTGACAGGTCTCTCTCCTCTCTGATGCAGAGGTTGCATCAAAGGTTCCTGCTGAGGCGCTGGCAGGTTTCAACCAGCACTTTTTATCAGAACTGCAAAATAATAATAATAATAATAATAATAATAATAATAATAATGAAAAGTTTCCTGAAATACCAAAAAATGTTTATGCAATGGGAACATAGGAAGCTGCCTTATATGGAATCAGACTATTGGTTTATATAGCTCAGTGTTGTCTGCACTGATATGGCAGCAGCTGTAAGGCTCAGGTCTCTCCCAGTCACACCTGGAGATGCCTGGGATTGAACTGGGGACCTTCTGTATGCAGATCAGATGCTCTACCACTGAACTATCACATTTCCCCATTACATACCGTATTTTTCGCTCTATAGGACGCACCCGACCCTAGGACGCACCTTGTTTTAGAGGGGGAGAACTAGAAAAAAAGATTCTCCCCCTCTTTGCGCAGCGCTCCTTCAGCGAAGCGGCAGGAGAAACGGAGCCCCTTCCATTTCTCCTCCCGCTTCACTGAAGGGGTGATACACACCTCTCCCTCTCCCACATTGCCTTCACCTTCAGTGAAGGCAACCCAAAGCCTCCGGAGTGCAGCGGGAGTTTCTGCTGCCTTCCGGAGGCTTCGGGTTCCTTTCACTGAAGTCAGGAGAGCAGGACTCTCCTGACTCCAGTGAAAGAAGAGGCGAAAGGAAAGGCTTCAGCGAAAGGAGCAGCCTTCCCGCTGCTCCCCGAGCTTGTGGGGCTGGCGGTTGGGGAAGCCCGGCTTTCCCCCCCCACCAGCCCCAAAGAGCAGGTCGGGGCTGGCGGGGGAAGCCCGGGTCACCCCCCCCAGCCCCAGGGACCACACATTCGCTCCATAAGACACACAGACATTTCCCCTGAGATTTTAAGAGGAAAAAAGTGTGTCTTATGGAGCGAAAAATACGGTAACTAAGATACATTCTGATCTCATTTATTGAGGCTGTAGAATTCTCCTCTGTGATCCCTTTTTTAAAAATGAGGATGGGACAGGACAGAGGGAATCCATGAAATGTTGTGCAGCATCTGTCATGTATAGGATGATGCTCAGCCAAGCATCTCTCTCTTTTCTAATAGGCACTGCTTTCAGAGTTGGGCCACTCCAAATATAGGCAAGAAAGGAAGGCAATATTGCCTTCAAGAAGTTTCCTCACTACTGCTCCCTCCTTTGAAAGTCTTAGATTAATCTGGCCTTCGCTAACTCACATCCTCCCCAATCAGCACATCCTTGGATTGAATATTTCCAGATTTGATCTTTTCGCCATGATCGCTTTGGAGCACACCAACTATTAGGGCACCTCATTGGCTACCCTTGCAAAACTCTCCCCAAATTTTTTCCAAGTATCTATTAAGAAGGACTGAGATTCCATTAATGCATTAAAAAGCGACTCCATCGAAAGACACTAGTATCTTAATTTTCTTAATCATCCTTTGGCTTTTCAGTGTGAATAAGTTATTCAAAATGAGTTAAAGATTTGGGCACACTGTGTTCTCTCAGCCTGTGTGATAAAGTATGACCTAATTTGTAAATATTGATAAAGCTGAAGTCTCATTCAGCACTGTAATTTCCGCACGAGAAAGTAACTCTGTTATCTGTAATTAAATCCCTTTATCTTGTCGGGTCACTTTGATTCTAGACCCTGAAATCATACTGCTCCAGAAAAAAGGTAGTATGTAAAAACGGGGTGAGTAGAATGACATGTGGTCTTGAAACAAATGTGAGATTTCCCCATACTGTCGCAACTCCAATGTCAAACATTCTTCGTTTCCTTATACCACGTGAGTCCTTCTAGTTCAGTATTGTCTACACCAGGTGTCTTCTGGAAACCATTTCAGACTCAGGACCCACTTTTAACCCAAACATGCATTTGGAGACCCGTTTCCTTTTTCTTTTTGCATCTAGATCAAGGGAAGTAATAGTGCCACTGTATTCTGCTCTGGTCATACCTCACCTGGAGTACTGTGTCCAGTTCTGGGCACCACAGTTCAAGAAGGACACTGACAAACTGGAACGTGTCCAGAGGAGGGCAACCAAAATGGTCAAAGGCCTGGAAACGATGGCTTATGAGGAACGGTTAAGGGAGCTGGGCATGTTTAGCCTGGAGAAGAGGAGGTTAAGGGGTGATATGATAGCCATGTTCAAATATATAAAAGGATGTCATATAGAGGAGGGAGAAAGGTTGTTTTCTGCTGCTCCAGAGAAGCGGACACGGAGCAATGGATCCAAACTACAAGAAAGAAGATTCCACCTAAACATTAGGAAGAACTTCCTGACAGTAAGAGCTGTTCGACAGTGGAATTTGCTGCCAAGGAGTGTGGTGGAGTCTCCGTCTTTGGAGGTCTTTAAGCAGAGGTTTGACAACCATATGTCAGGAGTGCTCTGATGGTGTTTCCTGCTTGGCAGGGGGTTGGACTCGATGGCCCTTGTGGTCTATTCCAACTCTATGATTCTATGATTCTAGGTATTTGCATGGTGGTAGCGCTTCTGTTGCAACCCACTTTGGATCAGGCTATGACTCACTAGTGGGTCCCCACTCATCCATCAGTTGAAGACCAGTGGTCCAGCCCCACCTGGAGAGGCCAGGGATTGAACCTGGGACCTTTTGTATGCAAGGCAGATGCTCTGCCACTGAGCTTGGGCTCTTCCTCAAGAGAGGGGAGACCAGGGTTCAAATCACGCGGCCGTGAAGGTCCCTGGGTGACCTTGGGCCTGTCGCTATCTCTCAGCCTAACCTACGTGAGAAGGTTGTTGTGAGGATGACGTGAGGTCGGGGAGGGACCATGTGTGCTACCTTGAGCTCCTTGGAGGAAAAGTGGGGTCTAAATAAACAGCTGTCATAGTGTCCCCATGGTATTAAAGCTCCCAGATTATGACAGCCCAAGGAACCATCATTTCATTTTTAAATTGTATGTGCAGAAGTAGAGTTGTGGGAAAGTATAGTGATTCAAAATGTACCTTAAAAAAAAAAAGAACAAAGTTCAAGAATATGCATGATAGTTTTACTCAGAGTAGACCCATTGAGCTTCATGGACACGATTAGCTTATCGGCAAATCACAACAAAATAGGACGAGAACAGTTCATTAAACGAGAAACGGTCAAGATAATACATAAAATACTTTGTATGATGTTCATTTCCTACTTTTCAGTTTACTCTGAGATACTACACGTAGAAAAATATTATAGAAAATTATGTCATGCCTTCAATAGAAAGCTGCATTTCAGTGGGAGTCCTTTGAATGGTGTTCTGTGAAGTTTTTGCTTTGTGACAGTAGCACTGCGTGAGGTCTTCCCTGTTCCTGTTACGGACCTTAAAACTAAGGAACCGATTGAACTTTTTAGCTTTTGAAGGTAGCTTAAAACAAGAAACAAGTGGCTTGCTTTTACTTTTGCCAAAATGCGTACCTTTTAAATTTTTTAGATGTTGATAAAGAACAACTCACCTTGTGTGATCCCCTGACCACCCCTGCATGCTTTAAATTATTTTCTTTCTTTTCCTCTCTTAATTTAAAATACTAGCTGTGTTCCTGTTTTGGAAGCTTTCAGAATGAGAGTAGCACTGGACCTGGGGTATCAGATGCTGAATTGGAACAGAGTGCCTTAATGGAACTACCTAGCTTACTTCTTTTTTTAGTATCCTGATTTTCTCAGGAGGGGTCAGTGATGGAGTATAGTTGCACAAGTTAATGGACTACAAGCTGTCATGCTTCTAGTTTGGCTCTTTACACAGAGCCACGACATTACTCTGTAGTCATTTTCGGACGGAAGCTGTAAACCATGATGTAGTGTTCCGTAAATGAGTCTGGAGCTATATATTTCCCCCCTTCCCAATTTGTCTCTGGTGTTACCACACAAGGAGGAGTTTTGAAGCATCTTTTATTTTCAACTAATCTTAGTTTGTCTGAACAGGGGCAAGCTGTGGTTTGCCTAATCTATGATTTGTGCAAACAACCCAAAATCAGGCTGTGGTTTCTTGCTTGTTCGCCTCCTTTGCTGAATTTATTTTGCTCCACTCCATTTTGGGATGGTTTTATGTGTTTTAAAATTGTAGCAATTTTTACCTGTTTTGAAATTGTATTTTCTCTTTGTGGTAGCCTGCCCTGGGACATTGTGGTGAAGGGCGGGCAAATTAATCCTGTAAATAAACAAACAAACCATAGTTTATAAACGAGTCCAATTCCCGATTCAGATAAAATGACAAGGTGTGGTTAGTTGAAATAAGCGAATGCTTCTGTACTTCTGTTTGTGATTGTGGTGGAGGTGAATGCAGAGGGGGGAGTGCATGAGCCTATGGTTTGTCCCTGTAGCTCTAAACTGTGGTTTAGCATTCTGTCCAAACATGCCCTGTGTGTGGAGTAGTGTGTTAGTGTGGTTGGCTTTTTGGCTGGTAGCTTTGCTGTACTTGCTGCTTTTTAAAAATGAGAGTTTTTTGCCGTTTCCTTCCCTTGCAGGTAAAGCAGGTTTTTTTCTACTTAGGAGGAGTACTTAATTGATTCGTTTCGAGGATATATGTGCATATACACCAGAGCTACGAGTTTCTATTCTATTCTCATGTGAATTTAGAAATGCTGAATTGCCATGGTAGCTGGCATGCGGTTTTCTTGGAGGGCAATTATCTCCTTTGGAGATAATCTTTGCTGTCTTCTCTTCCCCTCACCCCCAAATATTTCAGGTAGCGTGGAGTGAGGGCTCAGACCTGGGGAGAATCACTGATTGGAATTGCTAGTAGGAAACAAGGGGAATCCTCTCCCCCGCAAGGGGCTACACAAATCCACAGCATATTTAGGTGGAGGTGGTATTGAGAGGACAGCCATTGCTTGTCTTTTGTTTCAGGTAGGCTGCCTGTTAGTTTTCAGGTGCTGATGCTACTTATCTAGGAGACAAGTTCAGAATATGCAGCCCGACTTTAAAACAGCCCAACTGTCAACCCTGACTTGCAGTGGCTATTTAAGCATTTCCTGCCCATGTCGCTGTTCTTCTCCAACAGCGGAACACAATCACCTCTCCAACTAGAGATGTTGAGAATCGGATGCCAAGGTCCTTTGCATACAGAACCTGCGGCAATACATTCGGATGCTTTTAAGTATGTTGCCTGCTGGCAATGGGGCTAAGAGTGTGCCTTCCTTTGGCTGAAACACAGGTTGTTTTACTACCCGCTTCTTAATTGATATACTGTTTATGAATTTAGTATTTATTTTCAGCCGAGCTGGAGCCTCTTTCTTAAACACTGAATGGAAAGCCTGTAGGTTTATGATAGCATTGTCACTCTCAGATAATGTTCTATATTGTTTGCTCTTTGCTATTGTGTTTGCATTACGTTAAGCTACTTTGGGGATCCTTTCACAGGGAAGAGCAGGTCGCAAGGGATGGTGTGTTCTTCTGCTAAGCAGAGGCAGAAAGCTGTGCCAGCAGTTGATTTTTCTAGAATGCATGGCTGTAACTCAGGGATGGGGCATTTGCCTGGCATGCGGAACATCCCAGGTTCCTTCCCCAATATCTCCCAGGTAGGACTGGGAGAAACATTTGCCTGGAATACTGGAAAGCCTCTGGCAGTCAGTGTAGACATTATTGAGCTAGATGGACCAGTAGTTTCCCATGTGAGTTTGGAGGCGTCTCGGTCACAGCTGACGCAATGAGTCCTCTTTTGCTTGGAAGAAAATATTGTGGCGTAGTGGTTAGAGCGCCATACCAGAACCTAGGAGACCAGGGTTCAGATCCCCACTCAGCTGTGAAGCTCCCTGGGTGACCTTGGGTTGACGGGTCAGCCACAGTCTCTCAGCCTGACCCAACCTCACAGGTTTGTTGTGAGGATAAAATGGAGAGGGAGAGAGGCATGAGTGCCACCTTGAGCTGTTTGAAGGAAATGTGGGATGTGGATGTACTAAATAAAAAGATTCATAGGAAACTGTAAGACCTCAGGTTCCTTCTGGGGAGCAGCTTCCCTCCCATCCCTGGGAGCCTGTTGACTCCTTGGCAAAACTAACTGCTAAGTTTAAGGTTCTGTGAGTTGGGCTTGCTGCTGGTGCTGTGGCCTGAAAAATCAGACCACAGAGGTTGGGACAGACTCTCTGCTGCCTTGCACAGTGTCCTCTGCTTCCTTCCGAGCTGTAATTGTGTGGGTATGCAATACAATATTCCGTCATTGCTCCGGAGCGACTCAGGACATGTACAAATATTCCCACTTGACCATTATTCTGCCCGGCATGAAATTGTTACATGTATTTTAAAGCTTATTATTGTGTCGTCCTTGTCCTATGAAGCCCGGTTGCCTTAGATACCATGGATCTGGTAACTAGGGCAACTAGACGGAACTGACAAATATGGAGAAAGCAGCAATGAATCTTCCTTCATGCTTTCTGAAATCAACTTTGGATAAGACACTTGCTGAGAGACAGAACCGGGAGGGGGAATTGCCTGTCCACAACCCCCTGCCCACCCCTGAGAGACCTTTGTGGGGCTGTGCTCATTCATCCCACTTACCATCTCTTTTTCTGCAGCCGCCCTCTTCCTTCGAGGGCACACAGCCCTACCCTCTGTACTTTTTGAGATGACCCAGGTGTCCCGTGTGTTGTGTGGCAGGGAAGAGATTTATGAACTCAGACAAGCAAAGTTGTCCCACTTGCAAGAGGGCGTCTGCCTGCTCAGCGGCACTTCCTCTCCCCCTCCCTTCATAGGAACCTGCTGGATCAGGCCAATGGCCCATCTATTATTATTTCTTAAAATAATTTTTATTAACCGACCAATCAAATCAAATCAAATCAAATCACATCACATAAATTCCGAATTACAAAACCGAATTTTAAATTTTTGTTGAGGGGACCCATATTTCAAGTTCCGAAAGGGGATTCCGATCATCTTCTTGCTACTGCGTTAATATCCACAAATTGTTGGTGTAAAGCAGAGTTCCGTGCCCAGCGGAAGGATGAGGAGTACGTACTACATACTCTATATTGCTTTATTTACAGTTCAAAGCTGGTATATTACAGAAAGACATCTTGCCTCTGCCGGAGCAGATAATGCATCCTCTCTCCTCGACAGCTTGGAGAGAATCACACAGTGAAAAACAGGAAACCAGTGTACGTCACATCCAGTCTCCCTTTCCCGTGAGAAACTCCAACAGTACAGACTGTGGAATGTAAACACCTGTCTCGTGACAAGCCCTTTCGCTGCACAGTGAAGGAAAGCAGAAACCAACATCCTCCCCCTTTCTGTGAACATCACTGGGCAGCGTGTTCGTACAATGTCAGTACAAACCCAACTTCTGCACATAGGTACAGTGTTGATCCCTTGATACAATCTTGGACAATACATCAGCAGGAATTTCATTACCTGGCATATAGGACACCGTTACGAGTCCCTTCTGAATACATTCCCTAGCATGCTGCAACTTTAATTGCAAGTGCTTCGTGCTTTGCTTACAACCTTCAGACTTCAGCAAAGCCAAACATGCTTTGTTGTCCTGGTAAACCTGGATTGGACATTTGACAGGAATTTTCATATCTTTGCATAATTGTATCAACCATTCACAATCCTTAAGTGAATAAGACAGTGCATTCAGTTCTGCTTCACAAGTACTTAAGCTAACTGTTGTTTGCTTCTTGCATGACCAATCAAACAGACCCTGATTGTACATGTAGCAAACTCCAGACGTACTTTTCCTGTCTGCAGTGTCACTTCCAAAACTTGCATCTGCAAATATCTCAAGACCACCAGACTTCTGATTGTTAAATCTCAGTCTGTAATGCATAGTGCCTTTCAAATACCGCGCTATGCGTTTCAGAGCTTTCCAATCCTTGACACTAGGATTGTTGACTTGTCTGCTTAGCAAATTACAGCTAACAGCAATGTCTGGTCTTGAACATCTGGCAATGAAGTTTAGCTTGCCTAGCACACTTCTGTACAGTGTAGTGTCAGAAAATGCTTCTTCAGTGTCATCTACCTGATAACCTGTTGTCATCGGTGTGTCTACAGGGTTAGCATCCATCAGGTTTAGTTTGCTTAACACATCAGCAATTTTCCGTGACTGGTGTACTAGAATGTTACCATCTTGATCTCTCTCTATTTCCAGAGATAGGTAGTTGTTTACCTCACCAAGATCTTTCATGTCAAAGTGCTCTTTCAGTTGAGCTAGGGCGTTATTGTACATTGCGACATCTTTCCAAAAGAATAATAAATCATCAACATAAAACAAACAGTACAGTTTCTTTTGCCCCTCTTCTTTGACAAATACACATGGATCAGCTTTCCCTTGCTGAAAACCTAGAGAAAACAATACTTCAGTGAGTTTTGTGTGCCAACACCGTGCACTTTGTTTAAGACCATAAAGGGATTTCTTCAGAGCACAAACAAATCCCTGTTTTACCTGTACGCCATCAGGTGGAAGCATATAAAGTGATTCATCCAGAGATCCGTACAGAAAAGCTGTATTAATATCATGGTGACTAATGTGTAGATTTTCCTCTGCAGCTAGCTTGAGCATAAGCCTAATGCTTTCATACCTCACTGTGGGTGAGTAGATCTCGTGATAGTCTTCACCTGGTACCTGTGCAAAACCTCTGGCTACCAATCTGGCTTTGTGTCTGACTATCTTGCCATTTTGATCAGTCTTCGCTTTGAAGACCCATTTGCTTCCAAGCAGTTTCATTCCTGGAACTACTGGAACTAGCTCCCATGTTTTGTTCCTTTCCAAGGAATCAAGCTCAGCCTTCATGGCATTTAACCATGGCTCAGCTTCCTTTGAATCCAAACCCTGGATTTCTTGGAAACTTGAAGGTTCAAATACCTTCTTGGAGCTTTTAACAGCTGTTACTGCTATCGTAGCAAATTCATCAGCAAATCTCTTTGGAGGTTTGCCTTTTGTGGCTCTCTGTGACCTACGAATTAGCCTTAAGTCTTCAACACTCTCCTCTTCCTTCTTAGGAGAAAAACGACCTATTGTGAACAATGGTTCTTCCAATTCTTGATCAGAGCTTTCAGAGGGTCGCATAGAGGCTTTCGCACTCTTGAAATCCTCTGAATCACCCGATTCAGTTTCAGATTCAGACTCAGAACCATCATCAGTGGGTTGTTGTGGTTGCTTTTGACTATCCTCAGTCTCATCACCGTCATTGGAAAATTCCCACATTCTCCCCCCACTTTGCATTGTACTCAACACTTCTCGTGAGCTTAATTGTCTTAGAGTCAGTCATCATTATTCTGTAAGACCCTTTCTGATAACCTAGAAAGATACCATGCAATCCACGCTTGTCTAACTTGGAGTTTTGTGGTGAGTGAATCCACATGTCAGAACCAAAAATTTTCATGTGTTTGATGTATGGCTTCTTGCCAAACATCTTCTCATAGGGGGTACAACCAATCGCTGAAGATAACCTGCGATTGTAACTGTAAACAAAACACGAGAGAGATTCGGCCCAATAACTCTCTGGAAGATTGGCATCATGCAGCAAGGTTTTTAACCCTTGAAGCAATGTTTGATTTGCCCGTTCCGCAAGTCCATTCTGCCATGGCGAGCGAGGACTAGACAAATCGTGTTGAATTCCTTTCTCAGTCAGAAAAGCTTCAAACTGCTGAGAAGTGAATTCTCCCCCGCGATCAGTGAAAAGAGTCTTTATCTTCTTACCATGCACATTTTCCAACCAAGCACAGAATTCCTTGAACCTAGGAAAAGCCTCTGATTTCTGCTTGAGATTGTACACAAAAATATACCTCGAAAATGCGTCAATGAGAACCATGAAGTACCTATTTCCACCCAAAGAGGGCGATAGTGGTCCAACCAAATCAGCATGAACAATCTGGTATGGTTCCGTAGCTTGCCTACTAGACACCTTACCTTTCGCAGCCATTTTCACCTTGTTTGCTGCGCATGCTTTGCACTTCATGTGGTACCTGCAGGGTTTAATAGTCATACCTTCAACCAAGGCAGGCATTTTAGATACTGCCTCAAAATGCAAATGACCAAATTTTCGATGAAAATCATGAATACATCCTGCATGCAAACTTTTGTTAGAACCTGCAATACAACAAGTGTCATCCTGCACAACATCATCATAATACAAAACAAACAAACGATCAACATATTCAGCATGCAATTCATAGTCATTTTTCTTTGTGATGATGCACTTCTTGTTCTTGAAGGACACGTCAATGTTCCGCTCATTCAGCTGTCCAACGCTGAGAAGATTATGTTTGGCGTCTGGCACGTATAGGACATTCTGTATCGATAAGTCCAAACTGTGAAGAACAACAGTTCCGTAGCCTTTACTGGGAATAGTGTGGTCATCCGCCTGGTGAATCGCACCTTCCTGCGGTGTAAAAGACACAAACAGTCTCTTATCGTTGCACATGTGGTGGGTCGCCGCCGAATCAACAACGAAGAAAGATCTAGACGTCTTCTGGACCTCTGCAACCTTTGGAGTGAAGCGTGAAACCATAGCTTTGTGCTGCGTTGTCCTGGACACCGGACCTTTGCCTTTGCCTCGGCCTTTTCCACGCGATGAGCTTTCGCTGCGCTGCTCTGTCTTGGCCTTGGGATATCTGCATTCCCTCTTCATATGGCCTAGACGTCCACATGAGTAGCATTTCACTGCCTTCAAAGCTTTGGCGCCATCTGGTGGTTCCACTGCACTATGGGATGACGTCTGTGAAGACTCCCCCTTGCCCATGCAGCTAGCACCCCGGCGATCTGCTTCATTTAAAACCACGGCAGTAACAAAGTCCACTGTCAGCTGAGCTGTTGGCTGCACAGCAATCTGGGTTGCAACAGACTCCCAACCTGAACCCAAAGATTGTAGTATCATGAAAGAATACACAGCCTCTGGAAAGTTGAGTCCTCTCTGTTGCAGCTCATGTCTCAGATTTTGCATCTCCATCAGATGTAAACGCACATCTCCACCTTCTGCAAGAGCCATATTATGCAGCTTGTTGAAGTAAAACATAGTAGATCCAGCTTCTGTCCTTAAGTGAGCCTCTCTCAAAGAGTCCCAAATCTCTCTGGCTGAGGTCTTATCACGCAATAGACAGAGCTCTTCTGGGGATACTATCAATGTAAGTGTTCCCCGTGCTTTGGAATCCTTAGCTTTCCATGCATCTGTAACTGGAGCTGGGGGGGTTTCTGTAATCACCTCAAACAAACCCTCTTTCCGCAGAACTGCCTCTGCATACAAAACCCAGTCCGCATAATTTTTCTTGTTGAGCTTAGGAATCCTACAAGCATCCTGAAGGGCCATCATGACTCTGGCATTAGCCTTCAGCGTTATATATGCTGCTTTAAATCTTGCTGCGTCACTGCTGCAGCTGCCTTATTCCAAAGGCGCACTTAAAAGTTACTTTCGATTTCCCCAGCATAGTAACTTGAGCCTGGGAGCCTTTTGCGTATTCCCGGCAAAACGGCTTTAAAAGATCAAAGTCCAGCCATAAAGCCATTAACTAGAAGCTGGCAGGCTGCCCGGAGCAGTAGCACATACCTCATCAATCATGTTTACGCGCAGAGCAGATTCCGATCCGATCTGTCCCTCTGCATTCCGATCCTTTGCCGGCACTCCGATTCGACTTCTGGGCCCATAACCACGTGTTGGTGTAAAGCAGAGTTCCGTGCCCAGCGGAAGGATGAGGAGTACGTACTACATACTCTATATTGCTTTATTTACAGTTCAAAGCTGGTATATTACAGAAAGACATCTTGCCTCTGCCGGAGCAGATAATGCATCCTCTCTCCTCGACAGCTTGGAGAGAATCACACAGTGAAAAACAGGAAACCAGTGTACGTCACATCCAGTCTCCCTTTCCCATGAGAAACTCCAACAGTACAGACTGTGGAATGTAAACACCTGTCTCGTGACAAGCCCTTTCGCTGCACAGTGAAGGAAAGCAGAAACCAACACAAATCAGTCCAAATAATGTTCATAATTCTATCCAGTCTTATCTTGCTCAGGCCAATGGCCCATCTAAGTCCAGCATCTTGGTCTCTCCACTGCCAACCAGATGCCTGTGGAGACCTTTCAAGCTGGAATGGAGCACAAGAGCACTCAGCCTTCCTGTGGTCTCCAGCAGCTGGTGTTCAGAAGTATTGCGGCCTCCAGCTGTGGAGGCAGATTATAGCCATTACGGCTAATAGCCATTGAGAGCCTCCTTCACCAGGAATCTGTCTAATCCTCTTCTAAAGCCACCTAAATTGGTGGTCATCCCAGCCTCCTGTGGGAGTGAGTTCTGTAATTGAACTGCGTGCTGGTATAATGAAGCACTTTCTTTAATCTCTCTCGAATTCAGCTTCATTGGAGGTCCATAAGTTCTGAGAGAGAGGGAGAGAGAGAAACTTTTCTCTATCCAGTTTCTCCATGCCATGTACAATTTTTATAAACTTTGATCGTGTTGCCTCTTCTCTAAACTAAAATAATCCAAGCACTGCAGCCTTTTTTGGAGTCCCCCTGTCCCCTCAGTCATTTTGGTTGCCCTTTCCTGAATCTTTTCCAACTCGACAGTATTATTTTTGAGGCGAGGAGGCCAGAACAGGCTTCCAAATGGAAGAAGAAGAAGAAGAGTTTGGATTTGATATCCCGCCTTTCACTCCCCTTCAGGAGTCTCAAAGCAGCTAACAATCTCCTTTTCCCTTCCTCCCCCACAACAAACACTCTGTGAGGTGTGTGGGGCTGAGAGACTTCAAAGAAGTATGACTAGCCCAAGGTCACCCAGCAGCTGCATGTGGAGGAGCAGAGACGCGAACCCGGTTCACCAGATTACGAGTCTTGTCGCTTTTAACCACTACACCACACTGGAGTCACACCTTACATTTGTGCCTTCTCCCCTATCTGCTCCAGATCATTTGGATCTCACCTGTCAATCCTGCACCCAGCTTTGCTGTTCAGGGAGCTGCGACTGGCTTGTCCAGCTCCTTGTCGCTGCTGCTGATCTCAAACCTAACAACCACTGCCTGTGGGGAAGGGCCTTTCCTGCAGTCTGCTGTGCATCCTTCACAGAAGATTGTTGGACTTCAGAAGGGTGCCAAGGGTCAGAGTTGTGGATACACTGCACTTTTTGTGTCTTTGCAGCTAAGGCTGTACAAAAACGGCAAGAAGAGCTCCACTGCTTTGGCGAATAATATCCCTGCCCCCCCCAATTACCCCAAGTCCACTTGTAGTGCTGTAATTGTTAGATCCATTTGGAGTTATTTTCTTTTTATTCTGCAGGCGACTACTACTCTCTCTCACTCACACACACACACAGCCTGGAGGCTGAGCCACTGCGCTGTTCAGAGTACAGAAGCATATTGAGTATTTTTGTTTTGCTGTTCTTGTTTTCCCCGTTGGCAAAGAGCTGGGCTAGGTGACTTAAGAGATCTCCTTACCCAGGAATCTAGGTTCCTATTAAGCCATCTTCTGCCTGAATTGGCACAGCTGGGTCATCTGCCTGGGCTCCCTATACTGGAGGGACAAGTTAGGTAGAATAAATGCTCTCCGCTGGCATTCATCCCCTCTTCTGTCTGTGGTGGTGGGCTGTTGGTTTCTTTTCTTTTTCTTTTTTTGGCAGGGGGTATATTTTTCCTGAATCCCTCCACAAGCTGGTTTCTTGAAGCAGGAACGCTAACCTGCCTCTAATGTTAAATGCAAAGCCAAGCCCCAAAAGGGGAGGTGTCACAGAGAGAGAACCCTGCGATGGAACTGTCAGAATAGGAGCTCCACCCTGACGGAGAGGCCATGCTGGTTTGCAGGGGGCCACACTGAACTCCAGAGACTGTGAGCGATTGCTTTGACGGCGCGTGTTGTCAACTAGAAATAACTACTGAGGCATCAGCTTTTTACCCAGGCTCTGGCAGGAGCATATGTTTCCAGTGCGAAAGGAGAAGCGGTGACAGATGTCAAAAGGCTTGCAGTGGTGATATTTGTTTTTTCTAAAGCCTTGGCAGGGTTCCACGGAGAAATTGTGCCATGCGTAGAAAAGGGAAGTTGTGCTCCAGTGTTGCGTTGGGGAAGAGTGCTGTTTCCACCCAGTCTCTCTGATTTAATGGAACTGTATCTGTGTGGTGGTTTCTTTGAAATGGTTAATAGGGCCAAAGAAATATCAAGGATGTGACTTCCTTCTTTTTAGAATGTTTTATATCTTGCCCTTCTTCCAAGAAACTCAAGGTGGAGTACATGTGTCTAAAAAGATAAAGGTAAAGGACCCCTCATCTTGCTTTACTGGCCGAGGAAGCTGATGTTTGTCCACACACACGCGCGCGCACACACACACACACACACACACACAGAGAGAGAGAGAGAGAAAGAGAGAGAGAGAGAGAGAGAGAGAGAGAGAGAGCGCGCTACATTTGGTGATATTTTCTGTTGGCAATAAAGGTCCAGGAGCTCCTTCGGGATCTGTATGTGGCAACCTTGTTTATGAAGCACCATCAAAAAGGCTGAAAGCAAAGCTGATCTGTCTAGAATTGGGTATGGCAGTGGCTGTTCTCATTTAGGATATGGCCTGATTCTGCTGCTAGGAAGCCCCTGCCCCCATGGCTGAATTCTAAATCCAGTCTGGTTTGTTTAGCAGTTATCTCTGCTTCTGGGCACAGTTCCAAGCGCTAGTGTTGACTTAACCTGATGGTAGGCAATTTAGGGCTTTGTATCAGAAAGACCTTCTCCTCCCATATGAGCTGAGCTGTTTACTGAGGTTATCATCCTAGATCCATTACAGCACTGGAAACTGCAGGAGGGGAGATTGCTCCTGTGCTCATCTGCTTGGCCACTCTGAGAACAGGATGTTGGAGTACGTTGGGCTGCTGGCCTGATCCAGCAGGCTCTTCTTCCATTCCTGTAACCAGGACTTGGGAATCTGGGGCCCTCGACACGTTGTTCAACTCCACACATTCCCTATCCCTGTCCTTGGCCCTTTTCCAGGTGCCCCCACTTTCATAGAATGATAAAATCATACAGAGTTGTAGGGTTGGAAGGGGTCACAAGGGTCATCTAGTCCAACTCCCTGCAGTGTAGGAATCTCAACTAAAACATCCATGACAGATGACCACTCAACCTCTGCTTAAAAACTTCTAAGGAAGAAGAGTCCACCACCTCCTGAGGGAAACCATCCCACTGTTGAACAGTTCTTACTGCCAGAAAGTTTTTCCTGATGTTGGAATCTCCTTAGTTGGAATCTCCTTTCTTGTAACTTGAAGCCAGGGCAAGAGAAAACAAGCTTTTTCCCTCTTCCATTTGACAGCCCTTGAGATACTTGAAGATGGCTATCATACCTCCTCTCGGTCTCGTCTTTTCCAGGCTAAAAAAGACCCAGCTCCTTCAACCGTTCCTCGTAAGGCTTGGTTTCCAGACCCTTGATCATTTTGGTTGCCCACCTCTGCACACAGCTTGTCAACATCCTTCTTAAATTGTGGTGCCCAGAATTGGACGCAGTATTCCAGGTGTGGTCTGACCAAGGCAGAATACCGTGGTACTGTTATTTCCCTTCATCTGGACACTATACTTCTGTTGATGCAGCCTAGAATAGTGTTAGCTTTTTTTGCCGCTGCATCACACAGTTGACTTATGTCAAGCTTGTGGTCCACCAAGACCCCAAGATCCTTTTCACATGTACGGCTAGTAAGCCAGGTGTCCCACATCTTATATTTGTGCATTTGGTTCCTTCCTAAATGCAAAGCTTTACGTTTGTCCCTGTTGAAATTCATTTTGATAGGCTGGGCCCAGTTCTCCAATCTGTTAAGGTCATTTTGAATTCTGATTCTGACTTCTGCAGAATCAGAAGTCAGCCACTGAATAGCCCTTTTACAGACACCCACTCTTCCTTTGTTTTGGCGCTAGGCTTAATTTTATTCGAAAGATCTTCTAAGGCTGGGTGACTGGAGGTCCTTCTGCTGTTGTTTCCATTTGGTTTGAGTTTTAATTTTGTGTGGGTCATCTGGATTGGATTTCATCGCTGTGTGTCTGCCTCTTTTTAGACTCTCCTGTGACATGCTGATGTATTAATATCTTGGCGGCAATCGTGTTTTCCCATAGCATAGCTCAATCTGAATGAATTGGAGCGGAAGAAAAAAATGAGTTGCTGGGAGTGGGGTCAGAAAGGAATGCTAAACCTGTGCAAACCTCTGGCATGGCCCTTCTTTGACATACATGAAGAACAGGGTGGAGTTCATGGCCAGCTACTACATGACCAGTAAGATGCTGTTTCCAGTCCATAGGGACTAGAAGGGTGTGTTTAAAATATCTCATCGTTCTTTTCCATTGAAAAAAAAATAGCTTGGGCTGTGTGCCTCATGTCTGTGTGTAATATATACACTTGATGCCAAGAAAACCTAGGGTTTTACTGTTAGGAATATGGTATGCAATATCACATTCGCACATATTTGCTTAATTTTTCACAGCTTACTCTTGATGCCTAGAGCCAGGTTTTGAAGGAACTTGGAAGCTTTTGTAAGAGAGGGAGGAAGGAAGGAACAGTATGTGGCATGGCTTTGCGGGTTGAGGAGACGAAAGAGTAGGAGATGTAGGAAAGGGACTGAGCCGAGCCCTGGATCTTCACTCCCCAGGCTGCTGGGGAAAGCTTTTTGCTTGCATCTACGTTATCTGCATGCTTGCAAACTTATCCCCACATTCATTAGCAATGGAAGCATTATTTTCAAGGCGAGAAAGCAGGCCTAAAAAGGTGGCAGCTTTGAGGATATTGAGCCCTGTAGCTGAGAACTGATTTAGTGATCTTAAGGCAATCTTGTGGGAATGTGTAATAGCTATGTTGTCGTTTTCAGTCTAGCTTCTTGTACTGCCAACTGTAGAAAGAACACATGCTCTATAAGCTTCAAGCCCTTTGTCTGTGCCCATGATACAGGTAACTTCTCCCTGTCTCCCTCTGTCTGTCTGTCTGTCTGTCTCTCTCCCCCCCCCCCCCATAGCCTTCTCCAACTTGGTGCCCTCCAGATGATGGGGCTATAACTCCCATCAGCCCCAACTGGTACAGTTTGGGAGGGCTGCTCATTTCATGAGACTGCTGCAACTCCTCCCAGATCTACAATTCCCAGAGTTCCCTGTTAAGAGGCATTGGTTGTTAAACCACTCTGGGAACCATAGTTCAAGAAAGTGAATAGGGATCTAGTAACAACCCTCAGCGCCCTTAACAAACTATAGCTCCCACATTTTTGGGGTGTGTTAGTGTGGGGGTGGTGGCCATGGCTGTTCAAAGGGCTTTAAATGTGTTGTTTCAACATGGCCTTAGTACTGAAGCCAAAATGTCTGCATTGGTCAAAAGGGCATATATATAATCTTAGAAATGTCCTGGCTGTTGAAGGCTGTAATGAAGAGCACCTACATTACAGGATTTACCTCTACATCCCTGATGGTGGGACTGGGAGGAACTGACTAAAACAACTATTTGGAATCTAAAGGAGGGGTGAAAATGCTGAAAGGTGCTTATTGTGCTGTGTGAATGGACTGCAAGGCAAAGGATAACATTCACTTAGTATGGATAAATGTAAAGTGATGGACCTGTGAGAGAAACGTTCAATTGCTTATCGTTCATTCCAGACTAAACAGTTCAGGGAAAAGATGTGGACATCTTTGTAGACCACTTAATGTACCTCATTACTAGGCTTCAGTCTCAGAAGAAATGTGATATTTGGCCGTCGTGCGAAAAGGCTGGAAACAAATAACACAAGTTAAACACCGCTATGAATCACTTTCTTTGCCCTTCTTTGGTCTCCTCCGACTGCCTTGACTCCCAACTACCGAATTGGAGGGTTGTGGGGTTTTTGAAGGCCCAAATAAGTGTGTTGCGAAGAGGCTGACAGGAATGGAATAGTTCACATTAGTGAAGAAGCTAATGTGGGAAGACACTGGCGTTTAACGTGATGGATGACACAGAGAAGGCAGATTGGGAGCGGTTTTGCTAGTGCCTTCCTGATAATGCAAGAACAGAAACACATTCAATGACATTGAAAGTTGGCAGATTATATATAAAAAAACACCACCCTGTAAGAAATAGATATTCAGGCAGTGTCGGGTTTGATTACAGAGCTCTTCGCTACACCCTGTCACTTATGCCAAGGGCTTGGTGATATTTATAAATGCTCCATGGGCATTTTGATCAATACCTGCAACTGTACGCGTCAGGTTTCTAAAGGATGCCTTGTGTCTTAAGTTCCCGCAGATAAAGATGTGAGAACCAGTGTGGCTAAAGTGGAGAGGGGTGGACTTGGGCCTAGCTCAAATCTCTGTCCAGCAGTGAAGCCTCCTGAGGTAAAGCAGGCTGCAAGATGGCGACTAGCCATCTTTCTAGGGTGATTGTGAAGACAGTAGCAAGAGGAAATATGTGTTGCAGATGCAAAATATGTCAACGAAAGTCAGCCTGGCACTTTCAAGGGTTTAAAATTCAAATTTATTTGGGGCTGATTGCTGATGTCTTTGTAAGGGCTATAGAGACGTTGCAACACTGCTGGAATGGGAAACTCTGGTGAAAATACGGGCCTGGTTTGGGTGGGCGAGACTTTGAATCTTAAACAGATTATACAATGGCAGGCAATGAAAGGTTTTATTTCATTCTGTAAATTAGGCTGGAACCTCTCTCCCCGCCCTGGTATAATTTTTAGTTTTCCCTCCCACAGGTTAGTGACTTTAGCTACAGTTGCATGCCCTACAGCTCTGCTTCGTTGCTTTCACCGCTATCCGTTCTGTAATTTATTTATTTCTCAAATTTATATCCCGCCCTTCCTCTCCAAAGGAGCCCAGGGTGGCAAACTGCAAGCGATGAAGCATCTTAAAAATGATGCAGAAACTTACCGGAAAAATAATAAATCAAGATAACAAAATTTTGATAATAGAATGGGAATGGTTTGTTGAATAAACAGATAAGAACATTGGCAGGATTATTGTAATAACCTGCAGTTTTTATAAGAGTATGCATTTAAAGTAGATAAATAAGTGATTAAGTTAAGTTAATTTGGAATAAGCAGAAAATAAAATAAAAAGTTTAAGGAACCTCAGAAAGAGGGGGAAGAAAGCCAAGTTTCAAAATGTTAAAATGATTGTAAAATTATTGAAATGTATAAAATTGAAAATCATAAATAAAAAAAATATTTAAAACGATTCCAAATGCAGATGACGACTGGGAAATAACTTTAAAGACTAGTTAAAGAGGAAGGTCATTGGTATGAGCCAAAAAGGCAACGGAGTTCGCTCTTACCTAATGTTTATGGAGAGGGAATTTCAAAGGGAAGATGCCACAACACGATAAAGACCTGATTCCCTCGTTGTTCAGAATGGTGCTCCTGATAAGATGGTGTCAGGAGACCCTCACCTGCAGTGCATAATGTTGGATTGGGCATGTAAGGGACGAGACTATCTTTCAAGTATCCTTGTCCCACGTTGTATGAGGCTTTACACACCACAACCAGCACACATTGAGCTTAACCTGGTACCTAATTGGCAGCCAGTGCAATTCTTTCAACTGTGGGGCAATGTGTTGGCAGCATTTCGCCCCACTTAGAACTTTTATTTTACAGTATTGCTGATTTTGCTTTTTTTGGAATGTTTTAAATTGCTGTTTTTAACAGGTTTTAACAATAAGCTTGTTTTCTCCCTTTTGTAAGGTATTTCCTATATATATTATAAAATAAAAAAATAGATATAGATATAGAATCATAGAATTGTAGAGTTGGAAGGGACCCCAAGAGTCATCTAGTTCAACCCCCTGCAATGCAGGAATTGATATGATTAATATGTACTTGGGATGCGGGTGGCGCTGTGGTCTAAACCACAGAGCCTAGGGCTTGCCGATCAGAAGGCCGGCAGTTCGAATCCCTGCGATGGGGTGAGCTCCTGTTATTCGGTCCCAGCTCCTGCCCACCTAGCAGTTCGAAAGCACGCCAAAATGAAAGTAGATAAATAGACAGAAAGGTAAAGGGCGTTTCCGTGCGTGCTCTGGTTCACCAGAAGCAGTTTAGTCCTGCTGGCCACATGACCCAGAACTGTCTGCGGACAAACGCCGGCTCCCTCAGCTTATAGAGCGAGATGAGCGTGCAACCCCAGAGTCGTCCGCAACTGGACCTAATGGTCAAGGGTACCTTTACCTAATATGTACTTACTTATATATATAGATATATGTGCTTACTTAACAATTCTATAGTTTATGGGAGACCGTGTCTAGGCAGTACATAGTTCAGCTTGCAAGTTGGCCAACTTCTTTGAGGAAGTTGGAACTTCTTAATGTATAACAGCCCTTGTGGCAGGGCTGCCAGTCTGCAATCTGAGCAATTCCGCTTCTCCCTTTAAATCTGCTGCTAAACTCGGGGACAAAGCCTCTGTGCCTTCTCCCCCTCCGGATTCTTCTTTACCTGCCCCTTTCCCAACATGCTACATATGGGGAGGTAATGGGGAAAACACATGAAGGGGACCATGGAGGAAAAGGGTAGAACAAGCTTCTGCAGCTGCCTCTTCTCCCAGTTTAGCCCCAGACTTAATTAAAGGGAATCTCTGGGGCGCAAGCTGGAACTTTACTTTGTGCACACCTGTGCTCTGCTTGAAGCAGTGCGATCTGGAGCACCTTTTGAGTTTGTGATGTGTATAATTGGTTTTTGGAGCATCTTGCCCCCTCCGCCTACCTCCCCGCAGTGGATTGAACTGGGTGGCCATTTCATTACATTCAGTTCTCGTTTCCATAATGGCTGGGCTTAATAGCAATTTCCCACTAACTAGAGAAGATGCTCATCTACCATGATAACGTCTTACGGGGAAGGAAATTACCCTGGTAGTTTTTTGGATAATTCCCCCCCCCCCTTCTGCTTCCTAGCTTTCCCCCCTCCTCCTTCATTGCTTGTGTAAATTCTCTGCTGCATTTTTTAATTCGGTTCTATGTTTTATCTTGTGTACATTAATGCTTTTAAGTGCCACCTCCAGGCACATATAACAATGGAAATAAGATTTCCCCCCTCTAATAGCCTGTAAGGAAGAGTGAGAGTGAGAGCATGATTGAGTTTTAAAGATTTGTTTGTTGGGTGTG
Source organism: Podarcis muralis (assembly GCF_964188315.1). Classification (NCBI taxonomy): domain Eukaryota; kingdom Metazoa; phylum Chordata; class Lepidosauria; order Squamata; family Lacertidae; genus Podarcis; species Podarcis muralis. The sequence continues at coordinate 18,699,115 of NC_135657.1, forward strand.
GGAAGCCAAGGAGTGTCCCAGATTTTGTTCAGAGTGTGTCAAGGTCTTTGTTTCCTTCCCTAGGTTGGCTTGGGTTTCGTGATTTTTAAGTTGGTCTCTCGCATTCAGAAGCCTTGACATTTGGCTAGGAGTTTGACGGTTTCCAGTGGAATCTAAGTACTGTCGGGGCATCTATTGTCCTTTTTTCAGAAAGAAAAGGGAGCCTGTGCAGTGGCTTTGAAGCTGGCACAATCTGTAAGATGCTCTTGTGTTTGTTGGAAAGTGGGGCTGTTTGTTGTGAGTCCCTGCGTTGCCAAGGAGACCGGCTGCTCCACTTTCAACGGACTGGAGGCTCTTCAGGTGGTACGTAGCTTTTTATTCTTCAGGAGAAGCATTGAGCTGAGAGACAATCAGTTCGCTGGCTCGGTTTGGCAAGGATTAAACCAAAGAAAGAGGAGAAACGTGTGTTGTGGTGGTGGGGTTTTTTTATTTTTAAGTTCCAAACAGTTGCAATGCAAAGTTCCTTTTGTCTGGAAATCTGGTAGAACAGAAGGATCTCAAGAAGCACCCGTGAAGCAGATGGACAACAGGATTCAGCCTGTTCTCTCTGGTGACTTCCACATTGGGGACCTTTAGCACTGCTGAGGCATTGCTTTTCTGCAGCCGGTTTTGAAACCTAATGAAAGCGGTGATTCCACCCGGCACTTAAGATTTTAGCTATCAGCACCCTTGCCGCTCATGGCGGGAGTGGGCAACCTTATCAGGGTCCAGGGAACATGGTGGGGCCCCCATACGTCTGGCTGTGGGTGAGGCCGAAGCAAAAAAGGTGTCTCTCTCCCCCTTCACCCATCATCCGTTAATTCTTTCTCTCTTCCAATGTTAGATATAAAGGTAAAGGTAAAGGGACCCCTGACCATTAGGTCCAGTCGTGACCGACTCTGGGGTTGCGCCGCTCATCTCGCTTTATTGGCCGAGGGAGCTGGCGTACAGCTTCCAGGTCATGTGGCCAGCATGACTAGCCGCTTCTGGCGAACCAGAGCAGCCGTTTACCTTCCCGCTGGAGTGGTAGCTATTTATCTACTTGCACTTTGTGCTTTCGAACTGATAGGTTGGCAGGAGCAGGGACCGAGCAACGGGAGCTCACCCCGCCACGGGGATTCGAACCGCCAACCTTCTGATCGGCAAGCCCTAGGCTCTGTGGTTTAACCCACAGCGCCACCCGTGTCCCATATATATATATATATATATATATATATATATGATATATAACGTGCTAAATCAGAGTTTCCCAAACCTGAGTCTCCAACTGTTGTTGGATTAGAATTCCCTAGCTACCAGGACTAGTGGTGAGGGATGATGGGAATTGTAGTCCAAAAACAGCTGGAGACCCAAGTTTGGGAAACCCTATGTTAAATGGCACATTGAACCTAGGTTGTGGTTGCCACAACAAAATGTGTAGGCACTATTTCCCCTCCCCCCATGGGGTTTAATAATAATAATAATAATAATAATAATAATAATAATAATAATAATAATAATAATAATTCATTTCTGTACTGCTTTATATTTTAATGAAAAAATCTCAAAGTGGTTTACAACACATTAAAGCAATACAGAATAAAACAAATTCAAGCTTCAGGGAAAATATTTCAGATCCTTCTCTAAGTGACATTTTCCTTTTCCCAGATTTATTTACCTACTCAATTCCTAGAGTGGCCCCATAGCAGAAGTACTCTAGGAAGCCAGAGTGGTGTAGTGGTTAGAGTGTCGCACTAGGAGCTGAGAGATCAGGACTCAAATCTCTACTCAGTCATGATGCTCACTGGGTGACCTTGAGCCAGTCACAGCCTGTTAACCTACCTCACAGAGTTGTGGTATTAACTGAGGACAGGGGTGAACCGTGTGCTCCTTGGAGGAAAAAAGTGGGATTAAATGCAATAAATAAGCTCTTCTGCTTACCTGCTTAAGAAAACAGAAGGGTCCAATCAGATAGAGATGTCAGTCACTAACCTGGCATCCAGAGATCTCCACGTGGTTGCAATTGATCCTGCCCCAGTTGCAAAACGTGCCTTGCGCCTGACTAATTTCTAACACCGCCCTCTTCCCACACATAACAATCTGCCCTCTGTCCCATCCACCCAGCCATCAATTTTTCCCCCTTTCTTCCATGCTGTCTCTCTGACCTGTGTTTGTGTGCACCAGAGGAGATGGAGGGCAATGGACTCTGTGCTGTAGACCAGGGGTAGGCAACCTAAGGCCCATGGGCCACAAGCGGCCCACGGGGGTCGTTTAACTGGCCCACAAGCCACCCCTGAACCAAGCCGCCCACTCAGTGAGTCCCCGCACGCTGCGCTAAACTGGTGTGGCACGGGGACTCACTTCTGTGGCACCGGAAATTGCATCTGTGCAGACGCCAGAAATCGCTGGTGCATGCGTTCAGGCGCATGCATGATCCGGCCCACGGAGGGATCTCCGCTGAAGTGAACTGGCCCAGGCAAGGTAAACCTTGCCAACCCCTGCTCTAGACCCTTCTATAATGTAAGCTCACAAGTTAGTCTCATTCAGCAGTGGTCCCTTGCAGTGTTGATTAAATGTCCTCCTTTCAGCCTCTGCCTCTTTTTCTTAAATGCATGTTCATTGTAGCTGGCAAATTAGTGATGAATTGTCTCCTAATTAGTCAAGTTCTGTTCCCTGCAGTGGAATAATGGTTTCATTATTTATTTTTCTTTTATAGCAAAATAGTCCTAAAAGACAGAAAGGGCGGGGGGAGAGAGATAAAGGAGACCATTAATTAAAGTCTCCCCTTTCCTGTGGTGAACAGCAATTGGCTAAAGGGCAATTCCTCACAGGAAGTGATAAAAAGGGCAGAAGCTGCAAGGAAGAAACTTTAATTAAAAACACAGTAGCCCCTAAAAGTCCTTATACCAGGAGCAGGCAGGCTTCAGGCTTGTGGAATCTACTTTTGATTGGAACTCCAAAATCTACCAACCAGAGCTGGGTACAAAAGACATACAGTTAGAACTGGAGGGCGTGAGCACCTTCTGAGCCTAAGAATTAGCTTTCAGTAGCAGAACTGAACCAAAATCACGGCCCTTTCACCCAAAAGTCCACTCCTGGTTATCTTTCTTCATTCAACAGCCTGATTTAAGCGCAGAAAGTCATTGTGCTATTGCTATTGTTGGAACAATTTGGAGTCAGAAACTCTTGCCAGTCTTCTGCAAATCAGCCAGCGATCTACCAGGAGACCCCAATCTGCCTTCTGCCTTCATCTGTACTAGTCTAGTACATTGCCTGTCCAACACTGGACAAGCTGGGACTTTAACTGTGTTATATTGTAAAAAATAAACGAAATCACAAATCACTTTCTGGGGAATAAAAATATGAAAGGGCGATACAAAGAATGTTGGAACACAACTATTTGTCAGCAAGATGGATTATCCATAAAAAGCGAATGAAGAGGGGGAGTCATTGCAGAGAAGAACTATCGCGCAAGCAGCCTCTCCTTTCTATGTGTTTTTGTTTTGGATGAAAGCTGAATCTGGTTGTCCTCATAGGCAAGAAAACACCCAATGTGTCCTTGTACCTGGAGATGCAGCTTAATTAAGATGATCTAAAAGCCTTTTGTGATGCTCAAGGAGTTGACTCATGTGTTCAAACATCTGGAGAGCAGAGCAACACGGATGCTGAATCATCAATTTTATAGGCCCTTCAGTGTAAGCTGGGAGACAGAGGCAAATTTGGTGCACTTCTTTCTTCCTTGAGCAATATCCATATTAGCAAGTCTGTGTCTCATTCTCTCTCCCACCCCCCCCCCAGTCCCCATCTGGACCCACAAATGCACATTTCCTTTCACAGTCTGATCTTGTGATGGTCCAATTGGCTTGGGCATTGTTGAGGTGCTCCCTCCCTATTCAGTAGGCACACCTCTCCCCTGTCCCTCCTACTTTCTCTCTTGAAGGCTGCCAGCCAAGCCTTTAAGCTTGATACAGGGCTGAGATGGTTGGTGGTTGGAGAGGAGACAACATGGCAGTTGTACCCCATTGATATCCAAGGAAAGAGGTGCACCTTGGGAGGGACATGAGGCTCCACCAGATGACCCGTTTATTGAATATACATCCCAATTCGCTTGCGCAGAGCTTATACAAAGTTTGTCCAATGCCTGTTCATTAATGACCATTCCCTCTGAGTTGTTTGTGGGGAGGTTGTACGCCTTCCTATCAATCGATTGTTGCAATGCACTTTTTCATGTGTTTTCCCATTTGCTCTCCTAACTGTAAAAACCACATTTTTTCAAAAAGTAGATTAGTTGCAATGGAGTGCTTTAATCCACTTTCATTGTGCAAACCTAATGTTCCAGTATGTGAACAAATCCCTCTTGCAAAAGAGGGACCACCTGTAGGTGTCTATAGTGTGTGCATGTGTATGAGAGAGAGATCCGCAAGGTGTCTCTTGCACACCTTCCAACGTCACACAGACGAAAGCAGGGACATAACTTGCTACTCCCCTGTTCCTCCTACAAAGGATCAATGTCCTCATCCAAATTATATTTTGCTGAAGGCTCTGCTCCACTAGCTATATTGACTTAATCTGCAATTGTCTTTTGGGCAAAGAAGAACATAATTGTCCTGCAATATGCTTTCAGCAGCCTGAAATATCCTTCATTAGTGGCAGTGTTTGAAATGGCAGGCTACCTCGTTTATTCTTAACGATTATACTCCACTTTTCAATCAACCGATTCTCAAGGTGATTTACAACAGTTTGTAACAATACAGGAATCAAAACACACACACACCCATCCCACTCACTGATGGATGGGGTCAGGGCATGCTTCCCTTTGGTTCCGTAGTCCTGGGTATTTGGTGGTTGGAGGCAATAGTTCTCTCTGGGAAGAAGGGCCGGTGGATGGGGCCTGGCTGGTCTTTCTTCTGCCACAGTGCTCTTCCTGCATGGCAGGGAGTGCAGCTTCCAGTGGACCTTGGTCCCCTGGCTCTTAAGCACATGTGCTAGGGACAAGGTGCACCCATGCTCTTCTAGAACAGGGATAGACAACCTGTGAGGCATGACCATTATAAAAATAGATTTTAAAAAATAGCCATAAATTAAAACCACTGTATCAAATTGTTGTGGCTATTTTTTCTTCTCCATTAAGCCTAAAGTGGTTGGAACAGCATGATGATGGTGATTTTGTCATTCCTCGTAATTTCACACCTCTTGAAACAAGGGACAGGGAACCTTTTGGTCCTCCAATTATTGCTGGACTACAAGTCCCATAATCCTGATTGTTGGCTGTGCTGGCTGAGACTGAAGGGACTTGCACTTCAACAACATCTGGAGGGCCAAAGGTTCCCCACTCATGGCCTAAGCAGACATTTTTACAATAATATGTCAAACCGGTAGTGGTGGGGAACCTACTGAGTTACTTTTAAACACAAAGCACAAATTGTTCTGGGCTTAACACCGTATCGGCTACCTTAAACTTTCAGATTCTTTAGAACACCCGAAGCCACTTCCACAAATTCTGGTGCTTTTCAGTCACCATGAGGAAGACTGACTGCAATAAGAAGATATGGTATTGGCAGTTGGGGGTGTCTTGGCCTCAGCAAAGAGCAGCCGTTCTCTGGAAACACCTGTCTACCTGATCTGATCCAGGAGCAGAACTGCTCACAGGTGTCCAGGCTGACAGAGCTACTCCTGCCATACATTTATTTCCCCCCCAGACAGCTGACTGTTACCATCACATGTTGGAAATCTATCTAGATCAGCGTTCTGACTATTGCAGAAATACAGAAAAGACAAATACCTGTCAGGAAAGCCCCGTGAAGCTGAACTGTTACTTACCTGTCAGAAGGAATTAACTTTGAACCTTTTGTCAGTGCCTTCCTGTAATTAAAATGCTGGGAACGTTTGTGTTAGCTGTCCCCTGCAAGGAAGGGAGTTAAAAGGTCAGCAAATCCCATAGGCTTATATTAAAACAGGTTTCCTCTCACAGTTCACTGCCTGTCTGATGGGGATCAGCTGGTGAAATAGCCTCACCAACCTGTGCACTTTCACTCTCCTCTCATTGATGCCTTGGAATCTGTACCTGCTAAATCCGTTCTCCCGCAGTTTTAACAGCTAGGATTTCCCCAGCCCCCGTCACTGTGAATCAATGCTTCCTAGCACAGTAAGGAGCCATTAGCCACCCCTCATTTGGCACCAGGCACTAATCCAGTTTTGGATTATGGGGATCTTGTGTTTTCAGGCAGGTAAAGCACATAATCTGGAGTTTCGTGGGTCCTGAAAATACCCAGCAAATCACTTGTGGGAGTTTTCCCCACCCTCTGATCTCAGGTATTTTCTCCAGCACCTGCCTCTTTGACACTGAGTAGCAGCCAGGTAATTTCAGCCTTTGATGAGATAGAATACTTCCACAAAAGCAGTTTGCTTCCCTGTCCAGCAGAACCTCGCACTGTGTTATGAGTCCACTCAAAGGGACACCAGAGCATCCAGCTCATGAAACTCTTCAGTGCTGATGACCCTGATCTTAAATTTCAGATACTTTGGCCTGCCTGCTTGCCTGGCTATTTGGGTCTGGGCACTGTAAGTTTCCAAAGAAGCCAAGGAACAGGCTTCTAGCTCTGTAGCTTTTCTGGCATCAAATGCAATTCTAAACAAAAGCGTCCCTCTTTCAGCTTCCTGATGGCATCTCCATTGCTGCATATCACAACCCTTGTTTGTCTGAGATTTGTCCCGGAGATTAGGGCTTTTGGCTTGCTCCATCTCAGTCTTGACTGCCACCTGTTTCCTCGTGGAGTTTCACATTAAGCAGAGCAAGATTTAAACTGCATTGAGTTGATGCACAGAGATGATTGTCCCCAAGGTTTAAAACTGTAGCCACAGTATCAGTGCTACCCCACCCCCCTATGTTAACAATGTTGTGATTTAGTAAGTGAGCCTGAATAGTTAGGATTGCCATCTCCTGTCTCCAGCCAAATAAGATGGCTCCTGGCTATGGGTTAGATTGGGTATTTGTGATCAGAGTTGGTAAAGGACTGCTTTTAGCCATCCGTGTTCCTCACAATCTTCTGTTTTTCATTTAAAATTAGGAAATAATTGACAGCTCTCCCGTTTTGCTGTTCTCATGCTGCTTTTCAGATCACTCTAGAGAGTCTTCTTTTCCTACTATTTAACATCTCTTTAAGTGCTAACAATGTGTTCTATGTGCTGCGCATGAAAATTTTGTTTAAGTCTGGATGTGAGATGCTTGTGTGGCCTGTCAAAGCATTCTGATTATACATCCTCTTCATCCCCCGACAAACTTCCCCCAAAGGACAGAAAACTCACTCCAGTGCTACCTTGCCACTTGATCCATCCATGCCTCAAGAGTTTTGAAATATTTCAGCTTGGCTGTGTACTGCAACATCACCCTAGACTATTGTAAACACGAACTGCATTATTTAAAATGCCTTTGGGAATGGACTTTGCCCCATTTCCTTTTCAGATATGCATGCCGTGTTGGTGCATTTTGCACTCGGATAAATTAAGTGGTCGCTTGGCGGTCTTGGCTTAAAAATGGGCAAAGCGCCCACTTGAAGGTAACTGGAGACTGCAAACATATTGTCCCAGATGCCTGGGTGCTGAATTCTGCTCATCAGCAGTTTTGTTGTTCAAAAATTAATCTGCGAAACATAACTAGTTCCAGGCATGTGGGTTTGTGTGGTGTGTGCTCATTGGAGAAGAATCCTGGAGATGCACACAAAGCCAAATGACAAAAAGTCCACAGAGATTCTGACTTCCTAGTAGCAGTGGGCATTTCGGCATGCGAAACCTCTTAAAATGGCATGGGCTCAGACTATCTGAAGGCAGTGGCGTAGCATGGGGGGTGCAGGGGGGGCCGGCCGCACCGGGCGCAACATCTGGGGTTAGGGCAAATCCACCGGTTAGGGGGCGCAAATCCACGGGTTAGGGGGCGCAAATTACTTGCCTTGCCCCGGGTGCTGACAACCCACGCTACGCCACTGCTGAAGGACCGCTTCCTTCTGTATGAGCTTTCTCACTCACTCATGTCTTATCTGAAGGCGTTTTTCAGGGTTCCTCTCCTTGTATTGAGGAAGGTGTAGTTTAAAGTTGGGACCTTCTCTGCTGTTGCACCCCTCCTCTAGAATTCCGTTCCTCAAAGCGTTCCTTGGCGATTCCTTTGTTGTTGGCTTCTAGGCACAAGGTAAACTTTTACACGCTGTTGGGAATTTCAAATTCAGCCTCTGCTGAGGACTGAGCAATGGTGCCTGCAAACCCTATTTTGGCATGGACCTTCATTTGTAGCCCAGCTTGTGCCCAGCTGCAAAGGGGGGGAGGGGGAGGAAAGAATCAGAAGCATACGGCCTATTCTTTCCTTTGGGTCACTTGGAATGGGAATGTCAGGTGATTGACAGGTGGGCAGTTCCACCCACATGCAGTGTTAGAAACTGAGATATGAAAGCTAGGAGCTAAATGGCACCTTAAACCTACCGGTGGGTTATGGGCACAACAAAGGAATGTCTAGGCGCACTTTTTTAAAATGAATGAACTGCAGCTAAAATATTATGTCCATTTTTCACATGGTCTAGTCCTTCCCTTGCCCACCCCCCTAATATTCTTAAGAGGGTATCTTCTCCAGTCTTCAGAGAGTAGCTGGAAGTGGGGAAGCAGAAAAGGGTCCTCCTTTCCTTCCACTCTGCAGTTTTAATCTGAAATCTTAGGCACAGTACTATGTACTGAGGCCAGAGTTCAGAAGCTGCTTGTGCTAAATGAAATTCCCTGTCACAAAATGCACCTAGAACAATGGGAATTTCAAACACTGCCCATGTGTAAAAGTGGCCCACACAGGATGGGTTTGCTCAGAATCCTACCCCTGCTTCAGACGCATGGCTCACCAAATGTATGTTCCGGGAGCAAATAACATCCATTCCACTGTTTAGATACTACAAGGTAAATGCTTCTCTTGCTGGCATGGAGATTAATATTAGTGCTGGTAAAAGCAATTTATAAAGGAGCTCTGCGTTGGTTACTAAGCAAGGCTGTCCATTCTCTTTAATGGATACCCCTGAGTTTCAAAGCTATGCAGTGTTGCTTTGCAGCTTGAATAAACAAGGCTTTTAAAGCTGTCCAAATCAAGCCAGACCAGCAATGTGTATGTAGCTTAGAAGCTTTTTCTACTCTTCCAGTGTTGCTCTTTTCTTCCCCACTCCCCTCTCTTTCCATAACGAGATGCAAAGAAATCTCTCTTCTGCCGCAATAAAACAACCTCCCATTTAAGCTTGGCGAGCTGGCTTCTCTAAAACCTGATGTTGAGTTGTCTTACGTTTATCAAGTTGGGCAGCACAAATCAGGGGCTGGGATTTGGAGGCCACTGTGACCTCCAAATGCAGTCTGGTGGGATTGTCCAGGTATTTGCATACTCATAATACCCCCTTCTTCCCCCCCCCAACCCCCATACTCATTTATGCACAAACACACTCCAGGACTTAAGCCCTGCTGCAGTTAAATCAGCACTAGAGAGGGGCCTTAACAATTGCTGGCTGTTTTAATTATACTAATGATGATACGTGATTCACATCTTTACTCTTGTCAGCTCTCCGATCCCCAAAATTAGGTAACGGGGAGACATATGGGGATAATTTGAAGCAAATAATAAATAAAACAAGTAACAGGTATTTGGTGCCTGGCGTGTTTGAACTTCTTGCAGCACAGCCTTGGAAACGATAAACTTGCGCTCATAAACTTCAAATGCAATTCCCGCCTGGTGAGGAAAGTTTCGAATGGAAAGTGGTGTGCTTTTTTATGTATACTTAGTTGAGATCCAGGTTGGTTGAAATCACCGGTTCTACATGGCGGTCGATACCCATCGGAATTCTTTGAATCAATAATGAATCATCTCTTCCACTGCTGTGAGTACCAGAATTGGAGTTTTGGTATTCTTGACGCGTACGCCGAGCATCGCTTGTAAGGTAGCAGCGTTTTGGAATGGCAGCAACACTAGTTGTACCGCTGCCCAACCCAGTCTGACTCATGTTAAGCTCTTGTTCTCAGGAATATAGAGAAGCTTGTTGGAATTCAGGTGCTATAGCTTCCTCTGGGTAAAGTAGGTCGGGGAACTGCATCTTCCTGTCAGCAAAGCTGGCATGCAGAGGGTGGCGGTGGAGAAAGAGAGGGGATTTGATGAAGGTTAGGGCACCCCCGGCAAATCCACTGTCCATTTGTTTGTGGAAGTTACAGCTGCTTTGAATGTAAATTCGGCAGATTGGTGGCAAAGGGCTACACATCACCGCACCATTGCATCTGTCTGGGTTGTGACTCCCAGCTTCTGTTCATAGGGAAACTCTGGTGTGAGTGTGCATATGCTTGCTGCCTCCTCCTCTGAAACTGGGACCCATTTCTTGGTTTGCTGGCAATATGTCTGCAATGCTTTTCAGGCCCCCAGTGAAAGGAGCTGCAGCCATCCTGAATGGGGTTAGGGCAGCTGAGCAGGGGGAGGGAGATCCTGGCGCAGGCTGTCACCAAACTGTTGGGGACAATAGCGGACGCTGTTTTGAGGCAAGGCAAGAACAAGCCTGTGTGTCTGTTTCTGGCACTAATTGAATGACTTTTAAGCTCAGAAATTGGGAGAGGAAGGATGGAGGAAGAAATATGCAGGGACATTGTGTTGGAATAGTCTTACCTCAAAATGAATACACAGCTACAAGAGGCAAGAGCACAGGACATTTCCCTCTGTGAAAAACAGCAGATGCCTGTGGCAGATTTAAAACCAAGGGTGCTTTGTTTTTGCTCCCCATATTAGTGATTCTTAGCCGGTTTTATTCTACAAGTATATACAAGATCCTTTATGCCAGAGCCCATCTGGGTCAGCTGGGTTAGTTCATCTGTAGTTTCCACCTTCCCCTGTTCTCCCCTCTTGATCGTGGATGCACATATAAGCATGCGGAGCTGCCTTATGCTTAGACCATTGGCCCATCTAACCCAGTATTGTCAACTCTAACCCGCAGCAGCTCTCTGAGGTCAAATGCAGATGTCTTCCTCAGCTGTGCTCCCTCAAATAATGGGGACTGAACCTGAGAATTCCTGTGAAAAAAATGCTTCACTAGAGAACCAGGGCCCTTCCCCAGATGTTGTCAAAGAGCAAGTCAGCAGTAAATCACACCATTTGAAGTTGGAGTTAACTCTTTATTAGCAAAAACATGATCTTCGCTTGGCTGAGTATCAGGCCTAAAGAGCACAGCCGCTCATCTCTGGTAGGTCTTACCCATGCATCAGTTGCAGAGACCAAAAGTCCCCGCCTCTCCACATCCCTCTAAGTCAGGCATAGGCAAACTCGGCCCTCCAGATGTTTTGGGACTACAATTCCTATCATCCCTGACCACTGGTCCTGTTAGCTAGGGATCATGGGAGTTGTAGGCCAAAAAACATCTGGAGGGCCTAGTTTGCCTATGCCTACTCTAAGTCCTCTCCACTCCAGGGCTTTTTCCGATCCACTGGAGACTATGCCTGAGTGCAGCCAACTTCTCCTCTGCCCATTTCACCCATCTTCTGGTTCTGGGAGTCGGGGAGAGAGGGGAGCTTGTTTCAACAGGAAGGGGAAGCATCCATGATTTTTCACCAGCCTGACTCATCTCTGCCTCTTGGCTTCCCTCCTCCCACTCTCCTGCTTCAGCTTCTGCCTCTGAATCTGGACTACTCTCTGTCACAGTCTCTCCCAGCTCACTAAGTCCTGTTACCTGTTCAGCTTCTGACTCTTCCTCCTCCCAGTCTTCTCCCTCTTCTCCCTTTGACTACTCATTGTCGTCTCACTACCACTCCCTGGGCTCTGAGCCTTCTTCCCTTCGTGGTTCCCCAGCTGGTTCCTCCCACCACTCTTCTGTGTCCAAACAGTCCGTGACAGAGGTAGAAGATGCTTTTCACTTTGCCCATGTCTGCACTGTAATGAATAAACACGCCCCCTCTTTTGCCAGTCCTTTCACAGTTTGGTACCCTGACTGTAAGAGAGATTGGCTTAATGCTTCCCCGAGCTGATGTAGTCCAGCAACAACTGGAGGGCAACTCCCATAAATCCTGACCATTGGCCATGCTGAATGGGGCTGATGGGAGTTGGTGTCCAAAGCAGCTGAAGGGAATGAGCTTGAAGAAAGCCAGTTGAAGGGGGATTATGGGGTCATTAGCCTGCATTAATAATAAATAATAATAAATTTTTATTTATACCCTGCCCTTCCCGGTTCGAAAACCAGGCTCAGGGCGGCTAACAACAAATTTAAAACACTTAATTATAAAAGCAGCATAAAATACAGTATAAAAACATGAATAACAATAAAATTCAAAAATAAATTAGATAATCCCCAGGGCTAGCTGGCTGAATTGGTCCAACTTGGGCCAGCGAGGAGGTCAGGGGAGAATTAGCTGTGGGGTCTCAGAGTGGGTGATCTTCATAAAAGGGGAGGGGGAGGGAAGAGAAGGCTGAATTCAAATTAAAGGCCAGGTGGAATAGCTCTGTCTTACAGGCCCGATGGAAGGAGGTTAAATCCTGAAGGGCCCTAGTCTCATGGGACAGAGCATTCCACCAGGTTGGAGCCATCACTGAAAAGGCCCTGGTGGAGGGTAGTCTGACTTCCTTAGGGCCCGGGACCTCTAAACTATGAATATTCATGGACTTTAAAGGTCCTCTGAGGGGCATACCAGGAGAGGCGGTTCCGTAGATTAAGTGATCTTGAAGATGCAGCCATAGTTAGGAAACATATTCCCACCGGTCTGTATGTCCCAGCTTCTAGGCAACCTAAGGCCCCTGGGCCACAAGCGGCCACGGAGGTCGTTTAACCGGCCCATGAGCTGCCCCCAAACCGAACCAAACCGCCCGCTTGGCGAGTCCCCGCGCACCGTGCTAAACTGGCACGGCACGGGGACCTACTTCCATGGCGCCAGAAATCGCATCTGCGCAGATGCAGACGCCAGAAATCACACACACACGATCCAGGCCCATGGGGGGATCTCCACTGGAGTGAACCGGCCCAGGCAAGGTAAACCTTGCTGACCCCTGTTCTAGACAGTCCTTGGAGTCCTTTACACCTGTACTTCCTCCTCTACACCGCTTTCCTTCCCTGTTCAGGAGAGGTAGCCAATCTCCACGCCTCACGGTTCCATTAGTCTTGTTTGAACTCCAGCCAGAGCGTTTGTGTTCTAGCACACATCGGATTGATTTCGGAAGCTATTCAAACCCACGGGGCTTTGCTTTTGTGAAATAGCTCCCGTTTTAATTCCACTACCTGTGCCAGAGAAGGTTTTAACAACTTGCCTCCACGCTGCGCAGAACTGGCCTATAACACCTTTTGTGTTTAAATCAGTTTTACAATTGAGTAAGCAAAAGCACCGAGAGACCACAGTGTTCACATTAAAACGAAGGGCCATTAATTTTCATTTTCAATTTGGGAGCAAATTGAGTTTGTATAGATGTACGCGTGCACATTCTGGCCAACCCAAATACAAACAAGCCGCCTTGCCGGCTGCAGCTTCCATTCTTCTAAAGGTTGTAGGCACTTTGAAATGCGAGTTCTGTGTACATACATAGATAGGTACGTCTTTCTCTCTCATGCAGGAAAATGGCCTGTTGGATTTAGCTACATCAGACTGCATCTTTCTACTATCGGGTTCCGCTCCTCTAGGTTTTTCAGTGTTTTATTTGCCTCTTGCCTTGCCGTATTTTGTTATGTTTATTTGTTTTCATTTTTATTTTTTGGCAAATTGAATTCATACATCGGTTGTGAGCATTTCTAAACTGTGTTGCCATCCGAAACCTAGATCCCAGGAGGTGTCGATTGATATTAAAACAATAGGGTTTGTTTAACAATCGGAACTTCATAAAATCTGAGACATAATAAAAAGTATATTTTAAAAGGCAAATAAAAGTGTCCTAAAGTGGTGCCGAGTAGGTTACAGTGCTGTGCGAGTTGGTTTTACTTTTCTGGATTTCTTGTTATGAAGGGCGGTCAAGAAATACTTCAAATAACTAAAACTCCTCCTCTGTGCAGGAGGTGGCAAGAGGAAGGGAAGAATGTGTGAGCCTGGGAGGAGGTAAAGCTCGCTCATGGAGCGTTTAACCATGATTTAGCATTGTGTTCAAATGCCATCATTGTCTCTTCTCTCTCACTCTCCCCTACTTCCACATGTACCTTAAACATTTATATGTGGGAGGATGGAGAAATAGACATTTTTTAAAAATCACTATAATATCTCAAGAGAGAGAGAGAGAAGGTTACACTTTAGTGCGCAAATTGGTGACGCTAGATTTTGTTGGATGCTTACTGGGAAGAAGTGGGTTGCATCCGGCTAAGCTGAACTTGAAATAGACCCATTGAAGCCAGTGGACTTAAGTAACTCAAGTCCATTAATTTCAGTAGGTATATTCAGAATATGACCCAGGGATGTGGAACATTTTGCCCTCCATAAGAAGGGTCTGCTGGATCAGGCCAGGGGCCCATCTCATCTAGCACCCTGCTCTCACAACCAGATGTCTACTGTAAGCCTGAGAGAAGGACCAGACCACAGTGGTCCTCTCCTGAGAGCACAGCGGTACCCTCCCCAGAGTGCAATGGCACACTCCAAGATGTTGCTGGACAACTCCCATCATCCCTGATTGTTGGCTATACTGTAGTGGCTTGTCGGCATGCAGAGGGTCAAAAGGCCAGCTGGCTAGCCCCAGCTGGGTTGTCTCCTTCCAGCCGTCCCGCTGTGAAGACCCATCAGCCTCTGCTCCGACATAAATCAGCGACCCAGGCTTCAAAGCCAGGGCACACTATATCAGCAGAGCAAACTGCACACACAGAATAGGCGTGAGGCTTGTGGAAGCATACCACAACTACGGATTTATTAATCATAAATCAGGACAAAGAAACATGTCGTCTCTCTCTCTCTGTCTTCTCAGAAAGACAGAGAAAAGCAAAAGCTATACACAAACGGAAGTTCCCAGCATACTGTGCTGGAATGTAAACAGACATGTGACATGTAACAATCCCATGTCTGCTCCTTAAGGTGGAATGGAAATTCTCAACATGGCTGGGGCTGGTGGGAGCTGGGAGTCCAGCCTCACCTGCATAGGAGCCGACTCCTAGGGGCCAAGGGGTCTTCAGCCCCTCCAATAAAATATTTGCAGGGGGCAGTCCCCCCCCCCATTGATGGACATTGCCATTCAAATGGTGTGCATGCACCGCATCATGTGTAGGGCTGGGTGATACCTGGTTCTCAACAGCATGATATATCAGCAACTAAATACCGTGATGTGCTGATATATCACGATGCCTGGAATTTATAACCCAGCCCTACACAATGAGCGAGCCCCAGTGCCTCTCAGACTCACGTGTGAGCGAGAGGAACATTGGGGTTTTGCTGAACTGTTCAGCCTCCCCCTCCTCCAGCTGAGCAAGCCCCGAAGTCTCTCAACTGACCTGCCCCCCCATATTTTATTCAAGTTTGCACCCCTACACACCTGGATGTTAACAACTTTCACGCCCATGCCAAAGAGTGAAGTAGTTATATTTGGAGCAGGCCCATTGGAATAAATGAAAGTGATCAACACTGGATATCACCAATAGTCAGTCTCTCTCTCTCTCTCTCTCTCTCTCTCTCTCTCTCTCTCTCTGTGTGTGTGTGTGTGTGTTTGTGTGTGCCCCCCAGTCCCTTGTGCCTTGAGGCATTAATCTTCTTTATCGTTCTCTCAAATTCTAATGCAAGCTCTGGCGTGCTATTGGATTAAGTCTGTTTCCCCCTCCTGAAATGTCAGATAAGCTTAAACCATGGTTTTCCTTCAAAGATAAATTTCACTTTAACTATGTGGCAGAAACTCCCAGATCATCGCCTTGTGGCAGGGGGGTGGCTGAGGGTTGGAATTGCAGGCTTTATGAGGTCAGGTAAAGGTTGGTTTTGCCCTGCTAGTGAGACAGGTCCCCGCTGTGGAGAAAGATTGCAGGAGCGGAGATTAAATAGGAAAGGTTTAAAAGTGAATTTCTTTTTTGCGCTATAGCTGAAGTCTATAATGAAACCGTAGCCGAGAGGGTCAGAGTAGGACTGAGAGTGATTTGATGAAAAAGATTATCATTCCTGATGAATAGCTAGCATTGTGCTCACACCCAGAATGCACAGTTGCTTGTAAAGAATTCGTTGTGTAGTATCTAGTGAAGAATGCAACCTCTGTCTGATATCAGAGTTCTGTTCGGAAATAGTGGGACGTGGGGCCTACTGCTTCGAATCATAGAATTGTAGAGCTGGAAGGGACACAGAGTCATCAGGTCCAATCCTTTGCAATGCAAGAATCACAGCTAAAGACGCCCTCACTAATGGCCATCCAACCTCTGCTTTAAAACCTCCAATGAAAGGTCCCCCACCTTACAGGGGAGTCTGTTCCACCGTTGAACAGCTCCAACCTTCGGAAATTTCTCCCTAATATTTAGCTGGAATCTTCTTTTTTTTGTAATTTGACTCCATTGGTTCAGGTCCTATCCTCTGAAGCAGCAGAAAACAAGCTCCATTATCCACGTAACAGCCCTTTAAAAATTTGTAGATAGCTATCATATCACTTCTCAGTCTTCTCTAAAGGTAAAGGGACCCCTGGCCGACTCTGGGGTTGCAGCCCTCATCTCACTTTATTGGCTGAGGGAGCCGACGTACAGCTTCCGGGTCATGTGGCCAGCATGACAAAGCCGCTTCTGGTGAACCAGAGCAGCACACGGAAACACCGTTTACCTTCCCGCCAGAGCGGTACCTATTTATCTATTTGCACTTTGATGTGCTTTTGAACTGCTAGGTTGGCAGGAGCAGGGACCGAGCAACAGGAGCTCACCCTGTCGTGGGGATTTGAACTGCCGACCTTCTGATTGGCAAGTCCTAGGCTCTGTGGTTTAACCCACAATGCCACCCACGTCCCCAGTCTTCTCTACTTGAGGCTAAGCATACCCAACTTCCTCCACTGTTCCTCATAAGGCTTGGTTTCCAGAGCCTTTATCATCTTGGTCTCCCTTCTCTGCGCACGTTCCAGCTTGTCACTATTCTCCTTAAACTGTGGTGCTCAGAACTGGATACAGTCCTCCATGTGGCTTCTGACCGAGGCAGAATAGAGTGGTGGTACTACTACTTCCCTTGATCTGGGCACTATACTTCTGTTGATGAAGCCTAGATTTGAAAAATAATAACCCAGCCCTTCAGTTTTTCCGAAGTGTGGAAAAAACTTCCTTGGCCTCAGCATGACCAATGCTCAGAGTTGGTTCAAGTTGTGGTCTAGAACAGTGTTTCCCAACCGGTGTTCCGCGGCACACTAGTGTGCCGCGAGACGTTGCCTGGTGTGCCGCGGGAAAAATTAAAAAATTCGAAAGATATCCGGAGAGGCGGCCTTCAGGCGAGTTTTAATTTTAATTTTCCTTCTCCCACTTAATGCCCCACGCTCGCCCGAGCAGCTTGCAGTCCTCGGTAACCACGGCGACCCGAGGGAGGGGAGGGAACAGGGAAGTCGAGGGCGGCGGCGACTGCGATGACGTCAGTGGGCCGCGCCGCCTCGCCCTGGCACGGTGTGAGAGCCCCGGCTAGTGGCGCGAGCTTCAGAATAAGTGGGATCCGCGTGTGCGAGACCGAGATCGCGGGTAAGGAGCTCAGCCCTGGGCAGGAGGAAGCGGGGCCGCGCGTGCGGGCCACATCCCCACAGAGTGCGAGCCTCCCCCGGCCCACCACTCCGGGCAGGTCCACTCGCATGAGGGGGCGGCGATGGCGACGGCCGGCAGCTTGCCTGCAATGCCATCCCTCGAGCAGGCGAGGAGCCCGGAGGCTACCAGATGCGAGTCCTCTTTCCCACCCTGCTTGGGAGTCCAGAGCACTTGGTCGCATTCAGGATCTAGAGTGGGGAAGCGGGGCTTGTGTCTGGGCTGGACACATTGGGCTGCCTGTGCCGCTCGACCTGCGGGGAGAAATCAGGGTGGGAGTCACGACCGTGAGGCAGGGCTGCCAAGTGTGGCAGAAGAGGACACGGCCGTCGCACCTGTCCTTAGGTAGGAGCTTCTTCCGTGTCGACCTGCTGCCCTAAAGTCTTGGCTTTTTTCTTGGCTTTTTGGCGGTTGGCACAGAAGGAAGGCAAGGGGGAGGGGGAAAAATTGAAACTTACACTTTCGTGCGTCCCTCCCGGCGTGACGCTGCGCGCTGACGTCACGGGGCTGTAATGGTGGTGTGCCTCGAGATTTTTTTCATGAAACAAGTGTGCCTTTGCCCAAAAAAGGTTGGGAAACACTGGTCTAGAACATCTTCCATGTTGAGGAAGACTAGTGTAGTAGATAGTACTGGTCCTGTATAAGATAAGTTCCCATGTTCACCAATGTCAGGGATGAGGAATATGTGGCTGCAGAAGTTGCTAGACCACAGTTCCTGACCACTGGCTGGGCTGCCTCAGGTAGATGGGAGTTGTGGTACCCAATTCATCGTTTTGTGTTTTGCTGTGCTTCAGTCCCAAACATTGAGAGGACAACAGTTTGTGGAAGGCCGGTCTATGCCGACTGGCAAAGGCTCTCCAGGGTTGACGAGGGTTGTAGTCCAGCAACGTGAGAAGGCCACAGCCTCCCAGTCCCTGACCGTATCTGAAGAAGTGTGCAAGCACACGAAAGCTCATACGAAGAACTAACTTAGTTGGTCTTTAAGGTGCTACTGGAAGGAAAAATTTATTTTGTTTTGTTTTGACTATGGCAGACCAACACGGCTACCTATCTGTAACTGTGCTGTTCAGTGAGCTTCATGGCTGAGTGAGGATTTTATCCCAAACCCAGCCCAACACTCAAACCTCTACACCACACTGGCTCTCTTCGCTACTTTCTGCTTCTCCAGCTGTTTTGGTGACACCCTGATTTCCTAGGTCTAGGTCAGGGGTGCCCAAACTTTTTTCAAAGAGGGCCAAATTTGATGAAGTGAACCTGCGTGAAGGCCGACCAAAGTTGTTGACCTTTTTTTAGGATTGAAGTTGTTGAGCTTAGGCCCCTGAAGTGAACTTTGGACATGCCTGGTCTGGGTGAATCCTTGGGGATGGTGATAAAAATGCTGTCAGGTTACTCTCTTTTGTAGGCACTCTTAAGTTCAGAATCATGGGTTCAAGCTACACATTGGGTGAAAGATTCCTGCACTGCAAGGGGTTGCATTAGATGGTCTTCATGGTCCCTTCCAACTCTACATTTCTGTGATTCCCTCCCTCCCCACCTTCTCATCTCAACTTCCTTTTCTTCTTTTTCGGCCCGTCCGGACTGATGTGTTCTGCAACATGTTATTAACACAATGACAGTGTGTCAGGGGTGGGTTGAGTCTGCTTTATCAGTTGTTCTGCAATGCTTCCCTCACACTTATCACATTATTGCTGTCCGGAGGGGGTATAGCGCTACCAAAGTGGGACCAAAATGAACCCTTGAATATTTGAGGCACAAAAAGTTACCGGATTTCAGCAGGAAGTAACAGGATGTGCCCTGGTGGGGAATGAAGTAGTATGCCCACTCCAAAACTTTTGCTAGTGCAGAACAGTATCGACCACTGCCCTGATAGCATCATGAGCACAAAGAATCAAGAATGTGCAATGAAAAGGATGATCAGAGCTGACCTTATACTTGTATGACCTTCTACAGTGCTGTCAACATCTCACAGCAACCTTCTTCTAGTAGGGATACTGGCATCTAGAATCAAACGTAGACTGCGTGCTTGGCTCGAATATTTTTTTCTAAAAGAATTGCAAGCCCTCCAGAGTTGTAAGGAGCTCCTTAAAGATTTCGCCTGTTTGGAATGAGTCTAATTGGGCGACTTCGCTGGTTTTAACTAAAATTGGATTTGCAATTGATTTGAACGCAAGCTTTTCTCCACCAACACCGTATGCAGTTTGAAAACTAGTTTATATTGATTTGCTTTTAATCTTGCAATTTTTGTGCCACGATACATCTGCCATGAATGGTTTTCTGGAGAATAACCCCATCCTTTCAGAGGCGTGCTTTTTTGAGATTACTTAACCATTTCTGTGGTTTCCATATCGGATCTAAAACTGCCTGTGCCCTGCTTACAAATGGGGCTGAGGGAAGAAAGGTCTTTCGTCTTAAGCTCCTACACATTACAAGAAACAGAACCAGTTTCTTGGTTGTAGTCACGGTAGCTACCGACAGTCAGAAATTGTGTTTGCGTGAAGAGAGGCTGAATAACGGTGGGTTCCATCGGATTGTCTCTCTCTCTCTCTTTTTTACGTATTTTTTATTAAAGATTACAGTACTTGGTTTACAAAAGTATGTGTAATGTCTCTTTTTTTCAAGTTACATTTTCTACAGGTCAGTTTCACTTGCTGAGACATTACTTTTACATTAGGAAGAAAATGGGGGAAGAGATGGGGGGGCCATGGTGAATGGGGTGGGGTCGCGTGGCGATGTTTCTATTTTAATTAATATATGTGTGGGGTTTTGTATCGGCGTCGCTTATGCAGGTTCTCTCTGCTATTCGCTTGTGTTCATTTGGTGGTGAGAGAGGTTGGGGTTGGCCTAGGGTGTGATTGTTCGTTTGTGATTGGCTGTGGTGAATTTTGTTTTCATGTGTGAGTGCGTGTTTTTGAATCAGGTTGGCCATATTGATTTGCATGCTGTTGGTGCATTCTTGTCGTTGCCTTGTTGGGCTGTGTATGTGATAAAGGGGAGCTATACTGGGGTGAAGTCGTCTTCTTCTATTTGTCCCCATGTCACAGCGGCGTAGCGTGGGTTGTCAGCACCCGGGGCAAGGCAACTAATTTGCGCCCCCTAACCTGGGGCAAGGCAAGTAATTTGCGCCCCCTAACCCCTAACCTGCCGCCGCTGCCAGCTTCTTCTTGCTGCTGTCTGGGCCGGGGTATTTACGGTAAGGTAGCCACGGCGGCGGCGGCAGGTCCGTGTCAGGTGATCTGAGGCGAGTTGCCGCTGGCGCTGCCGCCCAAACGACACCGCTTGCCCGGAGGAGGAGGAGGGCAGAGAGGCGAGGAAAATGCAACATGGCCCAGCAGCTGCAGCAGCAGCAGCGGCGGCGGCGGGGCTGTGAGGAGGGGCTGCCTGGCGCGCCCTCCGCGGCCCTGATGTGCGGGGACCGCGGCGAGCGCTGAGAGCCGCTGCCAGCTCATCGGTTCCGCGAGACATGTGGCTCTGCTACAGCCTGCGCCCGAGGCTCTTCGGCGACTCTGGAGGCCCCCCCTGCACCCCCCACGCTACGCCACTGCCATGTCAGTTTCAGTTTATTGGTCAATTTTTCTAATAAGGCTGTTTCCCATACTATTTGGTACCATTGGTCCATGCTTACTTCTCACAGGTCTCTCCAGTGTCTGGTTATGATGTTTCTGGCTGCTGAGAGTAGGTGGGTTATGAGTTCTTTGTGTTGTAAGTGGGCATTATTGGCTTGGAAGATGTTTAGTAGAGCCAGTTCTGGGGTGATTTCTAATACTTGCTCGGTTATGGATTGTGTCTTTTTAAAAATTATTATTATTGACACTGTTTAATCCTCGCAAAATAATCTTCCCTGCTGTCAGGAACCTTGCAAAATGTAGCCCTGACTCTTCAGTTTCCCAGAATTTATTCATTGCATTTGCAAACCGATCTTTCAACATAGATTCACAAGGTGGTGTACGTAATGACAACAACAACGCAAACACCATCGGGTCTAATTAAAAGGATGTCAGCAAGTGCAAAACTAATAAAAACAGCTAAATTAACAGTGAAAGGTCCCTTTCTAAATGTTTGGCAGGAAAAGTGTGTTTTCCAGTTTTCTGAAAGTAGCCGGGGAAGACAAATGAGCTTCTCAAGGGAGAGCATCCCATAGCTAGTACTCTATAAATTACCATGACAAATCTGACTCTTCACTCTGGTAGTATCCATGCATACAGCTTTTGCCTCCCCTCGCCTTAAAGTGAGTGACTTTTATTCATTCATTCCTATGAGGAAGAGCAAAGTGCTGCCCTCAGGAATAAGCTGGCGTTGTCCTGGGGCTGCAGAGCT
The DNA here is from genome assembly GCF_964188315.1 of Podarcis muralis. Classification (NCBI taxonomy): domain Eukaryota; kingdom Metazoa; phylum Chordata; class Lepidosauria; order Squamata; family Lacertidae; genus Podarcis; species Podarcis muralis. Next base: position 18,721,089 of record NC_135657.1, read on the forward strand.
GAATGGGCAGTGCACGGTGGCCTCTCCATAGGCCAGGAGACCAAGGGTGATTGGTGGTATGTCTCCCTTGCCTCCCAGAAGGAGCATCCCAGGAAGACCAACCTGGCTCCATCCATCGGCTAAAGAAGATGCAGCTGCAGGGAACACACTTTCTTCTTCCTCGCAGGGGAGAATGCATGGCTCCAACTGCCATCTGCCTTGGGAAATGAGACTCTGGACCCCACCCATTGGTCAGAGGAAAGAGAGCCACCAACTGCTATTGGAACAAAAAGACTTGCCTCTTGCTCTGTCTGAGGCAACAGCATCGCTGATGGATGAAAAGATGGGGAGTGAGGGGAGAGAAGCTGGGGAAGGTGGCACTGGTATACTCCCAGCCTGCCAGAACTTAGCAAGCCTTTAGCTAGTTTTCTGATTAGTGGCTTCTTGGCTTTCAGGATCCAAGTAGCAAAAAAACAACAAAATAAAAACAAAAATCTCCCCATCGTTGCCAAGCCACAGTGGAATGTCCTCCTCTCCTCCCTCTGCTAAATGTGGTTGTGGAACTTGCTGAACGCCGAGGGCCGAATGGGAGATATATAGCGAGCCTGAAGGCTTCATCTAACCTGCATATTTTAGTCTTTGGTAATTAATGTGCTGATTACCATATACGTAGCTGGTGGACATTTTGCACCGCTTCTGGAATTGTTTTGCCGTAAACGTGAAAGGACTTGGTCCAGCCTCTTCAAGCTTAATATGACTGAAAAACCACGTGCTGTCTGGAATTGGGAGACTTAAAAAAAAAAAGTCATTTAGCATTTGTCATTTTGTTTTGTAGTTTCTCCTCTTCATTCATGGGCTGGACAAACAAGCTGTGGTCCAAAAAGCACACTCGTATTTTTTGTATGCGTTTGTCTTCCTTCTGATCCAGCTGACGTCCTGCCAGCCCTACATTCTGAGCTTTCCTGAGATTCAGACAGCTTGAGTTTTGAGGACGTGATTTTGCAACCCTTAACTTTGCGCATTTTTAATTCTTTTTTCTTGAGAGAGAGAGAGAGAGAGAAAGATTGAGAGAGAGAGACAGACCTTGCAGCATCATTTTGGCTGGTGTGTGTATTTTGGCAATGGGCAGCATAGGCTTCAGAGGGCCAAAATTGTCCTCTCTCCTTAGTGACAGGATCTCCTTAATGCAGAGGTTTTCAACCATTTTGAGACCACGGCTCCCTTGACCAACTACTGTTCCACCGTTGAACAGCTCTTACTGTCAGAAAGTTTTTCCGGATGTTTAGTCAGAATCTCCTTTCTTGCAACTTGAAGCCATTGTTTTGAGTCCTACCCTCCAGAGCAGGAGAAAACAAGCATGCTCCCTCCATGTGACAGCCCTTAAGATATTTGAAGATGGCTATCATATCTCCTCTCAGTCTCCTCTTTTCCAGGCTAAACCTACCCAGCTCCTTCAACTGTTCCTCATAAGGCTTAGTTTCCAGACCCTTGATAATTTTGGTTGCCCTCCTCTGCACACGTTCCAGCTTGTCAATATCCTTCTTAAATTGTGGTGCCCAGTATTCCAAGTGTGGTCTGACTAAGGCAGAATAGAGTGATAGCATTACTTTCCACTACTGTTGATGGAACAAGAGAGGAGGAACAAGCCTTTCCATGGGTCCCCAATACTACTAGCATGTTACCACACCATCCCCAAACATTATGCCCAATGTCAAAAAGAGGAGGAGGAGGAGGAGGAGGAGGAGGAGGAGGAGGAGGAGAAGCCACTCTTGAACTCCCAGGAGTCTGCTATTCTGTGGTTTGGCTTTCCACTGTAACACCATTAGCCAGTAAGTGCAGCAAACGTGCAAACTAAAATTAATACCATAGCTGTGTGGAGGATAGTATTACTATTCTATTATAATTAGGATTACTATGATTACTATTTATACTATGTTAATTATGTACTGGCTGCATTGCCAAGATGGCTTCCATGTGGTTTGCAAATAAACAAAAACACACATATTTAAAATACACAATAAAACAAATTTCATCAAAAGCATTAAACATCCACAATTAAAAATGTGCAATGCAACAAGCCCATAAAAACAGCATGTCAATTAAAATGCAATTAAGCAGGAAGTCCAAATCAAGAAATCAGGGAAACCAATGTGTTTTTAGATTATTGGATGCGTATCTAGTCCCTGGCAGATGAACGTGCTTGGAGGCTTAACGCCTAATGTAACTCATTTGTTTTACGGCTGGATTTTGAATACTGTGCAGAAGACTTTCTGGTTTTGTGAAAACAAGAGTGTTGCTTTTAGGAAACACTCCCTCCCTCCCTCCCTCCCTCCCTCCCTCCCTCCCTCCCTCCCCAGCTACCTTAAACCAGGTCTGTAGTTACCTGCAGCAAATACCTGTCTCAGTGCAGGGGTAATCTGCCTTTTTAACCCTGTGGGCACTTTGGGAGTTTTGATTGAGTGCCATGGGCACCATCCCTTCTGGTCATTTCTCCCTTCCCCAGATGCCAAATGCCACATCAAGAGACAGAAAGTGTACACCTACAACTTCACGTTTCCAGGGGATCTGGGTAAAAGTTGGAGCCAGTAGAATTAATCTGAGCCTTGTAAAATACACAGAGCTAAAAGAGGAGTTGGAAAAGAGGTCTGCTCTTCTACTTCCCTTATTCAGCCCTGAGAAAAGGGTAACCACTCTCACCACTTCACCACCAAGGGTAGTGTGTGTGGACCCCGTTGGAGGCTTTGTGAGCACCAGGGGAAGACTTCAAAGGTGCCATTTTGCCAATGGGACCCCTGGAATGGTATGTTTTCAGGGGTCTGTCCTGGGGTAAATATTGGAGCCGAAGAGATTGCCCTTCTAGTGCAGGGGTGTATTGGACTACAGTTCCCATCATTCTTGACCACTGGCTTGTACTGATGAGAATTGGAGTCTAATGCCACCTGGTGGGTCATGGGTTCTCAAGCAATGCTGTAGCACATGAGAATCTCACACTGACACTGTATTTTTATGGAAAGTATTATGTATGCTCTGCTGATTCTACTGCCTTATGTCTCTTCTTCCCACTTAACATCAGTCATTCAGACAAGGAGTTAGCACGGACTGAGACCTGGCTCTCCCTGCACATTGAATACCCCCAAATAGCCTGTGTAGGTGTGCCATCAGTGCATGGAAGCATAAATGAACAGCTTTGTCTCAATGGGCTGCACTGCCTTGGAAAAAGACCAAGATTAATTCAAATAAGGCACTATAAATAATCCACAATGTCTTTAATTGACCCTCATTTGATCTTAAGCCAAGCTTTATGGATTTCCCAAGACTGATAATGTCTTCTCTGCCATCGCTGTTTTTCACTTACGAGAGGTCGAACGTGAGATGGAACGATCCCTCTTCAAGCATTCCTCTGTTTGGTGCTGCTCTGCACAACATTAGCTGAGTTGTGCTAGCAGCTAGCGACTGCCTAGTCCACATAACCACCACAAGCCCCTCGCATTGACCCATCTGCATTATGAGGCACTCTCAAGCAATTTGCTACATTTGTTCCTCTGTAATAGCACTGTGTGCGCTGATGGCATTATTCTGCTCCCTTTCTCCCGATCACTAAGATGGATGTCTGCACAGCCATCTTGGCTATAAAGTACCCGCTGAGATTGGACTGAAATGAGAGGGTTTTGTGTAGATCTTTTCCCACTCATTTACTCTAGTAGCTCTTTATGCATCGGTGCAAAGGGTGCCAAAAACTCGGCTGCTGACGGTTTTGTAGAATTTGTAGATGGAGTTCCTCAAGAGCTACTCATCCTTAAAAGTAGTAATGTGCTGTGCAAAAATTGGTTGAAATGGGGTTTTGCACAGTAGATCTCAGGGGCAAAGACTCTTTATGCATCTTTATGCTGGTTAAAACCTTTTTGAAAGTTTGTTCTTTAGTGAGTTGTTGTTCTCACTGGTATACCATACACATGCAGGTTCTTTGCACAGCACATTTCAGCGAAGAGGGCAATGTTAATATAATAAATCACTATATTTAAGTATCAACTTGAGGCCTGCCTTTTCCTTGGTTCATCTGGGTTTTTGGTTCATCTCCACCCCAACCCTTTCCTATTTCCAAGTTCCATCAGTTGCTGGTCAAAGCTAGAGAGACATTAGCATTTGTCTATTTACCGTTAGGTAAAGGTAAAGGGACCCCTGACCGTTAGGTCCAGTCGTGACCGACTCTGGGGTTGTGGTGCTCATCTCGCTTTATTGGCCGAGGGAGCCATTGTACAGCTTCCGGGTCATGTGGCCAGCATGATTAAGCCGCTTCTGGCGAACCAGAGCAGCGCACGGAAACGCCGTTTCCCTTCCCGCCGGAGCTGGAATTTATCTACTTGCACTTTGACGTGCTTTCGAACTGCTAGGTTGGCAGGAGCAGGGACCGAGCAACGGGAGCTCACCCTGTTGCGACCTTCTGATCGGTGAGCCCTAGGCTCTGTGGTTTAACCCACAGTGCCACCCATTTACTGTTACCCTGGTACAAAAATGGGGAACCTGTGGCCTTCCATATGTTGTTAGATTCCAACTCCTATTAGCCCTGCTTACCGTAGCCAATGATCAGGGATGATGGGAGTTGTAGTCCAACAGAATCCCAATTCCTAGCAAATTGAGATTCAAGGTGTTTCTTGTACTTACCTGAGAACTGACCTCAAGATTTGCAGAGGATGGGAATGGCTTGTTCTCCTAATTAAATCCGCCCACAGCCACAGTGGCATTATATTGGCATTTGATGCCTTGGATCTTTCCATGTTTGTGTGCTTGTGCGTTGGGAGATGTTGAGAGAAAGGAAATGATCGCAGGTGATTTTGCCCTTGAGTGCTTAGGTGCCTAACAAGATAAGTGCAGAAATAGCAACGTTACGTGTAAAACTTTACCACTGGAAAGGCCTGCCAGTGTTATGGGCTTTTGTGCGTTCGCGTTACGCTGACGCTTGATGCGAAATGGTTCCATTATGCCTGATAAAGGCTGAGTCAACTCAATTTGCTCATCAGGCCTGGCCAGGAAGGCTGCTCAGGCAGCGATAATCTGCAGCACTTCACCTGGAAGAAGCTCCCAGCAGGGAGGGTGCCATCTTCAATTTCTGAACGGGCTCTTGCTCTATAGGCCTCTTTCTCTCCCCGGAGAGAGCTGCCTCATCTCGTCTAGGCTGCCAGAGACGCTTCCTGAACGGAAGGGACAGACCTCGGTGACATGAAGCGCTTCTGACAAGTGAAGCTGTAAGACCTCTGCAATAAATAATTCAGCTTCTCCCCGTGGACTCTTTGGCGCGCAGGCTTCAGCGGCAAGCGTGCATTTCTTGCGGTTGCTGCAGCTGTACCACCTTTGCAGACTTGCTGGTGCCTCTGCCCCTTGGAGGATTGTGTTTGGAAGCCTACTTTTGAGGCACAACCTGTGTGTTGTCACAAGGTTGGCCCTATTGATTTTTTGCTGCTGTTGTTAATTTGACAAACAAGACAGCAACCTCCTCTCTTCCGGTTGCAAAGAATTCCAGGTCATCACGGTTTACCGCTGTCAAGTCCGTTGGGTTTCTTCCCCATGTCATCTGTGCACTTGTGAACTGAAGAAATGGAAGTCAAGTCTATGCCATACATTTAAAGCGCTCTTACACCATTTTAACAGTCATCTCTCCCCCCCCCCCCAGTGAATCCTGGGAACTGTAGTTTGTTAGAGGTGTTGATCTACCATAAGTGCAATTTCTAGCACCCTTAACAAACTACAGTCCCCAGGATTCTCCACGGGTCTAAAGTGGTATAAGAGTGATTTTAATTATGGTGTGGATGTGAATTGGAGATGTGGGCATCTACCGTATTTTTCGCTCTATAAGACGCACCAGACCACAAGACGCACCTAGTTTTTGGAGGAGGAAAACAAGGGGGAAAATCTGAATCTCAGAAGCCAGAACAGCAAGAGGGATTGCTGCACAGTGAAAGCAGCAATCCCTCTTGCTGTTCTGGCTTCTGGGATAGCTGTGCAGCCTGCATTCGCTCCATAAGACGCACACACATTTCCCCTTACTTTTTAGGAGGGAAAAAGTGAGTCTTATACGGTAGTTTCTGTTTCTCCAGCTGCCATCCACACCTTTCTGTCCTTGTGTTTTAAAAATACAACTAGGTCTCAATGGTTGGCTTCTCTAAGAGTTTTATAAAAGCTGTATTAACTTTAAAACATGCATACACACACACCCCAAAACTTGAAAAAGGAATGGGCTTATAGGAGGGGCATTGCAAGTGTTGCTTAGATTCCCAGCTCCCATCAGCCCCAGTCAACAGCCAATTGTCAGGGATGATGGTAATTGTAGTCCAACACAGCCATCCTGCTTTTGGCAAGATCCAAAATGTGCTGGGTTGTTAATGTATGTTGGCATTTCAGCAGTGTTTTGAAATGAAATGGATGTTTTAAATGGCTTTAAAATTCTGTTGGACTGATTTATTTTATGGCGCTGCCTATTTTGTAAACCAGAATTATTTTCTTGAAAAGCAGGGTAAATTTTGTTAAATAAGCCAACACAATAATTGCTGGCATATAATGCAGCGCATTTGTTACTGTTACTGGTTTATTTGTGTACCACATATTCTACGGATTTATGCTCAAAACGGTCTATAACAGAACAGTCCAAAGACAATAATACAATGCCCATAATCCCATAATTAAAATAATACCATTTACAGCACTACAAATTATCAGTTTAATAATTGCTGTTACTCAATAATTAACCATTTAAAATACATCCAGAAAATTTAATGAACATAAAACACACCTACAGGCCAATTAATATCCCAGAACAGCCATAAAGCTAATGACAGTAATAACTGCAACTAACACAGTTCTCTTCAGCAACATAGATTCACCAAAGGGGCACCAATAACTGCTTTTCCAATTCTAGTAGCATTGCCCTGCAAGACTTCTTAGCTGAAGGAATCCTTGCTTGACAAGGACCTCAAGGCTGCATCCTGGACTAATAATTGCTTCTCTGTCTTGTGGCCAGAATCTGCTTGTGGCAATAAGTATAGACAAATCTCACTGGATAAGACATCTAACATTACAGGGTCTATTTTGACATTGTCTCCATTGAAAGATGCTCATTAAACCACATTAAAGGTGTCAATTGCTACCAGTGTAGTCATCTTACAGTATTCTGTTCTCTTGGTGGAAACAGACTTCCCTGGGAGTCAGGAAGAATTGGGCTGAATCACGCATTATAAAAGTAAAAGCAGTAAGGAGTGGGAGGGAGAGTTCAGTTAAAAGTGGAGGGTTTTGCTAAATTCTAGAAGCCTCTGTGCAGGGAAAGGAGGGGTGCTCTGCGCTTTTCATTCCCTTGATGCAGGTGAAGAAGAGGTACTATTGTGACGTTGGTGTATGTGGGATGGATGAGATGGTACAATCCTAAATTGCTAAGAGAGAACTGTACCATTCGTATTGCCGGTTTGGGTGCCATTTTTGAGTGCTGTCCCACATTAAAAAACAAATGTGCTACTTTAATCCACATTTTCCAGGGAGGAGCAAAGTGGGAATGATCATAGAATCGTAGAGTTGGAAGGGGTCTAGGATCGTCTAGTCGAACCCCCTGCAATACAGGAATATGCAGCTGTCCTGTCCCATACGGGGATCAAACCTGGAATTTTGGCAATATTAGTACCACACTGTAACCAACTGAGCTGTCCAGGCAGATAGCTGAGAACGATCAAGCAGTGCACACCAGCATGCTGATCATTCACACTAAGCCATGATAAGCTATCAACTGGAAAGTCTGGCATATTGTTACATGCAAACTCAGCCAGTTGCAGCACATGATGTTTCCCAACCAGCTTTTTCCTGAGCTAAATTACAAAAATTACATCTTTTTTCTCTGCTTCTGGCGTAGGGCTGTGTGTGTGTGTGTGTGTGTGTGTGGACACACACACACACACACACACACACACACACACACACTGTTCTCTTCTATCTCCTCTGCCCCTTCTCTCTCCCGCCCCCAGATTGCTCTTCTTATAGTAACCCTCTGGCCATAGTCTGCCTAAGTGATTTATATCGCTATGAATCACTGTCAATAATGAAGATTCGTCTCCGGCTCCTTTGCTCAAGCCCGCAGGGCTCAGCAGGTCTTCTACCTGACTAGAGCAGTGTTGAACAGACCTAAAGGCTTGGAATTTAGGTCCTGAAGGATTAGATCGGTGGAAGGAACAAGGCAGTTAAGGCTGGGTTTTTCCTCCCGTGTCTGCAGGCGTGAACCTGTGACAAAACAATGGGTGTCGGGTGATGAATGAGTGTGGAATTGGAACAGCTGCTTAGGATGCTGGCCGGTCTCAGTCATGGCTGGAGAATGTGACAAGCTTTGCCTCTCTAGGGATGCTGGTTGATTAGCAGCCCTTCTAGGAACTTAGAAATCTGCTTTATATTGAGTCAGGCTGCTGTGCCATCTAACTCAGGGTTGCCTCCAGGTTTTCCAGGGGCTCTCCAGGTTTTCCAGCAGAGAGTCTTTCCCAGATGTGCCTGGAGAGTCAGGGGATTGAACCAATGACCTTTTCTAGGAAAAGCAGATGACATAGCTGGGGTTCTCTGGAATGGGGGTTCCCAGACAGAGATCTGCAGGCCACGAGCTTCCGTCAGTTGGACCGTGGTGTAAGAACACTATTTAAAATCATACAGTATGTCAGTGTTTCCCAACCTTTTTTGGGCAAAGGCACACTTGTTTCATGAAAAAAATCTCGAGGCACACCACCATTACAGCCCCGTGACGTCAGCGCGCAGCGTCACGCCAGGAGGGACGCACGAAAGTGTAAGATTCAATTTTTTTCCCTCCCCCTTGCCTTCCTTCTGTGCCAACCGCCAAAAAGCCAAGAATCGCGGGACCGCCGGCGGAGGGGGGGAGGGCGAGCAGAGGCAGCGGCGAGCCCCGTTCCTCCCCATCCGCCCCATTCCGTGCAAGGAGCGCGAACAGGTGTGAGAAGGGGGTCAAACCTGCGGGTCGGCGCCGGGGAACCTCCAAGCTTTGGGGGTGGGGGGGAGGAGGAAGCAAAGCGAGGCAGGAAGGAGAGCGCGGCTTGGCGAAGTACTCGGCAGCGAAGGCCAGCAGGTCCGGCAGCCGGTGCCGCAGCACCTCCACCGTGTAGCCCTGCAGCAGCTCAGTCAGACCCGGCGGGATCTCGATGCTCATCTTGTAGCCGAGGCGCGCGGGAGACTCAACGGACGGGCCCGGGAGAGAGAGAGAGAGAGAGACACGACGGAGAGAGAGCGGGAGTCCCTGCTCGCCGTCGCCACCGCTACAACTACTGTGGCGGTTGGTCGTGGTCGCCGCCGCCGCCCACCTCTATCTATCTATCTCTCCCCCTCAGCTTTCTACGCGGGCCTCGAGCCGGAGGTGGGGGGTGGCCGCCGCCGCTTTCTCCGCCTCCACGTCCTGCCTCCTCCTCCTCGAGCCCTCCGTCAGCCCTGAGGGAACCGCCGCGCTCGCGCCGCCGCTCTCTGACACGCGAGAAAGAGAAAGGAACGGAGCGGCGGGGTAGTCGGGGGAAGGAGGGGCCGGAATGGAAGCACGAGGCGAGCTGCGCATGCCCAGCAGGAAGCGGCGGAGAGCGCCACAGAGAGAGAGAGAGAAGCAAGGGAGGGCGGGGAGTGGGCGGGAACACGCTTCATGCGTCACAATAATGGACAAGAGGCGCTCGAGGGATACATTAGGACCTAATTTGACTTTTACAAAAAAAAAAAAATCTTTCGAATTTTCCCCACGGCACACCAGGCAACATCTCGCGGCACACTAGTGTGCCGCGGAACAGTGGTTGGGAAACACTGCAGTATGTAGCACAGCGCATTACAATTGCTACCAAAGGCACAAAAAATCGTTAAGTGGTCTTCCAAGACTCTCAGCAATTTTCAAGCTGTCAGTGGAAACAAGGTTTGGGAACCGCTGTTCTAGGAGAGAAGGGGAGAGCTTTCATTCAGCCTTTCTTTTCTCCCCCAAGATCATCAACATTCCAGTTCTTGGTCTATGAAATAAAACATAAGGAGTGAGCATATGAACAAGCGCTGCTGGACCTGGCTGAGAGTTAATTGCAGCATTCTACAGTGATCAACCAGATATCCACGGGAAACCCACAAGTTAGACCTGAGTGCAACTATTCTCACTTGGGCAGAAGGTAGATTGGCATCTTCTGGTAGATCTCTGAGTAATTTCAGCAAGGATTCTGACTCCCAATTGCTTAATGATAGAAACAACAACAAAACCCTACTCCCCATATAAATCGTTCTGCTGAGATGAAGGAATATGGGGAGCGGTACCTATTTATCTACTTCCACTTTGACGTGCTTTAGAACTGCTAGGTTGGCAGGACCAGGGACCGAGCAACGGGAGCTCACTCCGTCACGGGGATTTGAACCGCCAACCTTCTGATCGGCAAGTCCTAGGCTCTGTGGTTTAACCCACAGCGCCACCCACGTCTGAGCACCCTTAGCAAACTGTAGTTCCCAGGTTTCTTTGGGGGAAGTCCTGTGCGTTAAATGTATGTACACAGCCAAAGCAGATCTCACAAGCCTGAAGTTCATCTGCCCCTGCAGTAAAGGAAGCAAATTTCTTCCCAGGTGTATGCTTTGCTGACAGTAAAGAGAAGGCCTGCCATGGAGCCTCGCTAAATGCAGTACAGAATTAACTCTGGGCTTCTGACTCCAGGACTTAACTGCAGATAAAAATAAGTATTCAGGGAAAACTAGAATGAAACAGGAAATGCATAGATTATCAAACTGAGAAGCAAAAACAGTGCTCCTGGATTTTAAGAGACACCCGAGGGAGGCCTTATGAATGAAGATGACAATTGAGGCTGTCAGTTTTTATTCCAGCAACTTATAAAGGGGCTTTATAGTTTTAAATTGGGAATATGATGCAATTGATGGCCAAATGCGATCTTACAGGATGACGGGATGAGGGTGGGACCTATTTCAGTAAGCTGCGTGGGATTGTTTGCAGGGCTGTTTCCCCTGCTCTTAAAATTTAAAGCCTCTCCTCCAAGGGAACGCAGAGAGGCTGAGTTATACGGCATGTATAAAGTACACATCCTCCTGCACTTAGGCTTACAAGCTTGAGGGACTGGATTTGCTAAGGTTTTAACTCACTTGCTCACTTTCATTGCCTATCTGTTGCTTCAGAAAATTACCTGTCTCCTCCATCTCCCCATCAGGGGCAGAGTTTGGGGAAATGATGCCCCGAGTAAGGTCAAAATCCCCCTCCCCATTTCCTTTTTTCACAATAATTCCATTTGGAATTGCTTTTTTATGGATCTTCTCAGTAGGTACCCGTAGGTTCTGTCTGTCTGTCTGTCTGTCTGTCTGTCTGTCTGTCTGTCTGTCTGTCCTGTCTGTCTATCCCAGAAGCAGGGGAGGAGCCAAGTAGCCATGATTTTAGCCCCCATGCACCAGCAAGTGATACATTCTCCTTTAAACCATAGTTAAGCTTAACTGTGGTTTAAAGTGAATGTGACCAGGCTCTTGTCTGTCACTCTAATGGAGACGTAGGCAAGCTGGAGCCCATCAGATGTTACGGACTACAACCCCCCCTAGCCCAAGCCATCGTGGCACACAGTAAAGGATGGTGGGAAATGTAGTCTGCAACAGCTGGAGGGCTCCACATTATACTAGTGTAATATAATGTTCTAGCCCATGGGTAGGCAAACTAAGGCCCGGGGGCCGGATCCCGCCCAATCGCCTTCTAAATCCGGCCCGCAGACATTTTGGGAATCAGCATGTTTTTACATGAGTAGAATGTGTGCTTTTATTTAAAATGCATCTCTGGGTTATTTGTGGGGCATAGGAATTCGTTCATTTTTTTCTTCAAAATATGGTCTGGCCCCCCACAAGGTCTGAGGGACACTGGACCGGCCCCCTGCTGAAAAAATTTGCTGACCCCTGCCATTCCACTGCACTAATATACCTTTCCTCATTGATAAAAGTTCTGCTATTTTTATGCAGATTGCTGTTCCTTCCCTGTAAAGAGAGGATGCAATTTTTTTTTGTCTCTGTTATTTGCCAGCATCAATTTGATGTGCGGTTCCAGCTACTAAGCCTGGTGAAGATGCAGAGTCTTACCACCCTGATTTCTGAACCATGGCTAGGAAAGGTTGGGCAGTGCCATCTCTCCACTGGGCACCAGAAATAAATGTTACATTTAGCTTATAATACAGCAGCTCAAGCTAAAATGCAATGCATGTGCAGACTTGGAATTTATACAGTTTGTAAACTTTCCTTTAAAAGGGATGGCAGAGCTATCTGCTTTAGTAAGACTTAAAACCATTTCCCACAATTAAGATTATATCTAGGATTCTTTTCTTAAAAGATATAAAGCCTAGCAGAATTATGCTATCGAGTATGGATTTGTAATAGTAAAATAACAATGAAGAGAGTGGAAGGAGAGAATGAAGGTAGAAAATAGTAGCTGTAGTGCTAATCCAGATAAGATGAAGTCAGCTCTGTGCAGCTAATAGAACTACGTTTCTCCATTGGCTTTGATTGGCCCAGACAACATAATTGTGTTGGGTGCCCATGTGAAAACAGAAAAACAGCCACGCACATAGTGGCACGTTTTATGGGAATTGCACAGCATTCCCTGGGTATTTGAAATGAGAAGAAATGCTACTTAACAAAAGAAGATGAAGAATAAAACAAGATTGGCAGAGTTGATGGAGCATAGTGGTGTTGAGGATGAGGTGCATGCCTGAATGTTCCTGATTCAAATGGCACATCAGTCATAAATGCTCTGGCTGCTCAGAGGCAAAACCATCACAGCTCTCCTCTCAGCCTTGGTCCCCTCCCACAATCAGTAATTCATGGATATTTGCCTGCCTCATAAGGTTGTAGTTAAGATTAGTGAGAATGCACCATAGCTCAGCGCATGTTTTGCATGTAGAAGGTTCCAGGTTCCATCCCTGGCATCTTCAGGTAGGGCTAGCAGAGACTCCCTACCTGAAATCTTGGAGAGCTGCTGCCATACTGAGCTATATGGACCAACAGTCTGCTTCAGCGTAAGGCAGCATCCTATATTCTTCCTGTATTCCTCTCCATCATTCTGCTGCCAAAATACTTCACTTCTCTTGTTCCTCTGACCATGTGATGCCCTTTCTTAAATTCCTACTGTAGCCAGTGTGGTGTAGTGGTTAAGAGCAGTAGATTGGTAATCTGGGGAACCGGGTTCGCGTCTCCGCTCCTCCACATGCAGCTGCTGGGTGACCTAGGGCTAGTCACACTTCTCTGAAGTCTCTCAGCCCCACTCACCTCACAGAGTGTTTGTTGTGGGGGAGGAAGGGAAAGGAGAATGTTAGCCGCTTTGAGACTCCTTCGGGTAGTGATAAAGCGGGATATCAAATCCAAACTCCTCCCCTTCTTCTTCTCCTTCTTCTTCTTCTTTCTATCTGCTCTGGGATCCTGCACAAGCTTGTGATCCTGACTTTCAAAACCCTTCATGGCTTTGCCCTCTGTACCTCTCCCCTTTTAACACATCATTTCTTGTGATCTTGGCTCATCCCTTAGCTATCCAAATAACTCTGTCTCCCTGAAATTACTTTGTGTTTCCTGCCCCATATTCCCGAAACGCCTCTTTGTGACCACCTCTCTTTCTTCAAATCCTTCCTCAAAACTTGTATTTTCCAGGAAGTATTTGGAACAGTCCTATAGTCCAGGCTTCCCCAGAATGGTACCCTCTAGATCAGGGTTTCCCAAACTTGGGTCTCCAACTGTTTTGGACTACAATTCCCATCATCCCTGACCACTGGTCCTGCTAACTAGGGATGATGGGAGTTTTAGTCCCAAAACATCTGGAAACCCTGCCCTAGGTGTTTTGTTTTGTTTTTTTAAATAATATTTTATTAAGTTTAACAATTGGGGGGGAAAAACATTCACAAAAACAATATAAACATAGAGGGGATATAAAACGTCACAATACAAAAATACAAGCATTCAACCTAACAAGGGGAAAGAAAAAAAACACACACACACACCAACAAGGTAAAACACAAATCACTCTTTTCTAATTTCTTATCTTTGATAACTTATTTTCCCGACTTCCTCACGCCTCCCTTTTTTGTATCCCTTTTTAACAGTTGGTTCAGCAAATTCATATCCTATTACTTTATCCTTACTTATATTATATTCCAAATTTATAATTTCTCATTTTTATCTATCTTGTTACTAAAACCCCTTCATTTCATTTCAATGTCATCAGCATTCATACATTTTGCAATATTTCTGTAAATAGATTTTAAATTTCCTCCAATCTTCTTTCACCGACTCTTCTCCCTGGTCTCAGATTGTGCCAGTCATCTCCACCTGCTCTAGGTGTTTTGGACTACAACTCCCTTTATTCCTGACCATTGGCCATGTTGGCCTGGCCTGATGGGTGTTGAAGTACAACAACTTCTAGAGGGCACAAGTCTAGAAGGCTGCTCCAGTGGCAATAACTTATAGCTAACATAATTTCATATTGCTTTCCTGTTTGCTCCTGCCTCTGCGTTACCTCCCCTTCCTGTTTCCCTTGTGTATATCTTCGTAGATTGTAAACCCCTTGAGATAGGAACCTGTCAGACTTGTTCCTTGAAAGTGATGTCTCACAGACATGGCACTATGTAAACAACACCACTGCTTATTAGTATTTGTGCAATGATTTTCCTAAACATTGGTAAGTCAAGGCAGCTATTCTGTACACACTTGCCTGCAAGTTACCGTATTTTTTGCTCTATAAGACGCACCAGACCACAAGACGCACCTAGTTTTTGGAGGAGGAAAACAAGAAAAAAAAAATTCTGAATCTCAGAAGCCAGAACAGCAAGAGGGATCACTACGCAGCGAAAGCAGCAATCCCTCTTGCTGTTCTGGCTTCTGGGATAGCTGTGCAGCCTGCATTCGCTCCATAAGATGGACACACATTTCCCCTTACTTTTTAGGAGGGAAAAAGTGAGTCTTATAGAGCAAAAAATACGGTACTTTCCACTGACTTCATTTGGACTGACCTCTGAGTACACATGCATAGGAATATGCCATATACAGTGGTACCTTGGGTTAAGTACTTAATTCGTTCCGGGGGTCTGTTCTTAACCTGAAACTGTTCTTAACCTGAAGCACCACTTTAGCTAATGGGGCCTCCCGTTGCTGCCGCACCGCTGGAGCACGATTTCTGTTCTCATCCTGAAGCAAAGTTCTTAACTTGAGGTACTATTTCTGGGTTAGCGGAGTCTATAACCTGAAGCGTATGTAACCTGAAGCGTATGTAACCTAAGGCACCACTGTACTGGATAAGACCATTAGTGCATTTAGCTCAGTACTGTCTGCACTGACTGGCAGAGGCTCCCCAAGATTTCTGGCAGTGGTTTCTCCCAGCCATCTCTGCAACAACAGCCCAACCAGCTACCTGTCTGTTTCTGGACACAAATCAAAGTGCAGGTTATGACCTAGCTGTACACTGCTTAGGTGCAAACTATCTGAAAGACTGTGTTTCCTCATATGAACCTGCCTGGGTTTTGAGATCTTCGGGAAAGGCCTTCCTCTCGGTCCCACCATCCTCACAGGCATGCTTGGTAGGGAAGTGGGAGAGAGCCTTCTTGGTGGTAGCTCCCAGACTTTAGAACTTACTTTCCAAAGAAGCTAGATTGGCTCCCTCTTGCTGTCCTTCCACCAGCAGATGAAGATTTTGTTGTTTCAACAGGTTTTGGGAAACTGCTTTAAATGAGGGGGCTGGTGTCATGCTGTTTTTATTGTTATTATTTGTATGGTTTTAATAGATATTATAAATGTATATAGTTTTAATTTTGTCAATGTTTAATTGCTTTTTAATGATGCTTCCCCCCCTGCTTTTAGTGGGTCTTGTTTTTAATCTGTAAGCAGCCTTGAGTCCCGTTAGGGAAAAAGGTGGGGTATAAAAAAAATATGATAATGATAATAATATTAATAATATCTGGACTTGCTAGGGATTGAAGCTGGGATCTTATGCATACAAAGCATATATTCTGTCACTGAGCTATGGATCTTATTTATTTATTATTTATTAAATTTATATACTTTCCTTCATCAAAGGATCTCAAGGCAGTTCGCAGAATAAAATACAAGACAAAACGCAAGTTTTATCCTAAGGAAGCATAGGAAGGTACTGTGGCAATATGTATGGAATAATTTTCTTGGGTACGAAGCATACTTTTTAAATTCCTTGTGAAAGCGAGGTCTTTAAGTTCCCCCAGTGTGCGAGGGAGTTGTGACCACATTTGACCAGTTTGGAGACTTCATTTAAAATTCATCAGCAGAAAAACCAGCAAACGCGTTTCAATTTACGAAAGGTATAAGCATAATCTTCAGATAATATCAAAGGAAAATCAAATTGTTTTATACTTTATTTTCCCCTATAATCATTGCATCTTTTTTTCCTCTCCCCCTCTGCATGTGCTGCTTCTTAGATTTCTTTCCTTCTCCAAGATTCATTTAAGCATAAATTGCTTTTGATTTTCCTTTGACATAATCTGTGGATTATGCTTGCACCTATCATGAACAGAAATGCAGCCACTGGTCCTTCTGCTGGTATATTTAAACAACAGTGGTACCTCGGGTTAAGTACTTAATTCGTTCCAGAGGTCCGTTCTTAACCTGAAACTATTCTTAACCTGAAGCACCACTTTAGCTAATGGGGCCTCCCGCTGCTGCTGCGCCGCCGGAGCACAATTTCTGTTCTCATCCTGAAGCAAAGTTCTTAACCTGAAGCACTATTTCTGGGTGAGCGGAGTCTGTAACCTGAAGTGTATGTAACCTGAAGCGTATGTAACCCGAAGTACCACTGTAAATCTCCCAAGCTGGTCATATCTGGTCAACAAACCTTTCACCCACTTGTGGGGGTGGGATGGGCAGGTGGGGGAATTAAAGACCTCGCTTCCACCTTGGGCTTTTTGGCACCCACCACCCATTTTTATCTGGCTGTGTTTGACACTTTGACACCCCTGCTTAGCAAAATACGGGGCTAACCCCGAGTCACTACAGTGGTGCCCCGCAAGATGAATGCCTCGCAAGATGAAAAACTCGCTAGACGAAAGGGTTTTCCGTTTTTTGAGTCGTTCCGCAAGACGAATTTCCCTATGGGCTTGCTTCGCAAGACGAAACGTTTTGCAAGTTCTTGCGAGTTTGTTTCCTTTTTCTTAAATCCGCTAAGCCGTTAATAGCCGCCAAGCTGCTAAGCCATTAATAGCCGCTAAGCCGCTAATAGCCGTGCTTTGCAAGACGAAAAAACCGCAAGACGAAGAGACTCGCGGAACGGATTAATTTCGTCTTGCGAGGCACCACTGTATTTTGGTCCTTGGTGAAACGGAGACTTGAACCGAAGACGCTATCCGTTTCACTAGGTTGAGCGCTTTTAGAAACATGTTTCTGAGAACGAGTGTCAATCTTTCTAGACTCTGGTGCTTCCAGAGCTCTCTTTGGGGAGCAAGTAAGCTTTAGGGGCATCCGAATGCCAGGATTCCATTCTTACTCATGTATTTCTCCAAGATCACCATCTGGCATTATTTTTAAGAGCCATATGTGTGCAGGGATTTTTTGGCTCGGATGCAAATGAAGTCCAGTATGAGTTGCGGGTGGTGGTGGGGGATATGACTTAGCTGCTCCAGGAAAAGGAAAACATGATCTCAGGCTGAAATCCTTAAATATCTTACTGTGAGACTTTGCTTGACTTCAAATACTATGGCGGCAGTCTTGCTTCTGAGTAGGCATGGTTAGGATTGCGCTGGAATTTTTTCCTTTCCCTACTAGCAAACTGGTAATGTGGCACACATGTCAGTAGCAGAGGGTTTTTGTTCTAACCTTTCCTTGTGCAAGAGGAACTAACGAGGCGAAAATATAAAGCTGTATTAATGGTGTTTTAAAGAACTTTATTAGTCACCCTCTCCGTTGTTTATTCCACAGCTTTTAATCTTTTTATTTAAATACCAAGCGCTCTTATTAACTTGGAGCTGACCAAGTATTGGATTTATTTTCAAGGTGGCTACATCTCATTTCTTCCCTCAGCTCTCCGGTAATTAGAGGTGTATGAATGTATCGTATTTATTAAACGTTACAAATGATACTGTACAGGCGGCACAAACGGTACAATTATTATTTGATTGCACAAAAACCGAGAAAGGCCAGTCATGCAGTTTAGTATATCCTAATTTCCAAAGCTTGTCAGGCAGCCCACTTGATGAACCCGCTAGGGATTCTGCACACTTTTAAAAATTGCTCTCCATAAAACACTTCTGTGGTAGGAATTAACAGGCAACCTGCCTTTTGACCCTCAGGTGCGGCAAATCGTGCAGATAGTTTTACAATGTGTGCGCTCAGTTCAGGCGGTTGGGGGATGTTTTGAAAATGTGCGTTGATTGACCCTATTGAGCAGCATGTCAAGTCCTACACAGAACCGTTTTCCATGTTTGAATTTCACAGCGTGCAAATTTGACCTTCACTCTCAAGTGCATAAGAATGAAACTTCCTAACTTGCTGCATATCACAGCTGAAAGAAGGCCTAGAAGCCACCTTGGTCTGCTATAGTCGGTTAGGTGATGGATGACCTTAGTTGATCTACTTTTGAAACCAGTGTCCTTCAGACTTCACCAAAGGAAGCTTTTCCCACCATCAGTTTGAGAAGCAAATGAGAGCATCCTTTTCAAAGTATAATTGACCAAACGAAAGGATTATCTCAGGTCTGTTCCATACAGGTATTCCTTAAGGGTGCACAGATCATAAAATATTTGACTTTCCTCCAGCAGCTCCTAGAAAGAAAGAAAGAAAGAAAGAAAGAAAGAAAGAAAGAAAGAGGAGAGTAAGGTTGACAATGGCTACTAGCCATGATGGCTATGTTCTGCCTCCACTGTTGCGTGGCGAGTCCCCCCTCCCCAGTGGAAATAAAGACACATGACACAATTATTGTTCTAATAATGGGCGGGGTATAAATAATAAATTATTATTATTATTATTATTATTATTATTATTATTATTATTATTAAGGTTAATGGGCTAAATAAGGCCACAACTTTATTGGTTACAGGTGATGAGCGATATTGGCTTAGGCATTGGTCCTAACTGACTATATCCGGCTTCAGCCCGTCCGCTTGAGGTCCGAAAAGGGTTAACCACCAGTAGGGGGAGTCCTGCTGATGCACATCAACTAGGAACTCCCCCAGGGTCACTGCTCAGGGGGTGCCTTAGGCCCTCACCTCCATAGGCTTCGGACAGGGCCACGCCCCCCGGAATCCTTTATCGGACTACCCTACAATATGCAGGGCAGGTGATGGCGCTTCCTTCCCTCTTCCAACTACAGAACAATACCAGTGCCTAACCGCCAATACCAAGAAAGTTGTGACAATTTGCTATGAGGTAGGCGAAAACCAAGTGGCTGGTGCCATATTGCCAAGTGGAAAAATTCCTACCAGGCCCCTCAGCAGCGACCAACCAAGGTCCATAGCAAGGTCAAGGAATGAAAACCCTTATAGGGTGGGAGGGTGGGAAACAGGAACAGCTGGTAAGTGGCAAAAGAGAGAAATCCCCGGCTTCACCTGCCTTAAATAGGGCAGGCCACGCCCCCAGAGCCAGCCGATTGGCTGGCCAGGGGGTGATGCGGCCGGAAATTCCCCCAATCGCGCAGAGGCTGGGCTCGTGAAGCCCGCAACCCCACCTCCTCTGCAGAGCGGAAGTGGCTTTGGAGGCAGCAATGCTTCTGAATGCCAGTTGCTGGATACCACGTGGTGTTAATAATGCCAAGGTTGCAGGTTCGATCCTCGTTTGGGACAGCTGCATATTCCTGCATTGCAGAGGGTCGGACTAGATGTCCCTTCCAACTCTACAGTTCTGTGATTCTGTGATCTGGTTGGCTACTGTGATAGCAGGGTGCTGGACTAGATGGGCCATTGGCCTGATCCAGCGGAGCTGCTTTGTTCTAAAAATGTCCCAGGAAATGCTGGGATTACCTAGTACAGCCTACATCTTATCCTGAGTGTTTTTATTTATGTTTAATTGAATTGCATCACTGATATGTTTGCTGTCCCCTGAGCTTGTTCGGCAGGATGGGTGGGATATAAATTCTTTTTTAAAAAAAATAAATGCCTCTGATCCTCCACTACTAGGCTTTGCTACAAAAGTCAGTCTCTCATCAAATAGCTACTTTATGCTCATAGTCTTCCCTCCAACATATGGATAGCTGTCGTAAAAGATTTTTGTGTGTGTTTTGCAAGCTGTTTTACTTAAAACAGCAGGATGCATCATTTACTTACTCCCCCAAAAAAGATTTAAGTAGGGCACGTGGAAGACATTTATAGCATTATGCACTGTGTCGTGTTAGTTGATAGAGAGGTCTTTTGTCCTTTCTCTCTCTCTCCCCCCCCCCCCCGTTTTTCTTTCTTGTAACTCTGGAACTAGAGGTCTCCCAGTAAAATTGATTGACACTAAGTTCGTGGCAGACAAAAGAATTCTTCACAAAACATGTAATTATGGAATTCACCGCCACATGAGGTGGTGATAGCCAATAGCCAATAGCCTAGTTAGTTTTAATAAGCATTAAACAAAACTCATGGAGGGTGCCTGTTGTGGGGGGTGGGAGGAAGGTTAATTCATCTAGACTAGGGGTGTGGAAAGCTGCCTTCTCTTAGGTGTGGGATGTAATCTGCCCAGTTCCAGAGCCAAAGATGGTGGTCACCCACTTTTCTCTCTTGATTCTGTTTCTTCTTTCTCTCTGTGTGTTGTTAGACTACAACTCCCATCATCCCTGCTCCTGCCAACCTAGCAGTTCGAAAGCACATCAAAGTGCAAGTAGATAAATAGGTACCGCTCCGGCGGGAAGATAAACGGCGTTTCCGTGTGCTGCTCTGGTTCGCCAGAAGCGGCTTAGTCATCCTGGCCACATGACCTGGAAGCTGTACTCTGGCTCCCTCGGCCAGTAAAGCAAGATGAGCGCCGCAACCCCAGAGTCGGCCACGACTGAACCTAATGGTCAGGGGTCCCTTTACTTTACCTTATCTCTCACTTGGTCCAATCTCTTGGAGCATTTCCAGTGGCATGGGGTAGGGAAGTGGGAGACATTCGATTCAGTTTGAAGCCGAACCAAAACCCAGCCACCCTTTGAAATTCTCACTTCAAATTTTGCATCGCCGGTTCTCCAGCCAAGGAATGTACTAGAGTAAAGTGCGCTTAAAAGCGAACGTATGAAGACACATTATTCCAGGGCAAATTGCATTGCATAAATGTGCATATAATAATACTAATACTAATAATAATTTATTATTTGTACCCCACCAATCTGACTGGGTTTCCCCAGTCACTCTGGGCGGCTTCCAACAAAGATTAAAAATACATCAAAATGTCACACATTAAAAACTTCCCTGATGTCTTCTAAATGTCAGGTAGTTGTTTATAGGAGGAGAAATCCGCAACAAAATGCTATGAATTTTCACAAAGTCTGAATTCACAGACCAATGCAGAAGTGTGGAGGACTGAACTTTATAATGGAAATAAAAATTGACACCTTGGACCATACCTACATTTGGCAGGGGCGGGGGGGATGCTCAACTTATGCAGCACCCAAAAAGAGGATTTGCAATTTGCTTAAAAGTTGCATGTGCTATTTTATGTGTATAGATACAAATGTAGAAACAGTTACTAAAAATTAAGTAGAAATATGGGGCATTTCACTATAGTGGGGAAGGCACTGGCCTTGCTCAGTCCAATGTACAGGTTCTTTCTAAGTATTTGAGGTTCTTCCTTCTTAGGTTTAAACTAGGCTTGGCTCAGACTTGGCTTTGGCTAGAGGAACTGTCCCCTATAAAGCAGGGCATATGGCCAAGAAGGAGAATGGGATAGAGAGTTTGCACTTTGACGAGAGAGGCAGTACTCCTCAGGGGGCAGGATTCATCCTGTAGGCTGCTGGTTGCTGATCCTCTATTCTAAGATAAGATTATATTGAAGATGCTTTTATAGACTGCACGTTGCACATTGACATGAATTATTAACTGGCTATTGTTCATGCTGTAAGAAATCCAGGCTATAAAGTAACTAATAATGTCCAAATACCCAAGTGTGCTTTGTCTACATTACTTATCAAAATGCTAATGTCCTTGTAAAGCACCACTTTTGACTCTCGGCTAGAAGAGCCCTTTGAGTGCCTTCAGTGAGGAAAAAGGACCTGATTTGAGAGTCCCCGCATCACAGTTTTTTAAAATAAAAAACATTCTGAGTTGGGCGGCTTAAGCGTTCCATGGCTCTGTTCTGCATTTCCGCACCAATTTTGGTTTATATTTTTAACTTGGGTTAGATAACTTGAGATATAATAATCCTCTCATGGGCAGGCTATCTTTGACTTGAAACCTTTTATCTTGCTAATCAGGTGACACCATATTCCAAATGTGTCAAACTAAATCAGGATTATGATTGTCAGTCTTAACTCTGATTACTTAACATCACGGTTTTCAAATGGCTTTCCTGGGAACCCTTTGAGGTTCTTTGTTACTATCAGCTGGAGGAGCAGGCGGGGAGAGAGAGACATGCAGCTAGGATTTTAGTTTTTAATTATGCAAAATAAAATTTTCCTTCTAGTTGCTCTGAAACAGCATAGAAAGGGTGGGGACAACACCTTAAAAAGGCTGGAAAAATATAAAGGAAATAAGGGATGCTTCCAGACTTCCGCTATTCAGTCATACACTGTACCGGCAAATTTGGGGTGCACAGAGATCTTGGGAAAGTTAAATTACAAGCTAAACTGCTAGAATATCTGCAAATGGCAAAAATGACAGGGAGGGTAAGAGGATACTCAACACAAAAAGTAAACCAAGAATGGATTATATTTAAGGAATACCTGAAGAATTACTGTAATAGCAAAAAACCCCTAGCAGATCTTGAATGAGTCTTGCAGTGTATAGATAATTTAAAACAAATGTTTCTATTCAATCTTTGTCCTGTTTTGTTTCTTTTATATTATTTCAGGAATTAATATGATAACATGATACTATGTAAGATATAACAAGTATGATCTAGTTTCTTTGAGAACAATTGGAAGGCTATTTTAGGTCCTTTTATGTTTTACTTTTTTGTATTTTTAAATTTTCTTTTTTCTAGTATGGGATGGGATACAAACTATAACATAGTAGATTGTTGTATAAATTTGTGAAATATGTTCAATAAAGGTGTGTGTGTGTGTGTGTGTGTGTGTGTGTGTGTGTGTGTGTACACACACACACATATATGGAAGATCTTGGGCAACAAACCCACTTCCTCCAAATTTCTGTTAACAGATGAGAATGACTCTGGGCGCATCCACTTTCCCACATGTAACTATTCCCCCCCCCCCTTTTCTCATTGGGGCAAACCACAGTTTACTGGTTTGGGCAAACTACGTTGCCAGAGAAGAAGAAACACATTTGCTCAGACAGGTAACACTGATCATGGCTGACCCCCCCCCCCCCAGTAATAAAGGGGAAGGGGTTAAAAAAAACCTGTTTTTCAAAGTGTTGTGGTACTTTATCAACAGCACATTGGCTCATTTTCTTTTTTGGCAGTGCTTAATTCAGTGCTGACATTTGACGTGTTTGCCGAAGCCCCCTCCCGCTGCCTGCCATTCCTTCAGTGTTGCCGGGGGTAAGTCTTGCTCAGAGATGCTTGTGAGGCAGAGGGACTGGCATCCGAGAGGAAGGGCTTGCTCGGCTTGCAAGCGAAGCTGTGGCTGCTTCAGCTGAGCTCAGAGGGATGCTGGGAGGCTCAGCCCGTCTCTGTCTTGTGCTTCTTTTGGGCCTTTAGGTTATTTCCATGGAGGGGGGGATTCAAGCTTAGCAGCGAGGAATGGGTGACATTCACTTTACGGGATCGAGCTTGCAATTGCCAAACGGACTGGCATGGACGATGATATAACTGCTGTGCAAGCCCCACCGTCCACCACCCCAGATTTTGTTCGTCCTCTCTCTCCTCCAAGAAACCTACCGCTGCTTCAGGGCTTAGGAGCAGCTTCCAGTCCTCTCTTAGCCCCAGGGAAGTAAGTCTGGCAGTGGATTGCTGTTAGCTCCAATTGCAGGAAGCAGGCATCCTGCAGGGACACCGTAATGAGCATGGCAATGAGAGAGAGAGAGAGAGAGAGAGAGAGAGAGCAGCAGGATCGCTGTGAGCAGAACAGTGAACTGATGCCAGCTTAGCTCAGCCTTCGCCAGTGTTTCCTCTGTCTGTGTCGGACTATTTCCAGCATCTGCCTTTGCTGTGGAAGAAGCGATTTGGTAGAATCGGATGAATTTCTCCTATTCTACGGCTTTGTGGTAGCTGCACAAATGCTGCTTGGACAGATCTGTGTGCTCAGCTTGTTACCAATAACCCCTTTTTTTAGGGTGGGGAGAGAGAGAGAATATGTCCTCCTGTTTTCAGAGATTTTCACATTCCTGAGTGGTCTAGGCAGTCATTTCTTTCCGCTGTTCCTTACCTAAAGAGTGGCCGAAGCCAGTAAACTGCTGCCACCTTGAGGACATTGCAGGCTAGAGGTGTGGATTATCCTGTTCATCAGACCAAAAATGAACTCTTTGCGAAGCCCGGCCTAGGTGGCAGAAGCCGTGGAAAGGGTTAGAGGGATTGGCTAGAGTGATTGGCAGGTGGAGCAGGCTTGCCCGGGCCATCAGAAAGATTGGTGTTACGAGAAGTGTGGCATGTGGCTTATCTTGCTTGGATAAAACCAGAGCCTAGGGACACCTTTGAAGACCAGCACATGCATTATGACATAAGCTTTACAGTGGTACCTCGCAAGACGAATGCCTCGCAAGACAAAAAACTCGCTAGACGAAAGGGTTTTTTGTTTTTTGAGTTGCTTCGCAAGACGATTTTCCCTATGGGCTTGCTTCGCAAGACGGAAACGTTTTACAAGTTTGTTTCCTTTTTCTTAACACCGTTAATACAGTTGCGACTTGACTTCGAGGAGCAACTCAAAGAACGTGGTGTGGTAGCCTTTTTTGAGGTTTTTAAAGACTTTGGTGATTTTTGAAGCTTTTCCAAAACTTTCCCGAAACCGTGCTTCGCAAGACGAAAAAAATCGCAAGACGACAAAACTCGCGGAACGAATTAATTTCGTCTTGCGAGGCACCACTGTATTGTAGGGATAGAAAAGCATTTTTTCTCATCCGCATTTGGAAGCAAACCAACCCCATTCACACCGAATTCCCAGACTAACACATGAATGAGAGCCTGATAACTTGCCAGATTTTGCCCTTTTCTGCAGTTCGCAATACAGTGCTTGGCTCAGGAAAAAACCAAACTATCAAAATATGTAAGGAAAAGAAATCACGCATTAAGACAAATAGGGGGAATGAGTACTTTGAGATAAATAAATGCAAATTCTTAGGCACATTTTAAAAAAAAATGTTCACAGGTTAGTACACAAACACGACAAAGTGGATCTTTGAATGAATGCACCCACAATTGACGTAGACAGGAAACAAACTGCTTCATCCCAAATTCTGTGGGCTAGAGTCTACTTTGTCAGATGCTTGAAGTGTCGTCCTTGGTTATCAGGTGTGAGTGTGAATTACACACCTAGAAAGGAGTAGCTAGTGGGTTGGTGCTGGGACACCAGATTCACTTGCTGAGATGGTGTGGGGGCAGGGCAGAGCATGGCAGCGTTGTCTCCCCGATCTGACACTCTCATCAGCGTGTCAGGAGTTCAGCTTACACTCGAGTAGGACCCTGGCAGAGACACATGCCCAATTGGCATGTTCTCTCCCTCCTGGTCGATCTTTCTGGGGTTTCATAAGCTTTCTTCAGCCCGAACATCACAGCAACCGATGCCAACAGACATCGGCACACTCAGGGATCCACAGAGGCTTCGCAGCTTGCGTAACAGACCTCAGCAACTCAGCATTTTGGCTAATCTACTTTATTTACATATAAACGCACACGGAGCACTGCAACATGGCTCCCTCTCTTTCTAGCATCAGACAGCAAAGAGAAAAAAGAACAAAGGACAATAGTCCCATGTCACAGAACACAGTAACACAAACATCCTGTCTCTGTCACATCCCACTCTGTGGAGTCAAAACATACACCGTCATGTGAAAGACAAAAATTCCATGACTGCAATCTTGGAGCAGGAATTCTAACACAGCGCTCCCACACTGGCGCAATGTCCCTGCTGCCCTCCTGCCCCACATGCTGGTAAACGACCGCAATGCTAATACTGGGAGGCCAACTCTGTAGTGCTGCACCACACCAGCAAGTATATGTCTGTTTGTGTCTCTATCTATCTATCTATCTATCTATCTATCTATCTATATGAACTTTTAGGCACCAAGTGAAGATGTTGCTGTTCACTCAGGAATATGGCTCACAACTGGGGTCATATTGTGTTGTCATGATACCCTAGCTTGTCTTGGTGCTCATCTTGTAGAAGGACAGGGTAGAACTTGTCCCTTTTATGCTGTTGCAGGATGAGCACGTTTCGTCCATGATGACTTCATATCTTTTTGATGTATGGTGTATTTTAGATATTGTAGTATATGTGCTTTTATAGCTTTAAGCCACTTTGAGGCATTTTATATAATAAACATAGAATGAATGCAATAACAACACGCACAAGCATAGAGGAAAACATGGCAAAGAATGGGACATGGTTAAAAAATGTTGATCTAATAATAAACTGGGGAAGGGGGATGCAGAGAATCGTTTTTTGTGTATTTTGCTCTGACTCCTTTTGAGGGGAAATCTCCCCCCGCCCCCTTTCCACCAAGAGCAGAGCCTCTCTGCCTCCAAGACTCTGCGTTTCTTCTTCCCTTATCCTTTGTTGGCTTTGAACTTTCTTCTTCCCCCCAAGCATCCCTGAACAAGACTTATTAACAGCAAGATTGAAGGAATTAACAGAGAAACGAATCTCCCACCCCCTTTTTGTCACTGATGAAAAGAAGACGTAAGCCAATAGGGAGTCCATGCTGAAAAGCTGTATTTGAAATCAAAAGAAGGTTGAATATGCTATTCTTTTGACTTTAAACATTGCTTTTTAACTTTTATGTGTGGGCCGGGGGGGGGGGGGCGCAAAAATTAGTGCAGGTAGGAAGAGAGGTCCAAAGAAAGCATAAATCCTCCCTGCTTTCCTTCAATGCTTATCACCCTATCCTTCCATTTTCTTGTTGGGGTCCAGTTAAGGACCAAACTCGATGATACATTCAATATGTGTATGTATTTTAACGAGCTTAGTTTTTGTGGGAGGCGTATGGATCAAGTCAACACAGTGCAGTGAGGGACTTAACCCTCCCCTCCGCAATTGGTGGTCCTGATGAAAATCTCCCCCCAGCTTCAGAAAGGAAGCTTCCAGTGGCTCTCCAATGGAAGCTTCCTTCTTGCAGTGAATCGCAGTTCTATGGGAGGTGGGATTTTTCCTTGACTCTGTATCATGATGGCCAAGGCTATAACCCCGCTCCTCACATGGTACAATCGTGATCTTGATCTCTCCCACTCTTGCTCTTTTGATAATAAAAATCAGACATTGTTAAATGCCCACCCACACCATTGGTCACAATGTCTAGCGGAGCTCTATGAATATTGGTGTGCGGAAGCAGCTTCTGAACACAAATCTCATTTTTTGGGGCAGAAACAGGTCTAGATTGGAGTGCTGGTCTCTATTCACCATGCATGCTTTCAGTGGGGTGGACTAGATAGCCCAAAGTGTGAGAAGGTGCATATTTTGTATCCTTGCAAAGTGGTGCAAATGAGCACCGCACCCAATTTATTTCTGCTCCTCATCCACAAGTAACTTCTTTGCCTCTTAGAAAAGTGCATATGTGTAACTTGCTGTGCTTGCCCCTGGGGTAACCCGAGAACCGTGGTCCAGGTCCGGTCCAGAATCCGAAGGTTCCGCTAGGAGTCAGTCCGACAGGGCCAAGGCAGGACACGAGGCAGGAAACCAGGCAAGGACAGGTACAGGATCTCAGGCAGGATCTGGCATACATCAATGTTGCTCCCACAACCTGGGGCGAGGTCTGACAACCTTTTATTTTTGTCGGGGTAACGGCCGGTCCTGATCCCCTGGCGACTCACCTCCCTGTTTTGCCCGAAGGCGAGCACTCCTCCTGCGAGTACTCAGGTCTCTCCTTCTCTCAGACCTGAGTCTCTGCAGCTCGGGAGACATCGGTGGGTTACTAGACCCAGGGGCCGCCTCAGCCTCCCCTGACCAAACCGGTAGTGGAGCAGCTGTAAGTGATGGCGCAGCTGAAGGCAATGAGGTAATCCCCGCATCTGGAGCCAGGGCAGGCTCAGGCCCCTGACTCGGCCCAGCTGGTGTTTGTTGCTGGGGAACCTGTGCAGACTGGGACCGTTCAGGATCAGGCCCCAGACTTGGTACAGATGATGCCTGAGGCAAAGGATCCGGTGCAGACTGAGACTCCTCTGGTTCCGAGTCTGAGCCAGAGTCCCAGGTCATCACGCCTGTTTTGCATTCATAGCCTCAAAGCTAAAGGTAGTGCGATGTGCATTTCACGGGGCTCTCACTATTATATCTGGAAGCTTGAGCATGTATTGAGCATACGAACGTGCCTCCTGATGGGGGCGGATCAGCAGGAGCACATGGTATTCCTGCTCCCATGTCTGCACTGGCTTCTTTTTCTGGTTGCAAATCAATATGTTGGCTTGCAACCCAGTAAAAACCCAGGGATGGGGAACCTATGACTCTCCAGGTGTTGATGGGCTACATCTTAGCATCCTTCAACGTTGGCCATACTGACAGTGACTGATGGGATTTGGAGTCCCACAGCATCTGCAGGGCCGCATCTCCCTCATCCCTGCTGTAAAGCTTTATGTGTTTGGCTTAGGAAGGCTGGTCCCACTGTTGTCTCCTAGATGTCCCATTATGATACATCCTATTACCTCGGAGTTTTCTGTTAGCAGCGCCTGCGCAGCACAACTTTGCGTTATTTCAATGTGTCGTAAAATCGTTTTATTTGAGCTGCCATTTGTGTGGTGTGCAGGTTTTAGATGCATTTTAATTGACTGTAAAAGCTATAAAAGAACTATTTTATAGGCTTGATGTACTGTTGCCCACTTTCAGCCTTTGGGCTGATACCTAAACACAATTCTCCCCATCTCTAGTTAGAACCTTCTTTGTTTTACTTATCCCCAAGACTGCTGTACCAAAGCCAGCCTTTGGTATCAAATTCTGCATTTTAAGAACCCCAGCTTTTGCTATTCTTTTAAAAAAACATTGCTAGGCACTTATAGCTATAAAGAGAATTAAAAATGCTTAATATGGTCTGTGCCTGGTGGTTTCTTAGTGGATTCTTAGAAGCTAGGGATGAGCTGAACAGAACTTTCAGAAAGGAGCTTTGAGGCTCATCTCATCTCTTATTTTCCCTCTTCCATTACTACAATTCCCTCCTCAGGCAGTCTGCTGATTTAAAAACCTGGCTCTTGGAAGCACAATAAATTATTGAAAGGAAGAAATTGTTGCAGATTTGCTTAAATGCCAGAGTTAACTCTCTTGGAATTTTGGCAATTGTTTATGTCACAGTACAGGGCCGCATACACACCATATATTTGAAGGACACAGTTCCCCACAAAGAATCCTGGGAACTGTAGTTTATACCTCACCAGAGCTACAGTTATCAGCACCGTTAACAAACTATCCTTCCCAGGATTCTTTGGGGGAAGTCACGTGCTTTAAATGTATGGTGGGCACACAGTCTAGGATAGATTGCTGGGAAGTTGGGAGGTGTGTGAGCAATTTGTAAGTAAGGGCTGCTGGCTTTTAAAGAATGTTCTTAAGGGGCTGTTGATTCACAGCCCGTTCCCGCTGTGCTTTCAGGGCCTTTTTCACACGACTGCCAAATTACAAGAATGTGGTAGAACGAACCTGTGCTGACATTAACGCCCCACCCCCGGACAGATGTTTTCTTGCACATGTATTCTACAACATGCCATTGACGGAATAACAGTGTGTTAGTGGTGGATTTATTCTGCAGTGCTTCCCCAACATCATTGCATTACTGCTGCAATGCAAGGATGTTGGGGCACTCTTGTGCTATAGTGCAGCAACAGCGGGGGTGACAAACAAACCCTGGAACATTTGTAGTGTTAAAAGTTGCAGGATGTAAGCAGGAGGCTGTAGGGCACATACTGATCGTGGAAATGAAGTTGTCTGCCCACCCAAACATTCTGCAGGTACAAGTAGGATTGAAAGCTCAATGTGTGTAACTGCCCCGATAGCATTATGATTGCAAATCATCATGAATGCACAACAAAAAGCACGTCTGGAAGGGCTGCTCGACATGCATAGGATTGTGCTATAAGTTTTGGTTTTTATGTCTGTATATATTACTTTTTCCAATGGATAGGGATTTGTCAAAGAACACTCCTGGTAACAGGTTTGATGATTAACTCAGTGTTGATTGCCCTATTAAAAATCAAATATGAAAATTATGATTTTAAGAAACAGTTATTTTAGAAAAAGTAGTGCTGCACGTAAGGCACCGAGCTGCATTTTATAAAGCTTGCCATTAAAATTAAAATGTGTTTCCCCTGATAATTTTATGTATGAAAGCAAAATGCTGCTGGCTGCTTATGATATGAATACAACGAGCCAACATTTTTAAAATCTTGATTTAAATGACTTGGATAGATTAGGATAAATGGAAGCATTAACAGAAGTTGGCCTATATTTTACTGCATTTTAATCAGGATTTTTTTTTAAAGATAAATTTGTGTTATAGTTGCTCACGGGTACGAGAACAAATGGATGGGGTATCAAAGGAGTAAAAAACTTGATGAAATCTCCTTAGAAGCAACAAACGGGGGGGGGGGTCTCATTATGTTGGAAACTGAACTGAAAATCAAAACATATGAGGGATAGTGCATGATATTTTTTGCCTCAGTAACAAGTCTATTTGGGTGAGGTAGGTAGTTTCTCTTTCCACACCCTTGTCCTGGCAAATATTTTGTTGGATAATATTTGTTGTTTTTATTTTTGTTCTCTATATTGTGGTTTTATATTTTGATTTTGTTCTGTGAGCTGCCCTGAGACCTCCGGGTATAGGGCCGTATATAAATTCTATAAATAAATAATATTTGTCTTAAGTTTACCAAATGCTGTTGGATTCTCATTAGCTCCAGCTGGTATTGCCAGTTGTTAGGGATGATGGGCGCTGTAGACCATCAACATCTGGAGGGCCAGAGGTTAGCCACCCCAAAAAAGAATCATACCAAGACTTGACAAATTGAAATTGACAGACCTTTAGTTAAGTCCAGTTTCAATGGGTGTTTTCGAATTACTTAAGTCCAGTGATTTTGACGGATCTGCTCTGGTTATAACTAACATTGGGTACCACTCATAATCTTCCACCAAAGCATTTGACTAGAACCAGGATCAGGGATTCGCTCGATTGGATGCCTCTTGAGACCCACACCCCTGCAAGGGCCTCGCTGTCATTCTCGGATGCTCCTTCCACTCTTCCTCCACACCATCTCCACTTGTTTGTTTACCCTCTCCTAGCCTTGGCTTGATCCTGGAGCATGGGAAATAGTAAGGGAGTATGTTGGAACTTGGACGCAGGTGGCGCTGTGGGTTAAACCACAGAGCCTAGGACTTGCCAATCAGAAGGTCGGCGGTTCGAATCCCCGCGACGGGGTGAGCTCCCGTTGCTCGGTCCCTGCTCCTGCCAACCTAGCAGTTCGAAAGCATGTCAAAGTGCAAGTAGATAAATAGGTACAGCTCCGGAGGGAAGGTAAACGGCGTTTCCGTGCGCTGCTGTGGTTCGCCAGAAGTGGCTTAGTCATGCTGGCCACATGACCCGGAAGCTGTATGCCGGCTCCCTCGGCCAATAAAGCGAGATGAGGGCCGCAACCCCAGAGTCGGCACGACTGGACCTAATGGTCAGGGGTCCCTTTACCTTTACCTTTACCTTTATGTTGGAACTTGGGACACCTCCAGACTGTCTGTATTTTGTGGGAGGGATTTGAGCGCTTATCAGGAAATTCAGGCTTACACAGTGATATTGTTGCAGGCGCAAAGCCTGTAGATCCTGCTTCAATATGGGACCAAAGCATGCTTTAAAAAAGAAATGCATTGTAGAGCATGGAATGAATGGACGATGGACAGAAAAATGTGTAAACACCCACAAGCAAATCAGGACGAATGCTTCATCGCTGTGTAACTGTGCCATGAATAAATCGAAGTGAATGCTCAATAAAGAGGCTGTCTGGAGGAGCCTATGGTCAAGAGTGCATTTCCTTTGCCATAAAAGAGCAACCCACCAGTGGCGGAGCTTCATGCTCCAGCACCGGGGGCGGAGAGCAAGCGGGGGTGTGGCGGGCATGCGTCCCGGGGCCATGGCACGCTGCCTGCAGGGGCGAGGTGCGTATACTGGGGGCGTGGCACCCAGCGGGCAGGGGGGCAGCCGCGATGGCACCCCACCGGGATTGTGGTGCCGGGGGCGGTGTGCTCCCCACACACCCCTCTTCCTCCGCCAGTGCGACCCACCTCCGTTCATCCAGAATTAAGGAACGTGGCTTTTTAGATGAAGGTGGCAATAGGGGTCAGAAGGGTCTGAACCTTGGCACCGTTCTGAAAAGCAGCTCCTTTGCGAAAAGTGTCCTGTTGGAGCAGATCCCCAGAAAAGAGGAAAGAAGAGAGCAGTTGTTGACTGTTGGATCATTCCCTCCGTAGCTGCAACCAGCAAGAGGACAACTCCTCTGGGCTCCTCCCGTCTTTCCCTATAGATCCTGATGCGGCAGGGGAAGGAGCTGGTGGAGGTTTGGGAATTAGTATGTGCGTATATAACTGCGTATAATAATAATAATAATAATAATAATAATAATAATAATAATAATAATAATAATAATAATAATAATAATATCTTTATTGTCATTGCCCCCTCTCGGGGACAACGAAATTACTTGGCTGCTCCATCCACCCAGGTAGGGCACTCCACACAAAATCAAAACACTATAAAAACACTATAAAACACTATAAAAACACTATAAAAACACTAATTAAAACAATACAGTATAATACAGCAAGGAAGATTAGATGACTTTCAAAGTCCAGGCTTCCCATTCAGGGCCGAGATCGCTCTGGAGAAGAAGCTGTTCTTAAGACGGCTTGTTCTTGTCTTCATCGCCCTGTATCTCCGTCCCGACGGCAGGAGCTCGAAGAGACAGTGACCAGGATGCGATGGATCTTTTACTATGTCCAGTGCCTTCCTATGGCACCTTGTGGCATAAATCTGCTCTAAGGTGGAGAGTGGGCAGCCAACAATGCTCTCTGCTGCCTTAAGAACTCTGCACAACCCCATCCTGTCCTGGGTAGTACAGCTTCCGTACCACACACATAAGCCATAAGTGAGCACGCTCTCAATGGCACAGTGATAGAAGGCAAGCAGCAGATTCTGCGGAAGATGGTTTTTCCTTAGAATTCTCAAAAAGTACAGTCTCTGCTGCGCCTTCTTCAAAAGCCCCCTTGTGTTGACACTCCAGGACAGATCCTCTTGTAATTCAATGCCCAAAAATCTGAACGTTGTTACCCTCTCCACACAGACCCCATCAATCAAAAGTGGCTGGACATTGCTCTTCTGTCTCCTGAAGTCCACCACAAGCTCCTTTGTCTTCCTTGTATTTATGAGCAAGTTGTTAGCTCTGGACCACTCTGTCAGCCGCTCCACCTCATCTCTATAGTCCGTTTCACCCTCCCTTTCAGAGATGAGCCCAATCACGGTTGTGTCATCTGCAAATTTGACAACCCTATTACTAGGGTGAGCAGCGACACAATCGTACGTGTAGAGAATATAAAGGAGCGGACTGAGTACGCATCCCTGTGGTGTTCCTGTGTTAGTCTTAAGCATACTAGAGGTATAAGGGCCCAACCGAACCCTCTGGGGGCGGTCTGACAAAAAGTCCAATATCCACCCACAAAGTGATAACGGAATGTTTAGAGATCTGTGAATACCGGTGCCCTCTTGGGACCCAGACTTTCCCTTTAGGGGCCTGTGGCTAGTCTCAGGGCTGGTTTATTATAGTGAGCTGAAGATCAGCGAAAGCTAGTGCTCAGTAGCAATAAGAGGATTGGCGTAAAGCATTTTGCTAGAGTGTCCCAAAAGATGCATTCTCCTAATTGGCTTGTGTGGAGGGGCTTGTCGTTGTTTGCGGACTGACTAAAGAACCATAAAGGGAGTGCATATCGTAAACCCTTAAAAGTATCTATAGGACTGATGAAAACCCCATTGTAAATATAGACTTCTTAACTGGAGGGCGAAGGCTTAGGGAGCTGTAAAAGTGTGGTTGTTGTAGAAAAAAGCTTTTGGTGCCTTACATCTGCTGTAGTTGCCATTCTGCTCTGGCTCCATCACACAGCTCTCCAGGAACAGATACAATACACCAGAACTGGTTAGTCCTTTGGGGCCAAGGAGCACATTTGGAACTTTTTGGCCGTGCTGTGGGTGCCAGTCACAAAATGGCTGCAGTGGGGGGCGTGGCATAATGCAAAGCAACTGCCATGTCTAAAAGAGAAAACCTATCGGACCAGAAAATGATGGAAGCATGGCTCCCCCGGGGGCAGTGGTTTAACAATCTGTCCTTCCCAGGGAACTCTGGGAATTGTTGCTGTACAGGGGGAATAGGGGTCTCCTAACAACTCCCAAGCCCCCTTAATCAACTACAGTTCCCAGGATTCTTTGGGGAAGCAATGACTACTTAAAGTGGTTTGATACTGCTTTAAATGTATAATGCAGATAAGGCCTTAGTCTGTAAAAGGCACTAGAAAATCCCCCCACAGGGGAGGGAGGGAGAAGGAGATGTCAGCCAGTATGGCTTCTTTTCCATTGATGATTATATGCCATCTAAACACACACAATTTTTCATATGGATTCTTGGATATGTGAGTTTAACGCTAAGCTTTCTAATAGATGTGGGCTAAGAATGCACACTAGATCTCTACTTAATGGCTTACTCAACTCATTTGAGATTTCAGGCATTCTCTTTATGACAGTCTGTCATCTTCAGCGACGCTGGGAGTGAATGGAGAGACTCCATGTTTTCATCTTAAAATGATTTTGCTTTCTTATTCAAGCCCTTTTAATCCCTGCGATTGCAGAAGCTGAATCTACCTGCAGTCCTGCGTTTGCTCTCCTGGAACCGAGCAAGACTTCTTCCCATGTGATCATGTTTGGGAGTGGGCTGCAGCGGGAGGGAGGTTCCTTGCTTGTGAGTAGATGGGGTTTAAATGACCTTCAATGCTTTCAAGTTTATAGAGAGCAGGGGTGGCGAACCGTTTTCATCTTTTGGGGGCAGAGTATCAGTGGTGGACAGGGCTGGAGACAAAAGTGGGTGGAGCAACAAATATGGCTCTTAAATCTCAGTGCAGCGGACTGCATTCTAGCCTTGTAAACGTTAGAGGTTTCTTACACACAGTCCTCTATATCCAGGCAAACAAAAGCCATTATTATAGATCAAAAATTCATTCTAGCCACAAAAAGGCATTGAATGAGAGAGACTTGGAGACTGTGACTTGGAGAGAGGAGCTGTGCCTTGGGGAGTGGGGGTGGCCATGGGGAAAGTCCAAAGGGCCAGGTAGAGAGGTTTTGGGGGCCACATTTGGCCCCCAGGCCTGAGGTCCCCCACCCCCGAAGTAGAACAATAAAGACAAGCAAAGAAGTGGGTGCTCATGGTGAACGCCACCCACTTAGGATGATCCCCAATTTGGTGAAACAGGGCCAAGCCCCCAGACATGCGTAGGTCACAGGTCAAAGTAGATCCATACTTGTGACACTCCATTTCCAATATCAAGATTCATTATCCGCTGCCCCCAATAGTATACATAGCAGGATGCTCAGCTCTACCTTCTGAGTGTTTTCTTTCATTTATTCTACAATAGCTTCTCTTCCATTGACTTAAAAGCCAAGAGGGCATTTGTTTTTCAGTTTAATGGTCTTCTTGCAAACCACAATTGTCTATAGCAGGTTATCCCTAGTTCAGAATATACCATGGCAGCTGCAGATATCTAAAGTTAATAAGCTGAGATAAGAAGGAGGCAAGACCCCCCACCAAACACACACACACACACACACACAGAGAGAGAGAGAGAGAGAGAGAGAGAGAGAGAGAGAGAGAGAGAGAGAGACTGCTACAGTTTTCCAATTGCACAAACCAGCCAGCATGCAAGCCAGGAAGCCTTCCATTAATTATAGTTTCCCGTTTTGTCCAGGCTGGGAAATGGTTAACAGCTGACTGTTGTGAATGGAGGAGCAAAGTGTTAGCATGTAAAGAGCACAAATGTCATTCATCATTAAGCTGACAGATGACCACCCAAATCTGACCAGTGTGTGAAATGTAGGGATGGGCGAATCGGTCAACTTGGCGTTCTCTCAGTTTCTCCCTTTTCAAATCCTAAGTTCCGTTTCCCACATTTCCACATCAGTTTGTAAGTGTTTAAAAAAACAAGTCCTCATGAAAATTCAGCAGCATTTTGGTGTTCATTTCTCCTAACGGGCACATCATTGTGTGCAGTCTTGCTTCACGTAGTTTTGGAAAGCAATTTCCTCTTATTCAATGAAGTTTTGCATTCTCCTTTCACTTGCTTCGTACATCTTCCTCTCTCCACCTTTCTGCCAGCCCCAGTTGATAGTGGAAAGCTGATAAACTTGCCAGTGTCAACCAACCCCAGAAAGACGGTTTATTTTTACCCCAGCATCAGGAATTAGAAATTATTTGCCAAGGTGAGCTAAACTCTATGCAAAGGAGACCTGACTTTTGTGATGATGTATTTTGTACATACTTGCAGACCTCCTCCAATGTCTTCATTAGTGTGCCTAAATGTGAGTGCTGTATCCATGAATGGTAGACATGGGGGTCCATGCCAGCCTGCTCCCAGCATCCCCTTATGCACCTACCCCACATTGTGTCCCTTATCATCCCCACCTTGAACTGGACTTTATCAAAGTCCCCCCCCCCCCCCGAAAATCCAAGTATGTCGTGTCTGGCAGATCACTCCATGTTGTTGTTTAGTCGTTTAGTCATGTCCGACTCTTCATGACCCCATGGACCAGAGCATGCCAGGCGCTCCTGTCTTCCACTGCCTCCTGCAGTTTGGTCAAACTCATGTTGGCAGCTTTGAGAACACTGTCCAACCATCTCGTCCTCTGTTGTCCCCTTCTCCTTGTGCCCTCCATCTTCCCCAACAAGGGAGTCTTCTCTTCTCATGAGGTGGCCAAAGTACTGAAGCCTCAGCTTCAGGATCTGACCTTCCAGTGAGTGCTCAGAGCTGATTTCCTTAAGAATAGATAGGTTTGTTCTTCTTGCAGTCCATGGGACTCTCCAGAGTCTCCTCCAGCACCATAATTCAAAAGCATCAATTTTTCGGCGATCAGCCTTCTTTATGGTCCAGCTCTCACTTCCATACATCATTACTGGGAAAACCAGAGCTTTAACTATATGGACCTTTGTTGGCAAGGTGATGTGCTAATTGACACTCTTGAAGAACTATAAAAGGTCTGATCAATTCAGACCTCTGGCAAGGGGGGTTTGTCTTTTCTTTGGCACCCCACTCAGTAGCAAGGAAAGTGGAGGGTGGAAAGAGAAAGAGAAAGAGAGAGAATAGAGTGATCCCACCCACTACAGTCTCTGGCCAGCATGCATCCTCAGATAGAAAAGAGGTTCCCTTCTCCTGCCACAGACTGCGGAAATCTGACTCACACACCCCTCTGGAATCTGAGGCTCACATGTTTACAAACCTGCCTTGATGAGTATTATTGGCTATGGCTATCGGGAAATCTTCGAGCATATGCTTGTTTGTTTTTAAAAAGAAGGTTCAGTATCTAATAGCAGCTGCCGAAATATTTTTTGGCACGACTTTGGAAGGACTCTAAAGTGCCAGATGTTAAAAACACGGTTAAGATGTGGGATGTTGTGTGTTTGTGTGTGCGTTTGTGGAGAAAGTAACCAATTATATTAAATTGAGAGAGGCCAGAATTTCTACAGATGCCTGCCAAGTAAAATGACTCTTGGGTATATAGTCTTGGTTCTCTACTGGGTTGGTGGGAAAAATGATCCAGAAATTGGTCTTTGCTTTCTGTTGCTGAAGGACTCTTGGACTACTACAGTTCTTGAGAACTCTGCAGATTAAAGGGCTAGAAATAATAATAATAATAATAATAATAATAATAATAATAATAATAATAATAGTTGAAGATGCTGAATATTATGGTGACAGGTGTTATTTTCCACCCTAGCTGTGCAGTACCAAAATTCACACATGGCTCTACCTCAACTTTCGAGGTGCATTGCATAGGACAGTTGCCCCATGTCACTTAAATCTACCCATCTGGAGTTAATGCACTGCTACATCTGGACCACTCCTGTCCCCGTACTGATGCCAGCAAAAGGGATGCTGGTGGTGCAGATGCGGGCAGTGGAATTCTTCCATCTGCTTTTTACAATGGTGATGTTTAGTGCTGCCCAGGTGCTGTGTGCTGTATCGATCCTGGTATACTCCCCTTTCCACTGCAGCTGCTCCTAGTGCCATCTCAATATTACGAAACTGCCGGTATAATGAAACTGGTCCTGGCACATTAAGCAAGTATGTGGAATTCGTAGATAATCTGGATCTTCTCTTCCTGATGGTATTAGGAGCAGTTTTCTTTCTCTGGTGGGCTACAGCTAGTAGACCCCGTGGAAAAGCGCAGGAGGGGAGAGTGTTGTTGTGCATGTGCTTTTCCTACGGGCATCTGGTTGGCCACCATGAGAACAGGATGCTAGACTAGATGGTCTGTTGGCCTGATCCAGCACAGCTCCTCTTATGTTCTGAAAAACCAGAGAGAGATGATGGGTCATATTTTATACTTAATGCACCCAGTCTTCATTTCTGCAACCTGTATTGGTTTTCTTTCTTCCCCTCATCTTGAATGCCTACAATCTGATGTACATGTATTTTTGTTTATTCGTTTTAAAAATAAATCATGATGCGCAGGAGGGGGGTTGGCATTTCCCTCTACTCTCCCCAATTCACACAGTGCAGGTGGATCAGGGAGAATTGGGCCAAGGGATGCTTGCAAATCCGAGGCAGGACGAAACTTGGGGGAGCCAGCATGATTGGACAAACAATCTAAGAGATTCGTGGACTTGCTTGCCAGCTTGGGCTGCCAGCTTATCACTCAGCTCCTGTGTCTCTAGCGTCGGATTGGAGCACTGATAATCCATCGTAAAGAGCAGTTGCTTTTTTGCATCACGTGCTTAAAATGCGACTTGTAAATAAGCAGTGTGAATTTATTTTATTTTATTTTTGGTTATGTGAAGTTGAGGGCAGGGTTGCTTTGAACCGGGTCGTTTCTATCCAAGCAACGGCAGGGTTAGCTGAGATGTCTGAGCGAAGAGCTGGCCGTGGCTCCTGCTGTGCAGGGATCTCTGCTCCACATGCCCTGCAACTTCCTGTCGGCGCATAATCCCCCTTAATCCTGCTTTGGCTCTGTTAATTTCCCTCCTTTCCTCTTTTTCCGATCCGCTTTCTCCGTGGCGGCGCACGGCTTCGCCCTCTTCCTCCACCGGGCAGGCAGCTGCGGGAGCAGCAGTGGCCTGCCGACCTTCCAGGCTGTCTCCAAAGCGCCTCGTACCATGCGGCAGGGGCCCTGGGATGGTGGTGCCTGAATGTGTCCCATTCTCTCTGTCTTACAGGCTGTGCAGTCTCCGCCTGAAGAAGCTGACCGTGCTGAGGGAACTGGACAAGGAGCTCAGCTCTGTGCTCATTGCTGTGAAGATCCAGGTAAGCCGCTGGTCTCGTGTCCTCAGGTATCTCTGGTTATGCGACAGGTGCCTCTCTTTGCCATCTCGCTCCTACCTCCTCTCCATCTTCAAGCTGTTGCTTCTATCCATTGTGCCAGACATCTAGCCCCTGGCCTTTACATGGGGGCTACTTGTTGCTTGTTTTCTGCAAGACTTTTTTTAAAAATAGAGATGGAGGAAGGGCACCACCCTCCATGTCTCTGTACATTGGCCTTTGACTTCTAGGAAACAGCGAGTGTGATAAATGTGTTGGAGCCGGCAGGTTGCTATAGAATGGCGAGATTGTTTAGGAAGGGCCCAGAAGGGCAAAGCATCCTCCTTTGTGCAAAACTTTGTTTACGAGCTTGTGGACTTCCCTAAATTGCTCTGCTGTTGCTTCATTCTTTTTATTTCGAGAAAATAGCTCATCTCGTTCACCTTAAGGCGAGGGAGGGGGGAGGGCTATTATCTCGGACATGGAAACTCAGAAAGTGGGGGCAGCCTTTTGCACCCTCTAAGTCAAGGATAGGGAGCCTGCGGCCTTCCAGCTGTTGTGAGACTTCAACTCCCATTTGTGCCAGCCAGCATGGTCAATGGTAAGGGATGATTGGGGTTAGAGTCTGGGAACAGCTGGATCGACAGGTTTTCCATCTTTCCCCCAGCTCCCTATGTTCTAGGAGTTAAATGGAAGCCTAGGGTCTGTTTGGATCTGGGTTTGTGGTCTGTCCTCCCTGGTATGGCTGTATCTTGTTGATTTCCAGACCCCTCAGCTGGGGGAAAAAAAACCCCACAGCTTTCTTTTCCTAGCATCCATCAAACAAAGATTTGCCAAAAATACATAAATTGAACAATCAGATGAATGGAATTAAGCGCGCCAACAGAATTATGCAGATTCATGCGACCCATTTCTGTCTCAAAACTCAGAGTAGAGTTCTACACCAGGAAACCGATCCCCATCAGGCCGTCTTGCTAGGAATCGCTGGGATTGTGGCCTCGTTGCTCCGGGGTAGGCACCCGCAGAGCACAAATCTCCCTATCTTGGGCCTGCCTCAAATGCTGGACCAAGGGACCGCCTCGTAGAGCGAAGAAGCCATCTCGTAAATGAGACAAACTGCCGTTTTTAATGAAATATTTGCCTATCGCATGGGAGGCCTTGCATTTTGAACTTTGGAAATGCTGTCAGGGGCGCTTCAGCCTTCTGTGTTTTCTGCTTTTCTTGGATCCCTTCCACCTGGGGATTTTGAATGTGCTGTTCTTGTCCTTTGGGGCTCATAACCTTCTAGGAGTAAAGAAATATATGACTTGCATTACAAGGATATATGGGTACAGTCTCTGCACCGCGCTGAAAGGGGAGCTACCCCGCAGCGCTAGAATGCAGCAGCTATTTCGTAGCCTTCAAACACTTAACACACAATGGGATAGAAAGGAGGAGGAGGAGGAGAATTTTTGTTCAAGTCTTTATTTAACAAATTTTATGTACTGCTTGACAACCATATGTCAGGAGTGCTCTGATGGTGTTTCCTGCTTGGCAGGGGGTTGGACTCGATGGCCCTTGTGGTCTCTTCCAACTCTATGATTCTATGATTGTAAGAAAACTTTTGAATTTTTAAGAAACATGTTAAAATTATCAGTAGAAACAATTAACACAGGTATTTGAAAATGTTCAGGAATGATTTAAATTAACAGTAGCTAAAAAGAAATAAAGGGCCTGTAACTTGTACATGCCTCTGTAGGCTTTCCTAAACGAAAGTGCTTTGTGCAGGCGGCAGAAAAAGTTCAGCGCCTGCCTCATGTCAATAGGCAAGGAGTTCCATAGTTAGGTGCAGTCAGATGGGTGGGGGTATAAGTAATACATCATCATCATCATCATCATCATCATTTATTATTTATACCCCGCCCATCTGGCTGGGTTTCCCCAGCCACTCTGGCCAGCTTCCAACACAATATTAAAATACAGTAATCATCATCATTCTGCAGAAGGTATTGAATAAGAACTTTGCTAAATGGGGCGCCGGAAGTAAAAAGATGAGCCTGCTCTGCATCTTATAGTTTTGAGACATGTACTTGCATATGTGCTTAAAACTGA
This sequence comes from Podarcis muralis, assembly GCF_964188315.1. Classification (NCBI taxonomy): domain Eukaryota; kingdom Metazoa; phylum Chordata; class Lepidosauria; order Squamata; family Lacertidae; genus Podarcis; species Podarcis muralis. Next base: position 18,762,892 of record NC_135657.1, read on the forward strand.
AATGTTTGAATGAGCCAACATGTATTTAAGCAGACACATGTCATAACAGACCAGCCTTCCCCAGCCAACTACCCTTTAGGTGTTGCTGGATGACAACTCTCATCGGACCCAGCCGGCGTAGCCAATAGTGAGGGGAGTTGTCACCCCAACAGCATCTGAAGGGCACTAAGGGACAGCTGATATAGGCAAAATCCAGGGAGCCACAGTTGTCTAAAGCTCCCTGTCGAGTGCGCGCTTGGTGACAAAGCGAAATTTGTGGCTAGAATTTCTAGCGGTGCTTGGGGTACAGGGGGCGGCAGAGTGGCCCCTTCTCCTTCTCTGACAGCTCCTTAGCTCTTGTTTTTAGAAGACTATATTGGGCACTGTTTGGCTAAAGTTGAGGACAATCAGGGCATGTGATGGTGCTGTCATTAACAGATCTCTCCTTTGCCCTCCCCATCTAAAATGCATGCATTGTTCGTAGGAAGGAGGGGGAAATCTGCTGGATCTCTCTAATAATAATTTGTGCTCAGGTAGTAGATAGTTATTGCAATAGCCGTTTTGGGGGAAACAGCCCTTTAGAGCTGGGTGGGTAGGTGGGTGGGCAGAAGGTGGGTCTCGGTCTACTGCTAGATTTCTGGGCATTGTGCAAAAGATCAGCAAAGATCTCTTTAATGTTCCCAACGAAATAATCGCTCCCATCCCCTTCAACGTAGACTGCTGAAATGAAGGAAACGAGCTAACCAGGCATGGTTGCTCCCTTTTTCTGCAGAAGCCCAGTGAGCTCAGCCCTGTGCGAGCAGCATCCTGCTATTTAAATTTAAAATGTTTGGCTTTTGTACCAGGCCCCAGTTGTTGGATCTCCAGGTTTTAGAAAAACACAAGAGTAGATCCTGCAAGCCTGAAATCTGCCCGCCCCTGCCACAGAAGAGCTTTTTGGAAAATCTGCCTTATACCGGAACCACTCATTGTCCATTGAGCCTAGTGTTGTCAGCTCTGACTGGCAGGAGCTCCCCAGGTTCTCAGGACATTGTATCTCCTTCCACACAATCCTCCCCACTCCACCCCAGTGTCACCCACTGAGCTGCAGCTCCCTCCCTTTCTTGCACGCCTGTTGTCAAATCCTTTCAAGTTGAAGAGAACTTGTGGTTTGTTCTAAAAGGCATTATCTCCCGACCCCTGTCCCCAAGTCTTCCCAGACTTCAACTGTTCCCTTTCTAGTGAATGCGTCAAGAGAAGGATGGTTGTATTGAAAGAAGAAAGTGGGAGAACTCAGTCATTAGAGCATGAGGTTGATAATCTCATGGTTATGGGTTCAAGCCCCATGTTGGGCACAAAAGATTGGAACTAGATGATCCTTATGGTCCCTGCCAACTCTATGGTCCTATGATTCTGTATTGCTGAGCAGACATATTTGGATCTTTACCTCAGTACGCAGCAAGACTCTGTCCTCCTTCTCTAGTCAAGGGTTATTTAATTGCTTGCTTACGTATTTATTTTGTAAACCACTTGCTCAGAAAATAAATTCTCTAAGCAATGTATAAGTGCATGTTTATGTGTGTGTATACAGTCATACCATGGGTTACAGACGCTTCAGGTTGTGGTTTTTGGGTTGCAGACTGCTGAAACCCGGAAGTACTGGAACGGGTTACTTCCAGGTTTCGGCGATCGCGCATGCACAGAAGCGCTAAATCGTCCTCTGCACATGCGCAGACACTCCGAATTGCAACCCGCGTGTGCACAGACACACCGCTGCAGGTTGCGAACATGCATCCCGCACGGATCACATTCACAACCCGTGCGTCCACTGTACACCAAATATACATAAAACCGTAATTAAAATCACAATAAAATCAATAAAATGTTGGAAACAAATGTTAGCTAACTCAATAGGCTTTCTGAAACGGAAAAGTTTCCAGTGGGCATCTAGAGCAGCGAAGGTGCCGGCCGAATGTCAGCTCCCTGATCCGCTGACCTTCTCCCTCATTCTGCAGCAAGCGGAGCAGAGCAAGATGGGTGCATAAATTCCTTTGATGGAAATAAAGGCCTCGCCACCCCCTCCCTCTCCCAGCTTCCTGGCTGTACCCTTCTTGTGCTCTTGTCAGCTGTTTCGTAAAGCCGCTGATGCTCCCGACAGCAGGCTGGGGCGAAGGGCCGGCGAGAGCTTTGCGTCCTGCCCAGGCGTTTCTGTGCACTGCAGTCATTAGGATTTAAATCCGGGATTAGTAGCCGAAGCTGGTGTGTGTTTTAAAGTCGCCCCGGGGCCTGGTCTTCACATGCATATCGAGGGTTGTCCGAATGGCATGTCCGAATGGGAGCCACAGGGAGGCATGGTGCGCAGAGAACAGCTGGCCATGTGACATCCACACGCCCCGCATTGGATGGAGATGTTTCATAGCCATGCTTAGAAATATATGTGTTGTGCATAAGGCCCAGCCTCAAAGAAAACTAGCGAAACTCTAATATGGCAGGTTGTGGTGGAGGTTTGTAGGAACAACCATGTTTATTAAGTCAAATTCAGCCGTGATATGAGGCAGAAAATTTTCTAGTGCTTTATTTTTCTGCAGAAAATTGGGTGGCCGCTGGCTGCAAAGAATCATCAGGCTTGGCAGTTTCAGAGTTTTTAGCTTTCTTTACCAACTACAAGGTTTGTTTGTTTTTATCATACAGGCTAAATTAGACCATTCTCTAGGGCAGAACTTGGGAACTTGTGGCCCTCCAGATGTTGTTGACCTACAACTCCCAGCAACCCTGACCAGCATTGGGAGCTGTAGTTTGGAGGTGGTTGGAGGATGGATGGTGGCTAACAGATTGAGGTTGAATCCTGACAAGGCAGAAGTACTGTTTGGGGGGGCAGGGGGGCGGGGGTGGAGGACTCCCTGTCCTGAATGGGATAACTGTTCCCCTAAAGGACCAGGTGCACAGCCTGGGAGTCATTTTGGATTCACAGATGTACATGGAGGCACAGGTCAATTCTGTGTCCGGGGCAGCTGTCTACCAGCTCCACCTGGTACGCAGGCTGAGACCCTACCTGCCCGCAGACTGTCTCACCAGAGTGGTGCATGCTGTAATAATAATAATAATAATAATAATAATAATAATAATAATAATAATAATAATAATAATTTATTTGTACCCCACCCATCTGGTTTCCCCAGCCACTCTAGGCAGCTTCCAACAAAGACCAAAAATACACTAAAATGTCACACATTAAAAATTTCCCTGAACAGGGCTGCCTTCAGATGTCTTCTGAGTGTCAGGTAGTTGTTTACCCCTTTGACATCTGATGGGAGGGCGTTCCACAGGGCGGGCGCCACTACCGAGAAGGCCCTTTGCCTGGTTCCCTGTAGCTTTGCTTCTCGCAATGAGGGAACCGCCAGAAGGCCTTCGGCTCTGGACCTCAGCGTCCGGGTAGAATGATGGGGATGGAGACGCACCTTCAGGTATACTGGGCCAAGGCCGTTTAGGGCTTTAAAGATCAATACCAACACTTTGAATTGTACTCGGAAACGTACTGGGAGCCAATGTAGGTCTTTTAAGACGGTGTTATGTGGTCTTGGCGGCCTTCCCCAGTCACTGGTCTAGCTGCCGCATTCTGAATTAGTTGTAGTTTCCAGGTCACCTTCAAAGGTAGCCCCATGTAGAGCACATTGCAGTAGTCCAAGCGGGAGATAGAGCATGCACCACTCTGGCGAGACAGTCCTCTGGTTACGTAAACTTCAGGATGCATGCACGGCAAACCCGGAAGTATTTTACTGGGTTTTGCCGTGCGTGCATGCGCAGAAGTAGTCAGAAGCAGTGTCCAGGCAGAAATTGGTAAAATGTCAGGGGAAATCTGGACATGGCAGCCCATGGCAGCTGTGTCTTTTGCTGATTTTCCTTAAATATAGCTTTAAAAATTGTCAATTTTTCTTTCTTTTCGCAAAACGCTTGTGTCCGGATTTTTGAAATATGGCAGCCTTAGTATGTTCTCTTCTCAAGGCTCCGATTTGCACCTCAGCAAAGAATATAACATGCAATGGCAACGATATTAACAATCCTTAAGCCAAGTCAGTTAAAACAGTTTATATCAGTGTAAACCACCAACAGCTTATATACGACTCTTTATATGTGGTATATAAATCTATAAAGCAAAACAAACAAACAATTCTAAGAGAGCAACCTTTAAGCAAAAACGGTCCAAAGCACACAAGCAACATTGAGGCCATAAGCACCTCCACGGGGAGACAATTATACCCCCTAGGGGACAGCACAGAAAAGGCCCTGTCTCTTGCACCCGCCAGCCAAATCAGTCTGACAGGCGGGCACGCAAGCATGGCGTCCAAGGCAGATTTTAACAACCTGACAGGTTTGTATTGGTGTCCGTCAGAGTTTGTCAACCTTTTGGGGGCCCAAAAGAGAAACCACAGACACACACTTATTATACCCACATGTGAATCCTTAAAGGGCCAACCCCTGGCTGAAAGGTGAGTGAAATCCTGGAGGATTTCTGAGGCTGGCTGAAGTGTTGAGGTGGGCTGCCCACACCCCTGGTTTCTTTACCCCACAGTCATAATGCCCTGCCCTATGTATGCCATAGACCCATGAGATATTGGCTTCTACTAAGTCAGCCCCTTGGTCCCCTTAGTTTAATATTGTCTACACCAGGGTAGCCAGCATGCCTTGTGGCCTCCAGATGTTTTGGTCTTCAAATCCCATCAGCTGCAGTCAGCGTGGTGAATAGCCAGGGATGCTGGCAGCTGTAGTCCCAAATGGAGGGCATCGTGTTGCCAACCCTGGTCTGCGTTGACTGACATCAGCTCTCAAGGCAAGGGTCTCTCCCAGTCCTAGCTGGAGATGTTGGAGTCTTTGCACTGTGGGAAATTTAAATGGTGATGATAGGAAATCCAACCACCAAGCTGTGTCTTCTGTTGGGGTGGGTGGGATACGTGGATGTTGACAACAGGCCCAGTATGAACTGTTCCAGATTTGGACTACTCCAAAAGAAGGGTGAGACTTTCTTCCTGTGCCTGCTGTTCCCTTCTGCGGTTGCATCTGTAGGATCCACAGGCTGCAGGTTCTTAGTAACAGAATGAGAAAATGCTTGAGGTGGTTATGCGGGTTCCGGTTGTAGCCCCTGGAGGTGTGGTTTTTCTGCACGTCTGTATACAGTCATACCTCAGGTTAAAGTAGCTTCACTTTGAGCGTTTTCAGGTTGCGTTCCGTGGCGACCCAGAAGTAACAGAACGGGTTACTTCCAGGTTTTGCCGCTCAAGCATGCGCAGACGCTCAAAATGACGTCACGCGCATGCGCAGAAGCAGCGAATCGCAACCCGCAGGCGTGGGTTGCGTTCTGCTCAGGATGCGAGCGGGGCTCCGGAACGGATCCCGTTCGCATCCAGAGGTACGACTCTACAGTGGTACCTCGGGTTAAGTACTTAATTCGTTCCGGAGGTCTGTTCTTAACCAGAAACTGTTCTTAACCTGAAGCACCACTTTAGCTAATGGGGCCTCCCGCTGCTGCCACGCCGCTGGAGCACGATTTCTGTTCTCATCCTGAAGCAAAGTTCTTAACCCAAGGTACTATTTCTGGGTTAGCGGAGTCTGTAACCTGAAGTGTATGTAACCTGAAGCGTATGTAACCTGAGGTACCACTGTACTCAGAATTTTCCGGCGATAACAAGAACCGAGTGTGTCAGGGCTTTGTTCGTGCTGAAAATGGGAGTGGGTGGCAAAAATAGGTTCTGAGAGTCAGAGGCGCTGAATGTGGGACTATATCTGAACTGAGTGCTAAGAAGGCCGTTTATCTGCCGGCTTAAATTCTAATGTTTTAAAACAATTTAGCTAATGTCTGCAGCAGCTGTGATACTAACTATGTACTCTACTCTTGCCATCAGTGTAGTATTTTTCCATTGTAAAGTTTGAATGCTGCCACCGTCAGACGCCTGTGACAGCAAATGCCATTGTTAGAGCAGATGGGAGAGATGCCAGCGTGAACATGAAGACTTATCATGGCTTGGGTTTTTATTCCATTAAAAATTAATGGATTTCTTAAGCAACTCTGCAGACCTCATTACACTCCTCTTTCATAGTTCGCATCTAATTTTTCAGGACTTGCAAATCGTATGGCTCTTATTAGAGTTTACTTGCATCGCTTTTGCACCCTGGATTGCAGCGGCTTTTTAATGCAGTAAAGAGGAATGGTTTTTTCCCCTTTCCCATACCGTTTTGTTTGTGCTTGTGTCTCAAATGACTGGAGGGATTTCTTTGAAACCAACCAGAAACATGTTCAGAAAACAAGAAAACATATGCCCCATGGGGGAACATTTCTCAAGACTTTTTAGTATCTGGGACACACAGCCGCAGAATGGAAATGGCTTTGAGAATGCATTGTGGAGGCCTTTTGCCATTCAAAACACTGGCTAGGCTGGAAGTGTCCAGTCCTGAGAGAAGGGAGTCTGTTAGCAATACAAATGGGGGCATCTGGTTGACAGCAATCCCCCCCCCCATGCCGGCTTAATCATGTTGCTGTGGCCTGCAGTGCAATGATGGCTGGGGTTTGCGTGGCTGCCATCCTGAAAATCCTGCAATATGGCACAAATGTCCATACCTCTTTATTTTATTTTTTATTAATTACCGTATTTTTTGCATCATAACACTCACTTTTTTCCTCCTAGAAAGTAAGGGGAAATGTCTGTGCGTGTTATGGAGGGAATGCCTACGGATGGCGGGGGGATCTGCTGCAGTTGTGAGCAGAGGATCCATGGTTCCCCTTCCTTCCCTCCTCCGTGGCTCGCTTTGAAACAGCAAAGCGGGAGAAGAGCCGCTGAGTGGGGAGGAGAGAGGGACAGAGAGCCTGCTTGCTTTAAAGGAGCAAAGCGGGAGAGGAGAGGAGCCTTCTCCCCTTATACCCCTCTTCATTATTATTAGCAGCATCTTTCTCCACCCACCCCACGCATGCTCCTTGTCCCTTGAGTGCTTTTCCTTCCCTCCCCACTTAAAATGTGGTTACAAAGCATGGATCCAAATGGATCATCAGAATTTTTGCACTGGGTCACCCCAAATTCACCATCAGATCACATAGCATGTCCATGGCTACATCTTGTACCAAAAAAATCACACACCCAGTGTTGCCTGGGGCCGCAGTGGTGCAAAAACGCAGTTACAAAGCATGGATCCACATGGATCCTCAGGATTTTTGCATTGGACTACTCTAAACTCACTGTCAGATCACATGTCTGTGGCCACAGCATGAACCACAAAAATCATACATCCACTGTTTCGTTTAGAATATTTTTTTCCTTGTTTTCCTCCTCTAAAAACTACGTGCGTGTTATGGTCAGGTGCGTGTTATAGAGCAAAAAATACGGTAAATTTATATCCCGCCCTTCATCCGAAGATCTCAGGGCCGTTCACAAGATAAAAATACGAAACAAAAGCACAATATAGTTAAAACAAAACAATAAACCCCCTCCCACAACTACATTTAAAAGGCCAGGGAATATTAATCAGACAAAGACCTGGTTAAAGAGGAACGTTTTCGCCTGGCGCTTGAAGATGTATAATGAAGGCGCCAGGTGAACCTCCCTGGGGGGAGCATTTCACAAATGGAGCCACTGCAGAAAAGGCCCCGTTCTCATGTTGCTGCCCTCCAGACCTCTCGTGGAGGAGGCACACGAAGAACGGCCTCAGGGGATGGTCACAGAGTCAGGGAGGGGGCTGTTTGTGTTCAAAATATTCTGGTACCTAGGTTGGTGGCAGGGATGCCATGGAGAGACTGGCAAGCAGAGGCCTCAACTGATGTGACTCATCATTTGCCCTTTCCGAAAGGAGCTGAGGGTGTGGGGTATGCGCTTCTCCTCACCACCACCTACCGGTATTTTATTCCCACAATAACTCTGCGAAGGTGGCAACTGATCCCAGGTCACTCTGTGAGCTTTATGGCTGAGGTAAAGGCTAGATGGGGATCTTTAAATCTGGGTGTCTCTAGGCCTAATCCCACCCTGCAATCCCACAGCTTCTCTTTTGCTGCACTCCCTGTTCGGGCATTCAGAGTAACACAGGAGGGTTTAAACTGGGCAGTGGCAAGCATGTGCCTGCCTGCTCCATCCTAACCATCTCATGTTGAGCATGAAGGGGGTTGTAAGTGTGTTCGGCTGAACACTGTTTATTTGGAGCATTTGTGCTCCAATTGGTTCAGCCAAAAAAGGCTCTCCAAGTGGCAAAAATGCTGGCTAATTGAAATCTACAAACTGATGCAGAAATGTGGAGAGGTAGGCTGGGGGAAAACACACAAGATTTGCCCCACCCTAGCAAGCCCTTGGATCAACAGTTTCCTCATCCTCCAGCCTTTGCGGAAAGGCGGACCTTTTATAGGAGTGCCTGACAGCTGTCTCTCCCAGTTCCACCAACAGCTCTGTCCTGGTCAAGGGTAGAAGATGACGATGGCATTGTGATGAGGATGGTGGATGGACCATGGGCTGAATTGCGCCTAGTTTGAAATGGAGCCACCCCACTTCCTTATCCCCCATCCCACTTTGAGAATTGGTGGGAGCTGAGTGGAAGGATGAAACAGCAAGGAGTCTGAAGTAGTCACGGCCTATGGCAGGAATGGGAAACCTGTGGCCTTCCAGATATTATTGGATGGGGCTTCCCATCACGCCTGACCATTGACCATACTGACCGAGGCTGAGCCCAACAGCATCTGAATGGCCACAGGTTCTCAATCTCTGGCTCTGGGTTGGAGCAGAAGCATTCTGCTCTCTTGATGCTCGGAAGACAGGGATGGGGAATTTCTTTCTTTTTAAAAAATAATTTTTATTAAGAATTTCAACATAACAAATTATCAAAGCATATCATCTTCACACACACACCCCAATTTTTCCCCCTCCCTCCCCCCCAGGAAAAACCCTCCCTCCCCCCCAAGACTTCCCTCAGCTCCTCTCTCTGATTTTTCAGCACATGTTATTCTCTGCATAATATAAAATTGTAAAGATCCTTAAATTATCTGTCTATTATGTTGACAGTCAGTAAATTTGTGTATATTTATTCAAAACCTGCCAAGGAGTCCAATTCATTTTGTTGTTTTTTTAAGTAGTTTGTAAAGAGTTCCCATTCTTCTTTAAAGTCATAGTTGTCCTTGTCTCGCCATTTGTGTGTCAATTTTGCTAATTCCGTATAATGCATCAATTTCTCTTGCCTCTGTTCTTTTGTCGGGATTTCCTCATTCTTCCATCCTTGTGCTATTAAGACTCTTGCCTTAATTTCAAGCTGTGAGGCTACATGTGGCCCTCCAAGCGCTCTATGTGGCCCTCAAAACTCTCCCCAGGCCACACACCCCGCTGACCATGCTTTGCACTCCTGAGTGTTTTTGCCTGCCTTGAATGTGTCATTGATGGTGCCTCTTGCTTGCCGGATGTAGAGAAAAGGGGGTGTTAGTGTGTGTAGAAACCAGTCCACTGTACGAAAATGAAATCGACATTGGTTGTCAGTTGCCCATCACTAGCACACAGCCCTCAAAAGATTGCCCAGAATGGAAAGTGGCCCTTGAACTGAAAATACTTTCCAATTCCTGTTGTAAGAGTTCAGGAGAGTGTAGGGAACCTCCTGGTGGCGCTGGGGTTGTTGTTGTTTAGTCGTTTAGTCGTGTCCGACTCTTTGTGACCCCATGGACCAGAGCACGCCAGGCACTCCTGTCTTCCACTGCCTCCCGCAGTTTGATCAGACTCATGTTGGTAGCTTCGAGAACACTATCCAACCATCTCGTCCTCTGTCGTTCCCTTCTCCTTGTGCCCTCCATCTTTCCCAACATCAGGGTCTTTTCCAGGGAGTCTTCTCTTCTCATGAGGTGGCCAAAGTATTGGAGCCTCAGCTTCACGATCTGTCCTTCCCGTGAGCACTCAGGGCTGATTTCCTTCAGAATGGATCGGTTTGATCTTCTTGCAGTCCATGGGACTCTCAAGAGTCTCCTCCAGCACCATAATTCAAAAGCATCAATTCTTCGGCGATCAGCCTTCTTTATGGTCCAGCTCTCCATACATCACTACTGGGAAAACTATAGCTTTAACTATACGGACCTAATGAGTAAAACTGGAGTTTGGAGAGCTGCTGTGTTCCTCTCCTGCTTCCTGTCAGGGAGGAGATAGAAATACAGGGAGGCAGAAGCTGAGGCCAGTCCAGGCTCATTTCCTATTTGCATTTGATTTCCACAGCACAAAATGCTTCCCGGCATGAATAATTACAGAGGCAGAGGAACAAAAACAACTTGTTAACTCAATTTGTGGGTGATTATTTAGGTGTCACAACCAGCTGTTAAGAGGGTGGGATAATAACACCCAAAGAACAGAGAGGGAATAAAAATAAGGGCAAGAAATTAACACAACAAGCCATTCAGTGCTACCAAAGTCGCTTTTGAGAAAGCTGAGATGACCATGTCATGTAATTGAAACAATGCAGAAACATTTAGTTCCCAAATTTTGGGCCAATTTATGAAAAGAGATTCATATATTCGGTAAATGGATGTGCACTTCAGCCCAAACGAAGGAGGCATTCCATAGCTTCACCACCGACACCTCTTCCTTTCAGGTCAGCCTGTATCTACCACAGCACTGGAAATGACCCATAGCTCAGTAGGTAGAGCATGAGACTCTTAATCTCGGGGTCATGGGTCGAACCCCACATTGAGCAAAGGATTCCTGCATTGCAAGAGGTTGGACTAGATGACCCTCATGTTCCCTACAATTCTACGATAGTTCTTTATCTTGGCTCATGACCTGTGGATCTTAGGAGCTTTGAAATCAGGTGTTTGGGCTTCCAGCTATGTTTGGAGCAGGGCCCCTGCAACAGGCTAAGAAAATTTCATTCTCAACATAAGCAGAAACATTTTGGTGGATCCTATTGTGGTTTTGCTGAACTACAGTTTCCGTTATCCCTGAACATTGGTTGTCATTGCTGGGACTGACCGAAGTCGAGCAGCAACCTCTGGAGGGCCACAGCTCTGTATTACTATAAATTTTGGCAGCCACTGTCATTTGCAGATGACACCAAACTGGGAGGGGTAACTAATGTCACAGAAGGCAGAATCGGAATTCAAAAGGATCTTAACGTATTAGAAAACTGGGAGCAAGCTAACAAAATGAATTTCAATAGGGACAAATGTAAGGTTCTGCACTTAGGCAAGAAGAACCAGATGCACAAATACAGGATGGGGAACACCTGGCTTACTAGCAGTGTGAAAAGGATCTAGGGGTCTTGGTGGACCAGAAGCTTAACATGAGTCAACAGTGTGATGCAGCAGCAAAAAAAGCTAATGCTATTCTAGGCTGCATCAACAGAAGTATAGATCAAGGGAAGTAATAGTAGCACTCTATTCAGCCTTAGTCAGACCACACTTGGAATACTGTGTCCAATTCTGGGCACCACAATTTAAGAAGGATGTTGACAAGCTGGAACGTGTGCAGAGGAGGACAACCAAGATTATCAAGGGTCTGGAAACTAAGCCTTATGAGAATCGTTTAGCCTGGGAAAGAGGAGACAGAGAGGAGCTGTGATAGCCATCTTCAAATATTTTAAGGGCTGTCATATGGAGGAGGGAGCATGTTTGGCTTCAAGTTGCAAGAAAGGAGATTCCAACGAAACATCAGGAAAAGAATTCTGACAATACAAGCTGTTCAGCAGTGGAACAGACTTCCTCAGGAGGTTGCAGACTCTCCTTCCTTGGAGGTTTTTAAGCAGAAGTTGGATGGCCATCTGTCCTGCATGCTTTAGCTGAGATTCCTGCATTGCAGGGGGTTGGACTAGATGACCCTTGGGGTCCCTTCCAACTCTTAAGATTCTATGGTTGATAGGGATGAGGGAGAAATTCCATTTAGTTCACATTTAAAGGTGAACCTGCCAAATCCATGCCTTCCAAAATGATATGCATGCCTTCCTTCAAAATTTGCTGTTTTCCGAATTTTGCAATGCAGTTTTCCAGGCAATTGAAGTATACACAAACATCGCTATGGTAAAGTGTGCATAAAAATCCATATATTAGTGGAAATAACATACAAATGCATTATAGGAAGAAATGTGTATAGTAGGGGAAATTACATACAAAAATCTGCTTGTTAGTAGAATGTCCCAGTAAAATGCTGGCAAATTTCATGAATAATATAATATAATATAATATAATATAATATAATATAATATAATATAATATTATAAATGCAAGTTGCTGCAGAAATGTGGAGAATGGAATTTAAGGTTGGTAAAAGAAGAAACCGACAGGTCCACACATCCCTACTGTTTGAGATACTGGTTCTTGTTCTCTAGATCAGTGTTTCCCAACCTTTTTTGGGCAAAGGCACACTTGTTTTATGAAAAAAATCTCGAGGCACACCACCATTACAGCCCCGTGACGTCAGCGTGCAGCGTCACGCCGGGAGGGACGCACGAAAGTGTAAGATTCAATTTTCCCCCCTCCCCCTTGCCTTCCTTCTGTGCCAACCGCCAAAAAGCCAAGAATCGCGGGACCGCCGGCGGAGGGGGGGAGGGCGAGCGGAGGCAGCGGCGAGCCCTGTTCCTCCCCATCCACCCCATTCCGTGCAAGGAGCGCGAACAGGTGTGAGAAGGGGGTCAAACCTGCGGGTCGGCGCCGGGGAACCTCCAAGCTTTGGGGGTGGGGGGGAGGAGGCAGCAAAGCGAGGCAGGAAGGAGAGCGCGGCTTGGCGAAGTACTCGGCGGCGAAGGCCAGCAGGTCTGGCGGCCGGTGCCGCAGCACCTCCACCGTGTAGCCCTGCAGCAGCTCAGTCAGACCCGGCGGGATCTTGATGCTCATCTTGTAGCCAAGGCGCGCGGGAGACTCAACGGACGGGCCCGGGGGAGAGAGAGAGAGAGAGACATGAAGGAGAGAGAGCGGGAGTCCCTGCTCGCCGTCGCCACCGCTACAACTACTGTGGCGGTTGGTCGTGGTCGCCACCGCCGCCGCCCACCTCTATCTATCTCTCCCCCTCAGCTTTCTACGCGGGCCTCGAGCCGGAGGTGGGGGGGTGGCCGCCGCCGCTTTCTCCGCCTCCACATCCTGCCTCCTCCTCGAGCCCTCCGTCAGCCCTGAGGGAACCGCCGCGCTCGCGCCGCCGCTCTCTGACACGCGAGAAAGAGAAAGGAACGGAGCGGCGGGGTAGTCGGGGGAAGGAGGGGCCGGAATGGAAGCGCGAGGCGAGCTGCGCATGCCCAGCAGGAAGCGGCGGAGAACGCCACAGAGAGAGAGAGAGAAGCAAGGGAGGGCGGGGAGTGGGTGGGAACACGCTTCATGCGTCACAATAACGGACAAGAGGCGCTCGAGGGATAGATTAGGACCTAATTTGACTTTTACAAAAAAAAAAAAATCTTTCGAATTTTCCCCACGGCACACCAGGCAACATCTCGCGGCACACTAGTGTGCCGCGGAACAGTGGTTGGGAAACACTGCTCTAGATGTCCTTGTGTCTCTGTTGATGGGAGAAGTATTTGTATCCAGAGTTATATTAATGTGGGTTAAGTAAGTTATGTAAAGACATATTTAACTGTGAATCGAGAGGGCTCCATAAATTGGAGAACAGGATGGTAGATAACTGCACTTCAAAGATCTTCAAAGAATGCCAGTTAGTTTTCTTTCTGGTAGTCAAGAGCTTCTGAAAACATCCCAGATACTTTCGATTCCTGTCGGGAAGGTGGTTCTCCAGCGTTCCCTTTGTTCTTTAAAGAGTCTTTTTCAAAAATGCATTACCGTTAGGGGTGCATCAACGCAGCCATGGTGGTTCCACCTTCAACTCTTAGATCTACACTTTACATCAAATGGCTTCCCGGGACAAGCTGTTTCTGCCTCCCCATTGAAGTGAAGTGTTCATTCTGACAGACAGTCTCACTCCCAGCAAGTGATCTCTCTAGTCCCCTCCAGATTGCCATTATTGTGTAGGACAGGATTCATTCGCATACCGGAAATTTATATTTGAGCAATTAAAGTGGATTAGAGCACTCTGGCACAACAAATCCACTCCCTCCCCCCTATAAAACCCCTGACTTTTTGCAATTAGGAGAGTGACAGGGATAAACGTCTGATTAACAGGAAGATGTATAACCCTCACCCAAGCAAATCAGAATGAATGTTCATTGGCATGTAACCTCCCTGGCAAGCAAATGAGGATGAATTCTCAAGAGGTCAACTGGAGGAGCAGGTCAAATGGCTGGATGCAATTCTGCAGAACAGATGGTTCTGATAGTTACAAAAGAGTTATCTTAATTTAGCCTGGGTGTGTCTAACTTGTGGACTGCAGGTTGCATATGACAAAACTTCAGCAAGCCCACAACTTACATGGGGGTTACATTTGGGGATTGCGCCTAAGGCCAAAGTCGCTTACAGTCATACCTTGGAAGTCGAACAGAATCCATTCGACTTCCAAAACGGTCGGAAACCAAATTGCGGCTTCTGATTGGCTTCAGGAAGCTCCTGCATCTGATCAGAAGCCACTGAAACCCTGACCTTTGGATCAGGTTCCAAAAGAACATTCACAAACCGGAGCAATCACTTCCGGGTTTGTGGCGTTCGGGAGCCAAAGCGTCCAAGTTCCAGGGCATTTGGGATCTAAGGTACGACTGTATAGTAAAAACCCATTGGTGTCAAGGAGCTGTCAGGCGAGCACAAGTCACCTACGGTGACAGGAAAGAATGTGAGGAGCGAAATGCAGTTAGCTTTTATTCACAGGAAGTGACAACACAGCAGAGTTCCTCTGGTTCATCTTAATCCAGCTGGAGATGTTACTGAAACTGACCCCTGGCCCTTCCCTTCCCCTCTGACCTCTAACTCTGGATCCCTCCCTAGCAGACAGGGCTCTTCCTCTGGGTCTGCCTGGCTCCTTGCTCAGCAACGCTGGGAGCTGGGTATCAGAGGGAGAGGAGAGCCGGCAGGACTGACTCTGGGTAGCAAGGGCAACCTCTGACTCCTCTCTACCTGAGTCTGTGCTCACACTGCGACTCTCAGCCTCTGGCCCTGTCCTGCAAGGGCCTCCTCCTTCTGACACCCCCCTAGCCCAACTTGTCCCTTCCCCAGGCTGCTCCCCGGTGCCCCATCACCACGATCCAGGGTCGTCTTTTTCCCTGTCCTCCCTGGGGGGCTCTTGGGCACTCAATGCCCTCCACTCTTCCTCATCCAGCCAGTCCCCGACAGTGCGTGGGATTGGCAAAGTCATTTTCACCAAATCCCTGCGCCCTTTCCACCCCTTTTAAAATGTCTGCCATGTGCGTGAAGCTGAACGTTTGCAGGTTAAATTTGCATAAGTTGAAAACCAACTGTACCACACAGTGAGCTTGGGTAGAAATAAGTCTTGCAGTGAGCTGTGGGGGGTCTGAATGGAGAGGGAAAAGGAGGGTGGGAAGCAGGAGAAAGCAATGGTTTTATTAGAGAATGTTTGATTGCAGATCAGGGTACAGGCAGTAAAGCGGTATATCTCATTCCTGTGGAAACTGGGTGGATACAGAACTCTTAGCAAGTCTTAGACGGAAGCAGCATATAACAAGGCACGTCAGTCCTGTCTGGGGAAGGTGGCAGGTCAGCACCCAATGGATACATTCTGACCTGTGTTAATTGAAGGGGGGAAGCAGGATGGGACCCAAAATGGATGGGGATGGAGGAAGAGGGGAAAGCAGACACACATGGGGGGGGGCTCTGCCCACCTCCCTCATGCCACCTCCAATATATTTCCCCCAAGGAATGTGACCTCAACAGTAAAATAGAAATTAAAAAAAATACATCTCATAGTCCATCTGAATAAGTCTTCAGTTCTGATTTCCAGATTGACTCCTGGGCTGTAAAGTGATGCCTCTATACTGGAATTGGAGTAAGTTTTTCCCTTCTAAAGTGCTTTACTGCTGGAAATTCAATCTTTTTTTTTTTTTTGCATTTTAAAAAACTTTATTAAATTCAGTTATATATACAGTATATTCGAAGTTTGTCATTTCTTATACATTTTGAACTTCCTTCAGCGGTGTTGACATTCATTCGCGTTTAAGTCTTTGTAACACATTCCATTTTTATATTGCCATTCGTACCTCCTTTGTACACTATTTTCATTTAACAATACTTATTGATCATTCACAAAGCCTCTTTAAAACCCACTAATGTTGTGTTTACAGAACATTTATTTTCCAGATAA
Organism: Podarcis muralis; assembly: GCF_964188315.1. Lineage (NCBI taxonomy): Eukaryota > Metazoa > Chordata > Lepidosauria > Squamata > Lacertidae > Podarcis > Podarcis muralis. The sequence continues at coordinate 18,779,019 of NC_135657.1, forward strand.
CCCACGAACTTTCCCCAGTCTTCAATAAACAATTGGTCTTTTAAATATCTTATTTTCCCTGTTAGTTTGTCTAACTCGGCATATTCTGTTAATTTTGCCCTCCATTCTGCTGTCGTTGGAACTGCCTCCTGTTTCCATCTCTGTGCAATCACGATTCTGGCTGCGGTAACCGCATACTGGAAGATTTTATGATCTTTTTTCCTAATGTCTTTCCCCATAATATTAAGTAGGAAGGCTTCTGGTTTTTTAACAAAGGTGTAACCTAGTAACTTTTTTAACTCATTGTATATATCCTCCCAGAAGTTTTTAACCTTATGACACTCCCACCACTGATGGTAAAAGGTCCCCTCCTTTTGTTTGCATTTCCAGCTGGAAATTCAATCTTGAAGCATGTGCCCATGTAACTGTCCTGCAGTAGCAGCTGAGGAAGAATATTAGAATTATAGCATTTCAATCCTTCATTTTATAGTCCATAAAATAGTGTTTTTTCTACTTAGGTTTTTTTTTTTTTTAACAGTATTGTACCTGATCTGCTCTGGCCCAACCCTACTCAGAGTTTCAATACGGCAGGTTTGTGCCTCTGGTGTTTTGATCTATGGATTTTGGAATAAGTGGCATAGACAGATTTTCAGGAGCGAAGCCGAGATGAAGTGAAAAGCCAGAAGTTTAGAAGTTGAAGAATGAAGGCATAAATATCTCCATAGAGGTTCTTTCAGTTGTGCTTTCCCCCTCCTCAAACTTTCACTAAGGGAATAAATAATACGTCACATGGTGGCAGCTGGTTTGCTGTGGTGTGATTGGCACCATTGCAACAGCTAGGGTGACTAATTGCCTTCCGAGACCGAATTAGTGCTCCTCCCTGGGGGTGCCACGGTAAAAATAGAAGTAGTTACTTACCAAGGACCCCTAGATCTGTGACAGGAACATTAGAGGCTTATTCCAACCACAGCATAATGGGGCACTTCACTTAAATTAATGTTCATTTCTCCCCCCACCCCCCACCGCCCCGAATGTAGAGTGCAGTCAACACAAACCAAAGGAGGCAAAATAATTTTTAACAGTTTTCCTGCTTCATTTTTAACAACTGCCTGCAGGTAAGATCTGCTAAGAGGATGAAGCAGTTAATGTACCATTCAGTCACTCCATACTTGCTTTCTGCTATGCTTCTAACTTTGTTTAAATTGGGAAGGAGATATCCCAACTTCCTTACCCCCACTAGTTCTTATCTCCTCCAGATTGCCTTCTTCTCCTGCCTTCCCTTCCTTTAGCAGGCAACCTCTCTTTTCTCCAGGCTGCTCCCATGCCCCTTCTCCAGTGGTAGCTGGTGGCCATTGTGGGTAGTAGGATGGAAAGCAGGAGGGGCCAACAGTAGGTGGAGCCAGAGCTAGTTGAGAGAGCCGACTAGTTGTAGTTTTGCCCCACTGAGGCTAAGGAGGAGGAACCCAGCAAGCGGTGCCACCCCTGGACTAGCTATGAAGAAGGACGCAGGCATGTGGGAGCTCAGGGCATTGGGAAGGACCCATCTTGAAAGCTTGCAACATCTCACCATTCCCATTTTTCCCCATCTGCAGCCTGTGCAAGGTGAGTGCTGGTCAGGCTGCTTGCAAGTAACCAGCTGGGTTGGTGGCTTCTTCCACCTGTTCCCTACACAGTGACTTGCAGTGCTGAACCAGTAGTGCCTGGTGCATTTTGACTCTTGGTTCCGTTTTCTCCGTTCTCCCTTTTTTCCTGTTACCTCCAGGCTTACAGTCACTCCCCACTTCCCTTGAAACCAAACTGAATGAAAAGAAGGGGTTTGTCTAACAAATCTATCAACAATAGAGCAGTGCTAGAAGAGAGCGATCTCTCTGCCTTTTTGAGAAAGAGAAGTTAAGCCCTGGGGATTCTAGAGCAGCGTTCCTCAACTTGGTGCCTTCCAGATGTTTTAGACTTCAGTTCCCATCAGCCTCAGCCAGCACTGGCTGGGGCAGATGAAAGCTTTCGTCCAAAACTTTTGGAGGACACATGTCAGGGAAGGCTGGACTAGATCAGGATCTTGCACTCTGTAGCCTGTGGACAGTATCAGGGTGGGCCATGTAGTGAATACTACCAAGAGCTATTTCATCTGTTGGATAAGTGGAAGTTTCTGTGTAAATGCTGGAGAGAGCAGCAATCAGTAAGAAGTTGCCTGCTGTGTCTACCTGTATCACACATATGCTTTGGAACCCAACCATTGTGTTTTCAGCCATATGCACACGAATGTGTGTAGTTGCTTTTAGCTGGAGGGACCTTGCACTTATGTCTCCTGATCCATGGTGATATCCACCACCAAGAGAAGGTGATGGCCCAACTGAGGAGATCAGTTGTCCTGGGGTTCTGGAACAGATGGCAAGACAAGGCCAGACCTGTGAATAAGGACCAAGGTGCTGATTCAGGACCACGGTCAGCAGTCTAGTAGCTGAGGTAGAAAATACAAGTTGTGTCAGCAGTGTCTTAGAACTAAACAGCAAGGGTAGATGAAAGATACCACAACCACCAATAATAATGTAACCACAGTAATTACACCAGTTCAGAAAGAGAATAACCATTTACAGCCCAAAAACTTTCCTGAAAAAGGAAGGCTTTGATTGTCTTATGGAAGACTGTTAGAGATGGGATGAGATGAATTTGCCTCAGGAAAAAAAAAATCAATGTTCTGGGCACAGTTGCTGAACAGACCCTCTCCCTGTTCCCAACCAAGTATATTTTGGGGAACACTGGAAAGTGTTTGACAATGATCTCACAAGGCAGCCAGGCTTACGCTCCTTCTCTTGACACCAGTAATTATGTCATTATTATTGCCAGTTGAGACGGAATCATGGAAGTAAATACCACTCAGAAGTGGCGCTGCACATAGCCACACCCAGAAGTGTACTGCATGAAATGCTATTCCTGAAGGCAGAATTTGAAACTTGATATCCACACCGTATGAGGAAGGACTAAGTCAATCTGTAGCATTCACTACCTTGTTTAATTCTGTCTCAAAGCAACCTTTGAAGTAGGTTATCGTTCCCTTTATGCAAATGGAGAATTGGCACGGAAATGTGGCGGCTTCCTTGAGGCCTCCCAGCAAGTTATTAATTGGGTTGGGCTTTGAACGCTCCCCTTCTAGGCCTTAATTTACACTTCAGCCAATGGGCCACATTTGCTTTTATTTACAAGTCATGTGAGAGCACAGCAGGGGAGGCCCTGAAGCAGCAAATAATATCTTCCTTCTTGTGGAGCTTCCTTCCTCCCAAAACACTTCTCTCCAATGATTTTATCCCCCACCCAAGCAACTATTTTTGACATTGGTCACATGCTATGCCTGTTTTAGGTTCATTCAAGTCCATCTCAAATTAGCCCTGTTGTGAGTGTCAGGAGTTATATCTCGTCCATTCCTTCTGGCTCGTCTTTCATCTGGATTATGCAGAGCATCTACCAGAGGCATTTGGTCCATGGTTTTACCATAAATTCTGACCTGCTCAGGGTCGTGCCCTTTGACAAGGCAAATTATGTCAACTTTCTGAGAGTTTGGAGAAGCCAGGGACAATTGGCCTTTAAAGAGAGTAGGGCATTATTTAGGCCTGGGAGTTTGTTTCAGAGCAAAATGGTAGAAGTAGAAATACTGTGTGTGACTGTTTCAGGTGTGGGAAACCTTTGCCGCCCCCCAGATGTGACTGAACTACAACTCCTATAATCCCTGACAGTTCACCAAGCTTGCTAGACCTGAAGGAAATTGTGGTTCAGCAACATCTGAGGGACAAAGGTTCCTCACCCCTGCCCTGTTTCAAGTGCTGAACACCTCTGGAATTGGTAATAGGCTGAATAACAGCTAATTAAATCTATACAAAATGGTGGCACTAGCAGTAACTGCCTCACTAGATTAATAGGGTGGTGTTCAATCTGTTTTGGATGGGGTTGCAGTTCCCCTTAAGGATCACATTTGTCACTGTTGAGTACTGTTAGATTGGGGCCTTAATTTGGTGGCCTGAATGATCCTTGACAAGAAACGAGATTCCAACTAAACATCAGGAAAAACTTTCTAACAGTAAGAGCCGTTCGACAGTGGAATGGTCTCCCTTGTGAGGTTGCGGACTCTCCTTCCTTGGAGGTTTCTAAGCAAAGGTTGGATGGCAATCTGTCATGGATGCTTTAGTTGAGATTTCTGCATTGCAGAGGGTTGGACTAGATGACCCCCAGGGTACCTTCCAATTCTATGATTCTATCCGTGTGGCACAAAGCACCTTTCACCTGCTTAAGTCTGTGAACCAGTTGTGACATTTCCTACAAAGAGAGAGCCTTGTGACTGTTACTGATGCCCTGCTAATGTCCAGCTCTGGTTACTGCAGTGCATTATACATGAGACATCTCTTGTTTCTTTACTGGCTGCCAGTTTGTTTCCAGACATAATTTATTAGGCTTATTTTGACCTATAAAGCGCTCTATGTCTTGGCACCAAATTAGATGAACAACCATTTTCTCCTGCATGAACCATCCAGTTTCTTAAGTTGTTGTTGTTGTTGTTGTTTGAATTTATATACCACCCTATACCCGGAGGTCTCAGGGCAGTTCACAAAATAAAATCAAAATATAAAACCACAAAATACATAATCAGAATAAAAATAACCCAATAACCAACCCCCCCAAAAATCCCTGAGCAACCTGGTGGCTGAATTCTGCACTATCTGAAGTTTCTGAACCGTCTTCAGAGGCAGCCCTACGTATAACGCATTGCAGTAATCTAACCTTGAGGTTACCAGAACATAGACAACAGTAGTTAGGCTATCCCTGTCCAGATAGGGGCGTAGCTGGGCCACCACCCGAAGCTGATGGAAGCCACTCCGGGCCACTGAGGCCACCTGAGCCTCGCGTGACAGCAAAGAATCCAGGAGTACCCCCAAGCTACGAACCTGCTCCTTCAGAGGAAGTGTAGCCCCATCAAGAGCATCAAGCCCATCTCCTACCCATCTGGTCTAGGGAACCACACCAAAATGTTTGTGGGAGGCTTTTCTCAGATTAGCCCCTGCTCTTGTCAAACCAGAGGCCCTCTAGATGTTGAGCTCCCCTCCTTCCTGCGCTAGACAGTGCTCAGTGGTCAGGGACAGTGGGAGCTGTAATCAAGCAATGTCTGGAGGACCACAGGTTCCCCATCCCTGATGTAGGGTTCCACCAGACAGACCCAGATGAAGGACGATGAACCCTGCAAAGCACAGTTTCGAATGAATGCATTGATGGAGAGACACAGGTTCCTCACCCCTGTCCAAAGAATCCTAGAGCGAGCAGTGCAATGTTAAGCAGGGCTACTCGGAAGTAAATCCTTTTGTTTGTGATGCCTAGGGCTTTGGCCTACAGCATACACCAAGCTGAGGTGGTTCATAAGGGTGAGTGGGGCTCTTCCCCAGCCTCAGTCTACCTTTGGGCACCTCCACCCCAGTCGGTCATCTTGCTTATAACCAGTCCAGTGGATGACACCACTTGCCAGCTTCCTTCCTCTCCTTAATCGGTGTAGCTTTTGTAAAACTCAGCAGGGAGGCGGATGGTTGTCAAAACCAGACCCTGTTGACTCTGCGTGTGTGGCATTAGCTCCACCTACTGTTGACCTCCTGCCTTGCGCCCCACCAGTTCCAACTGGCCGCCTGCCCCCTTGTCTTCCTTATTGTGGCTCACCTTGTAGACTTAACCCCAGAGGATTATAGTATCCAGCAAAGGCTACTTTTTTCCCTCGCACATTGAGTGCCTTTGAGCTCCTAAGGCACCAGAATGCCTTCTTCGATAATGCTTGGTGGATTAATATTATTTTAAAACTAATTAAAAGGGCATTACCAGCATAACGCCTTGGGAGTCCTGGTGGGCAAAGTGGGAGAGCTGCCGCAACTCTCCGCCGGCTAATCCGTTTCCTTTTCCCCTCCCAAGGTGAGCCAGGTTAATCCTGCTGGAAGTGGAATCTCTCCACTCAGACAGATCTGTGTAATGTTTGCCCCCGAGCCAAGTTAATTCCGCGCGGCTTAATAAGGCGAGGTGGGTGGATAATTTGGCTCTGCTCTGCTCTTTCTCTGAACTTCTCACTGGCAGTGGAGCGACCCTCCCTGCAGCATGGAGAAAATCCCCCCGGCTCATTTGAGCAGGGAAATAGGCAAGTGCTTTCTTAGCAGTGGCTTGGCTGCTGAGGTGGAGGATCTAAGCGACTCTGCAGTTGGGGCAGCCTCGGTTCAGGAATGCCAAGCTGGGGCTTGATAAGTTGTGCTTGCTTTTTCCGGATGAGAACTGGAGGCATACTTCAACCTTAAACACCTGGGAAAGTTTGTTTTTAAGCATAGGTACGAGCATAAAATCGGGGCGCAGGTGGCGCTGTGGGTTAAACCACAGAGCCTAGGGCTTGCCGATCAGAAAGTTGGCGGTTCGAATCCCAGCGACAGGGTGAGCTCCCGTTGCTCGGTCCCTGCTCCTGCCAACCTAGAAGTTCGAAAGCACCTCAAAGTGCAAGTAGATAAATAGGTACCACTGCGGCGGGAAGGTAAACGGCGTTTCCGTGCGCTGCTCTGGTTCGTCAGAAGCGGCTTAGTCATGCTGGCCACATGACCCAGAAGCTGTACACCAGCTCCCTCGGCCAGTAAAGTGAGATGAGCGCCGCAACCCCAGAGTCGGTCACGACTGGACCTAATGGTCAGGGGTCCCTTTACCTTTACCTTTACCTATGAGCATAAGAATTATTCTGACAGCACCACGCTCTGCTTTTCTGTCCATTCATAGCAGAGCACATGATCCTCTGTGCAGTAGATCCCAAGGCTCACCTTCAGCTGAAAGGATCTTGGGTAATAGAGTTAGGAAAGGACTCTACCTGGAGAACTGCTGCCCGTCAGAGTGACCTTTTGCACTTGTTCAAACACAGTAGCAAAGATGAAACCCCAGAGTAATGAGTCCTTTGCAGTTTTGGACTTCATGCATTCAGCCATCATATTGCTTACAGCAGTCTTCCTCAACCTAGCACTCTTCGTATGTTTTGGATTAAAACTCCCATCATCAGCCAGGACTGATGGGTGTTATAGGCCAAAACTTATGGAGGGCACCAGCTTGAGAAAGGCTGGCCAACCGATGTCGTTGCATCCAAAATCCAAAAGAATACTTGTGACATTAAAGTGTGGGAGCTCTCTTCATTTCCTACAACTCTTGACATTCCCCCCCTTCCTCACAAGCCAAACAGCTGACAAACCTTTCAACGTGCCTCGTTTAAAACTCAGTAAGACTACCAGGAGTGTGTTGAAATAATTGGTTGCAAGAAGGGCTAGTTGACCATGCCCTGGTCTACCACAATTTGTGGTCGGCTGAATGGAAGGACTTGTCAGGTGGTGTGCTGTGGGAGAATTGGGTGGTGAAAAAGACTTGCCTGTCTTTGCTTGTATATAAAAGGTAAAGGGACCCCTGACCATTAGGTCCAGTCGTGACCGACTCTGGGGTTGTGCACTCATCTCGCTCTGGAAGCCGAGGGAGCCGGCGTTTGTCCACAGACAGCTTCTGGGTCATGTGGCCAGCATGACTAAGCTGCTTCTGGAGAAGCAGAGCAGCACACGATAACGCTGTTTACCTTCCCGCCAGAGCGGTACCTATTTATTTACTTGCACTTTGACGTGCTTTCGAACTGCTAGGTTGGCAGGAGCAGGGACCGAGCAATGGGAGCTCACCCTGTTGCGGGGATTCGAACTGCCGACCTTCTGATCGGCAAGTCCTAGGCTCTGTGGTTTAACCCACAGCGCCACCGGCGTCCCTAATTTGCTTGTATATATGTATTTGTTATTTTTAAAAAGCATGACATAAATGCAAGATATATTGAAATATATAGGTAAAGCTCAACGCAACCCTTCTGTGGCTCCCTGGGTCATCCTGTGTGAACTCATTCACAGTGAATTTTGCTTGCTGTGTTCATTTATTAGGAGAAAGTCTTCTTAAAGCACTTGTACCTAGTTGCTTTTCAGTGACATGGCGCCACCCCTTGCCCCGACATTCCCCATTTCCTTTTCTTGAAGGCTCAGATCTCTGGAACTCTTCTTCTGCTTAATACAGACTGCTCTGTTGCTTCACCTTGTGTCATCAAATTCTTGGCGTTGTGTTTCTCCTCCCTTACACAGGCCAGCTGAGGTTGTGATGCGATAATTGACTCTTAACACTTCAATCCGGGTCTTGTTGCAGGGTTCAAAGAGAGTCCTGAGATCCAATGAATATGTTCTGCCCCCTGGAGGCCTGATGGAGACTGACCTGGAACTGACATTTTCGTTGCAGGTAATTTGAACTTTGCTCACCAGATAGCAGAGAACCGTCCCAAGGGCAGGATGATTAAAATCTTTTCCCTGCATCTCTGGCTTTCTGAACGGACCGTGCATTTGGGAACAGACAGGAAAGAGCTTTAGGAGTTTCCTTGAGATTCTGTTGAAGAGGCTTTCTCTTGCACGCGTAGGGTATGATTACTATTCTGACAGCAGCCCTGGACATGTTTACCCCCCGGAAGTCAGTTCTGCTGTGTTCAGTGGGGCTTGCTTCCTAGCAAATGTGTTTAGGATGGCAGCCAAAGGCTCCTTTCATATCAGCCATTCATGAGAGTCTGCCTGCCCCAACCTGTTGTCCCCCAGCATGGCCTAGAGTATGGGAGCCAGTGTGGTGTAGTGGTTAAGAGCGGTGGACTCGTAATCTGGTGAACCAGGTTCGCGTCTCCGCTCCTCCACATGCAGCTGCTGGGTGACCTTGGCTAGTCACACTTCTCTGAAGTCTCTCAGCCTCACTCACCTCACAGAGTGTTTGTTGTGGGGGAAGAGGGGAAAGGAGATTGTTAGCCGCTTTGAGACTCCTTAGGGTAGTGATAAAGCGGGATATCAAATCCAAACTCCTCTTCTTCCTAGAGTCAGGGATAATGGGAGATAAGATCTAGTGAGCATCTGGAGCGACACCAGAATGGGCAAGGATGGGCTAGGCTGAGTGAACTGCTAGCCATGGTATAATAATAACAATAATAATAATAATAATAATAACAATAATAATATTTTATTTATACCCCGTCCATCTGACTGGGTTTCCCCAGTGTTGAGGAGATGCATGGAAGAAAACATGGAGAGCATTTGAGAGATCAAGCTTGTTTCTTTTTGAGTTCTCTGCTGGGTTCTTATTTATTATTTACTTACTACTCCTACTCCTACTACATTTATATCCCACCTGCCCTTCAGGGAGCTCAAGATGGTGTATGTGGATCTTCCTTTTTATATTTTATCCTTGTAACAACTCGGTGAGGGTGGCTGAGAGACTGTGACCAGACCAAGGCCATCCGATGAGCTGCATGGCTTAGTGGGGAATTTGAACCCTAGCACTAGCCTACTTATGGAATGCTCTCCATAGGAAGGCATGCCTGGTACCATAACTGACTACTTTTAGGTGCCAGGCCAAAAAACGTTTCTTTTCAGCCGGGCTTATGACCTTTCGCTTGAAGAGTTTTAGATGATGTGATCTCTTCAGTGGGTGGGATGTGTTAGACCCTCTTCTGCGTGTGTTAATGTTTTAGCTTTTGTTTTGTTTTCGTTTTATGTTGGTTTAATTTTTTTTCTATTATACCATAAGTCGCTTTGCATTTACTTCTTGCAAATGGAAGAAAAAGTGGCTAATAAGTGTAATTCATCATCTTCTTCTTCACCCTAATCCAGGGGTTGGCCACATTTTTTGAGGCTGGTCCAGTCCACTCCCCAGTAGACCTCTTAGTAGGCCGGAGCGTGCACACCAGTGGGTGCACTCAAGCTATTTCTGGCACTCTTCCGGGTCAGAAGAGTGCTGGAAATAGCGTGTGCGCACGGGCACTCCTCCGTTCCAGAAGTGCGCCAGAAATAGCGTGTACACATGCGCGCACACTATATCAGCGCTCTTCCGACCCGGAAGTCGGTCCCCACGGTGAGAAAAAAATGGTGCTGCGGGGGGGGGGGGAGAGAACATGGAATCCCCACACCGATCCACGAAACGGCCGTGGGCCGGTTCCAGGAAGCTCATGGGCCAGAACCGGCCCATGGGCCTTAGGTTGTCGACCTCTGCCCTAACCACTACACCGAACTGACATCTCAAAAACAGCATATTATCTGAATCTGTCTCCTCCTCTCCCTGCAGTACCCACACTTCCTGAAACGTGATGGCAACAAGCTCCAAATCATGCTCCAGCGCAGAAAGAGGTACAAGAACCGCACTATTTTGGGCTACAAGACCCTGGCAGTGGGCATCATCAACATGGCTGAGGTAAGGGAAGCAGCAAGGTGGGCAGTTATGTGGGCGTCCCATGCCTTTAACCATCTCTGAGCAATGGGCTCTTGGTGGTGCCAGAGCTGATGGGAGGCAGGAGAGGCTCCAGGGCACCTTCTCAAGATCTTTGCAGGTTGTGCTTTCTTGTACGTGGGAGGGGACTGGTCTGTCCCAGAAGCCTCCTCCTGTGCAAGGGAGTAGAATTGCAGCCCCTCCTCTAGGTAGGTCCTGTATATGGAGCTCCTCTTCCACATGAAGGCCCAGATGTTGCTGTGCCGCAGTTCTCATCAGCCCCAGCAAACAAAGTCAATGGCAAGGGATGGTGGGAGTTGCTTGCTTGCTTATGCTGATGTTATTCATTGAATTTGCCAGTCGCTGTTTTCACGGAGGGAACCAAAGCGAGTTACCTTAAAGTCAATTAGGAATTTCCAATAAAAAACCCTAAAAGCACAGCTGTATAGAAAAAAGGTAGAGCTTACAGGTCCCACCCCACTAAAAGAGGGCACAGTTTCACCCTTCAAAATAAGAGTTGAAAGCCTGGGTAAAGTGAAAAGTCTTTGCCTGGCGCCTAAATATAAATATAAATATAAATATAAATGGGATGGGTGGGGTGCTCGCTTCGGCAGCACATATACTAAAATATACAGAGAAGATTAGCATGGCCCCTGTGCAAGGATGACACGCAAATTCGTGAAGCGTTCCATATTTTTTTAAAAAAATAAAAAAATGGGATGGGTGGGGTGTGCTGGGTGTGCCTTCCTGAGGAGAGCATTCCACATCTAAGGGCCACCACTAGAAAGGCCCAATCTCGTGTCACCAACTTCTGAGCATGGAGGGACCATACTAAGGAGGGTCTCAAGATAATGATCATAAATTGTAGAGTTGGAAAGGACCACAGGATTCTTCTAGTCCGACCCAATGTAGTTCAGGAATATTTTGTCCAACATGGGGCTCAAACCCATTAAGATTAAGAGTCTCATGCTGTACCGACCAGGTCCAGGGTCCAGGCTAGTTCCTGTGGGGAGAAGTGATATCTTTTAAGGCCCTGAGTTTCTAATCTGCATAAGGCGTTATAGGCGGAAACTAGCATTTTGAATTAAGGCTGGAAACTAATTGGAAACTAATTCGTATCCAGCACAGTCATGCCAAAAGTGGTGTTCTTTGTTCAGACAGTCCTGCTGTGATCAACATTCTGCTTGTTGAATTCTGCATCAACTGCAGTTTCCATGCCATCTTCAAAGGCAGCCCAATGTATAACACATTTCTCTACACGGAGCCCAAATACATGTTATTCTGCCTCCCTACGGCAGGTCACTGGCCTGCTCCAGAGGCTTCCTCCTGTGTGCTGAGTATCATTGATCCCTTATTCAGGTCATGCAGCACCCGACAGATGGAGGGCAGCTCCTGGGCCTCCACAGCAACATCAAGGATGTGAGCATCCGAGTGGCCGAAATCAGCATCTACTCTCTCTCTAGCCAGCCCATTGATCACGAGGATGGAAACGTCCCCTCTGGCCCCAAAATCAAAGCTGGTAATGTGTTATTTATTTTTATTTTATTTTATTTATAAATTTTATTTTTCGGTTTTTCAAAAGAAATTTACAGACATGCAAATGACAAAAACACAAATCGCATGTATTTGACTCCCCCCACCCCACTTTTGTGGTTTCTTTTAAATTTTAATTTTCATGCTGCATTTTCCACATTACTCTATCTTTTAAGTTATTTTTTAGTTTCTCATAATAATCTAACTGCTAGTTTTACGTTAGTCCTGCTAATGAGCTTATTTGTATACATGAGTTTTTCAAATATACCACAAAATTTCCCCAATCTTTAATAATTTCTTCTTCTTGGTTTCTTATTACACCCATTAATCTTGCCATTTTGGCATAATCCATTAATTCCATTAGCTAACTCTCCCTAAAAGAAAAGCTTCAGGGTTTGTTTGTTTTTGTTAAAAGTTATCGCAAACATAGTAATGTATTCCTTAAACCTAAAGCTTCTCTGAGCCTAGTACCTAAAAACTGTTTTGGTCAGATTTTCATCCAACTCTCATCTGTGCCTTCACTGACTTTCTGTCCTGTGATACGTCTTTTCCTACATCCATCCAGAATAGCTTTGTTTCCTAAACATGCCCTCTATTCTTTCACTCTGCTTGTGCCACACCTCTTCCAGAATCCTTACAGTGGCTCCCTGCCATCAGTGACAGATTCCTAGGCCTTAATGGCAAACTCAGTGGCTCCGTTCCATGTTTTCCTCTTTCCCCCAGACTCCCTTCCTTTCCCCTTGCTGGCTCAGTGCAGTTTGGCCATGGTCTCTGCCTTTTCCCTTTCCAGATCGCTCTCCAGATATTGACAACTACTCTGAAGAAGAGGATGACAGCTTTTCCTCTGAGCAGGAAGCCAGCGATGATGCCGTGCAAGGCCAGGTAGCTACCGACCAACCAACCTGCTGTCTGTCTGTCTGTCTGTCTGTCTGTCTGTCTGTCTATTCGGGTCTCACCTTCCCTCTATGACAGCGGTAGCCAATGTGGTGCCTCTCAGGTGTTGCTGGACTAGAACTCCCACCATCCCTAACCATTGGCTGTGCTGGTTGGGGCTGATGGGAGTTGGAGTCCCAGCAACGAAGGCAGCACATTGACTTCTGCTGTTCTCCCCATGTTGCCTTCCAAGTTATGCTGCTGTTTTAGCAGCTCACCCGTATTGCCATCAGTTACGTACAGTGGTCTTGCTCAGCCTGAAAATGGTATTTCCATCCTGAGGGCCACAGTCCCTTCTGGGCAACTTTTCAAGGGCCACGTGGCAGGTATGGGCAACAAATTCGCCTTTCTACAGCAGGCTAGTTTCTACTCTCACCCCTCTCTGTCCTCCATTCAGACCAGCCAGAGTCTTTATCAAGTTCAGGGACACATTCTGCCCAGTGCAAAATAAGGCCAGTGAGGGGAGCTGCCTGGTGCATCTCTGAGGGCCACGTGGAGAGGGGTGGAACTTCACATTCTTCTGATTCTGTGCTGCCATCTCTCGCTTCTCAGGATTTATATGATGAAGAGGATGAAGTGAGGAAGCCGAAGAAAGCCAGGCGGAAAATGATCAGAACCACATCGATGACCAGAGTAAAGACAACCTTCCTTGCTTTTCCAAAGGGGAGTTTGTGGGGGTCGGAGTTTTTATTTTATTTTATTCCCAGCACAACAGACTAGATGCGGGAGGCTCTCCGATCCTCCCCAGCACATGGCGCCATAGAGGATAGCGCTCAGGCTAGAGTCTGGTTGACCAGAAGTTGAACTTGTTGGTATGAAGTTCATCTCCGGTTATTTCCCCCCAAATTAGCAGGAGCCGAGTAAATTGTGCAAAATAAACAAATGTGCTTAATCTGCGTAATAGACAAGCTGCGTAACTCATTGATCCCATATAACAGTCTTCTCCGCTGATGCCCTCTGGTTATTGTTGGACTACAGTTCCCATCATCCCTAAGCGTTGGCCATGCTGGCTGGGGCTGAATGGGAGATGGAGTCCCACAATATCTGGAAGGCCACAGATTCCCCACCCATGCTCTTAGCACATGCCTTTGTGTGGCAGCTGCTTTTCAGCAACCCGGCACCTTCAAGCCATCCATGCATGCAAACCCCCATCCACTGTTGATTCCTGACCTCCACATCCCTCCATCCAAATGGCCGTCTACATGGCAGGCTTCTCGTGCGCCTGCTTACGCGCAGCACTTAGGGGCACACGAGTCAGCTGCCACATTGATTTGCTTTTAGATGTGGCTGAAAGGGCTGCTTGTCAGCGGAGTGGCAGCTCTGTCAGGGCTGGGGCAGTAATGGGTCTTGACATTTTCCCACCCAAAGCCTGTATTCTGGCCTCGCAGATTCCAAGTCCTCTGAGCAAAGACCATGGCTGCTCCCACGTTCTGTTCAGTGCTCAGATGATTTATTAAGCAGTTGTACGTTGTGTTCTTGTCGTTGGCCGTAGTTCAGCGGTAGAGCATCTTCTTTTCATGCAGAAGGTGCTATGTTTAATCCCTGGCATCTCCAGGTAAGGTGCAGAGAGACCCCTGTCCGAAATCTGGAGAGTCGATGCTACTGCTCAGTGCAGACAAAACTGACCTAGATGGACCCAGTGGTCTGACTCAGTATAAAACAACTTCCAGTGTCCCTGGCTTCCAATGGGAGGCTGGAGGAAAGGTAGTGTTGATAATAGGCAGTGCAAGAGAACTGGCCCATAAGCTGCTGTGGGGATTGGGGTGCTGTCAGCACCCATGGCAAGAGCCCTGAGTGGAGGTGGCGGTGATAAGTACAGTGGTACCTCGGGTTGCATACGCTTCAGGTTACATACGCTTCAGCTTACAGACTCCGCTAACCAAGAAATAGTGCTTCAGGTTAAGAACTTTGCTTCAGGATGAGAACAGAAATTGTGCTCCGGCGGCGCAGCAGCAGGAGGCCCCATTAGCTAAAGTGGTGCTTCAGGTTAAGAACAGTTTCAGGTTAAGAACGGACCTCCGGAACGAATTAAGTACTTAACCCGAGGTACCACTGTACTGGGCAGGGGGTGGTTGGTGCCGAGGGGGCAGCCTGCCCAACAATACCTGGAGCTGGGCCTGCTTAGGGTTTTCATCCCTATCATTATTATTTTGGCTAGTGGGTTTTGCCTTCAGGAAAACTTTTTAAAAACCAGCGAGGCATGTTTCTGTAGCCAGGGTAGGTGGGAAGTGAGAAGCCTCTAGCACTGTGATTGAAATGTTTACCCCCATCCCCAACTTCCTTCTCATTTTAGCAACCAAACTTCAAGCAGAAATTTGTTGCCTTGCTGAAGAGGTTTAAAGTGACGGACGAGGTAAGAAGCTGTGAGTCTGTCCCTGTCAGGCGTGTGGCCAGCCGGCTTTCTCTCTTCTGCCCTCCTCTTCCTTTCCTCTCCTCCCCCCCACATAGGTTCCTGTTTGCCCCCCCCCCCCCGACATAGGTTCCTGTTTGCAGGAGCAACACAACACCTGTCTCTTGGGCAGCTGGCACCCTGTGAGCAGGACCCTGCTGAGGAAGGCTTAGCTAGCTCAGGGGTGGAACATTTGCTTAGAGCGCAGAAGGTCCCCATCATCTCCAGGGAGGAGATGACCCTGGCAAAGACTCCCTGTCTGAAACCTGGGAGAGCAGCTGCCGACCAGTGCAGGTGCTGCTCAGCTAGATGGTCCCATTGTCTGACTCGGTATTAGACAGCTTCATTGTCTACGGTTGACTTCATGCCTGTAAGTAGGTGTGGAGAACTGCAGACATTCCCCCCCCCCTTACACATTCCGGGGGCCCTGCGCACATAAGTGAAATCGTGTGGGGAGCATCCTCTATAAAACACCCTTTAAACGCCCTCTCTGCCGCTCTCTCTTCAACCCCTGCCAAAAACACTGCATCCCCAAATAGCCACAACTAGAATTGGTCCTCCGGGACTGGCTGGGACGATGCACGGGAAGGCGGCTGCTTCTGCGCCACCACACGCATCAGCTGTTAAGCGGGGAGGCTGAACAGAGTAAACAAAGTCCCGCTGCACCTCCGGTATCTTCGGAGATTCCCCTGCCCTCACTGACGTCTTTCTTCAGGCTCCGGGGAGGGTCTCCTTGTGAGCCACGAAGACACTCGGGCTCTCCCTCTCTCCCTCCGTTTCCAAGTTTGAATTGGATTTTTTAATTATTTCCCGGTGAGTCGATAGTGCGTTAAGTTGGGGGAAGGACAACGCCTATGGCTGGAATGGGAAAGGAGGAACTGCATGGGGTGGTCTCCCAGCAGACCTGACACAGACTACCCTGTTCGCCTAATTTAACCCTTGCTGCAGACAGATGAATGGCCACTGCCAGGAGACTGTGGAGGGTGAAGAATAATAATAATAATTTGTTATTTATACTCTGCCCATCTGGCTGGGTTCCCCCAGCCATTCTGGGCAGCTTCCAACAGAATATTAAAAACACGATAAAACATCAAACATTAAAAAAAATTCCCTAAACAGGGCTGCCTTCAGATGTCTTCTAAAAGTCAGATAGTTGTTTATTTCCTTGACATCTCATGGGAGGGCGTTCCACAGGGAAGGTGCCACCACCAAGAAGGCCCTCTTCCTGGTTCCCTATAACCTCACTTCTCACAGTGAGGGGACCGCCAGAAGGTCCTTGGCACTTGACCTCAGTGTCCGGGGCTGAACGATGAAGGTGGAGACGTTCCTTCAGGTATACCAAGGGCAGCTGGTTTCTTGCAGAGGCGAGAGAATGGCCTTCTTCCCTTCTCCGCAGCCTGACGGCAGATCGCATGCTTTGAGTACAGAAGGTGCAGTCTTCCAGCGCCAGCAGTAGAAAAGAATCTCTGGCAGCCAAGTTTGGGGTGGCTTCTTCTGGAAGGACCTCTGCATTGCACAGCAGACCGGCCTTTGGCAACCTGGTGCCCTCCCAATGTTTTGGATGGCAACTCCCGCCAGCCCCAGCCAGCACTGGGAGTTGTAGTTGAGAACATCTGGGAGTTCAGGTTGGCAAAGGCTGCAGGAGATAATCCTGGACTAGGTGGGCCATTAACCCAGTATAAATCCACTTTGTATATTCATAGCTGAAGTACAGATGGGATTTACACTAGGGCAAGGAAGATCAGAACCCCCATGCTTGGTGCATGAGAAGTAGGTTAACTCTGCTTCCTCCTCCCACTCTGGCAGCATCCAAATGCTTGCTCCCCCCCCCCCTCAACCTTGCTAGATCCCCTTAAACAAAAAACAAAACAAAAACCATTTCAATCCGTCCTTACTTAGCATTCACAGCTTTCATCATTAGTAATATCCTCAAATGCCATTAACATGCTGTTTTAATGCCATCTTCTATGAACAAAAGGGGCGGGTGGGGGGGGGATGAAATTAAAAATCCTGCAGATATATTGCCCCTTTACAGTATTATTTATTTATCCTTTCGGCCTTGGTTAATCGGCTGGCTTCAGGTCACCAAAATGTCATCATTAAGGGTTTCCAAGCAGGTCTGAGCAGATAATGTTCGGACGGGCAGAGGGGGCGCAGCACACACACACCCTCACCACGTTTCATCCGTTTGATTGCATGAGATTGATGAGAAGTATTTGCTATGGCCACAACTAGAGAGAAAGGGGAGATTGGTGGGTGATGTTGTCTGGTACCAAACAGCTGAAAAAAGCTCTTTCTGTGGTCAGAGTGTGTGCATTTTGATACTGCAGGGGAGCAAAAGGGGATTCCCCCCCCCCCCCCGTCCCCGGAAATTCAATAGATTATTGTTTGATTTTTGCCTGGTGTTGCAGAGTGCACTCCAAACTCCACTGGCTTTAGAAACCTGGGCAGACCATGATGCTGCAGGCATGTGCTTTCTACTTCTCTTAATTTCCCCCCTGTGGCCTGGTTCGAGCTTGAACTATTTATTTGTTTCATCCAGGATATTTGCACCCTGCTCTTCAGCCCAAAAAGTCTCCCAGAGCAGCTTACAATAAATCATTTGAAATGAGACACTCCTGACTAGCAGGCTGACCATCTAAAAAAGACACAGCACTAAAGGGAAAAGGAGCAGGGAGGGTGGAAGAAGAAAGCAAACTCACTTTTAAAGTTAAATAGTCTTAACAATGACCAACTGGTGTTGTTGTTGTGTTTTTGTTGTGTGTGTGTGTTTTACATGATGCACTTCTGCCTTAGAAAGGTAAATAAAGGTGTTTCAGAAGGGAGTAAAAAAAAAAATAAAGCTGCCTGGGGAGTAAAAAAGCTTGTTCAAAGGGGGGGCGGTGTGGAAGTGACTTGGAGAATCAATTGTTTCTGTAGCTATACACAGAGCTGTTTGTCTTCTCAAAACTCCCAGTGTGGATAATTTCGTGTGGAATCTGATGCCTGGCACAGAATCTGGTAATTGGATTTTTTTGAAAAGACTTTTTTTTTATTGAAGCACAAGTATATGCATTGCGAATGGAAAAGCAAATAACAGAAAACAAACGTGGATAAGACAGCTTATAACAAATATAAATTGCCACAGCCCAGAAGACCTATAAAGAGGATTACTTTCATGAGTTGGGCAAGTGTGCCTTTCAAATTAGAGGATGGAAGATGAATCCCCAGCACCCCTTTGTTGGTGTCAGACTGGTGGGGAGCAGGGGCAGAACTGGGTCTCCAGCACCCAGAGCGGCACACATTGCCTTGCACCTGGGGGTGGGGCAATCTGCCCACGGGGGCGGGGCAATCCACCCACAGGGCCGATTGGTGCGACTACACAATCCTCCTCGGGGGCGGATCTTGATGCAGCGCCACCATCCTCCCCTACAGCAAGGAAGGAGGAGAGCCGCAGCTTTGCTGCTCACCAGGCTTGGAGTCGTCACGGGTAGGGGGGCCATGCTGAATGTCACCCCCCTTCAGGATGACACCCGGGGTGCCCCACACACCCCGCACCCCCTTCCTACGCCCCTGGTGGGGAGCGGCTTTCACTCCAAGGGCCACGCAAACTTATAAGGAAGCTTTTGGGGGCCAGCAGTGAGTGTGGCCAGACAGAGTCATTGGCAGAATACAGGCGATGGCTCTAACCTTGGCACAATAGGCCACATATTCCATCCACTCAGAAATCAGAGGTTTTCACATCCACACCCACAAGACCCACATCTCTTCCTCTTCCTGCCAGGCAAGCAAGGAGGCATCCTCTGAGTTCAAAGACACATTCCCAGTTAGGCAAAAACCTCCTGATGAGACTGTGGGGAAGGGCCAGGGTTTATTGGAGGGGGGGAGGTCCTATGAAGGAAATGTGACCCCAAGCGCCAGATAGAGAGGCCTAGAGCACTTCATTCATGCCTGAGACCTAAGGTTCCACACACCCCGATAAAAGAGATTGAGGAAAGCAACAGTCACATCCACACCACACATTTGACGCACTTTTATACCGCTTTAGCAGTCAGGTCTCTCCCCCCTAAATTCCAACAACTGTTTTTTTTAAGGGTGCTGGGAACTGTAGTTCTATGGGGTCAGCACCCTTGACAAACAACAATTCTCAATATTCCTTTGGGGAATCCCTGACTGTTAAAGTGATATCAGAGTGCTTTAATATTTTTAAATGTCACTGTTGGCTTTTAAATTTTGTTGCATAGCGCATAACACAGGTTACAAATGCAAAAACAACAGAACTACCATAGCATAACGGGGCAGATCAGTTGCACAGAGAAGTGTCACATCCAGATGTAAAGACCAGTTCGAGAATCTGTAGGGACAATTTAATGAAGAATATGTCTTGGAAATAGCTCCAGCTAAGAGGTGCCCCCCCCTCCAGTAGTTGGGGCGTATTTTGCCTCCCTGCCTAGCTGTGTAACACAAAAAAGGATTCCATGTGCCTTAAAATTTGTCACATGCAGGGTTTTTTTAAAAAAAAGAAATAAGAAACTTTCCTATATTTCATGCTACAAATATAATAAATAGAGTATGCTAGAAAATCTGTAATTTTCAACCTTTTCTGAATGGATTACAACACTTGGTGACTTCATTTTTTAATTTTTGGTCTTGGAAAGACGGGGTTACAAGTGGTGAAATTCATTTTCAAAATGGTCTTGTGGTGAACGTGAGAGTATACCCACACCCCACTGTGTGTTTTGGGTTCTGCAGGTTCTGGATTCTGACCCAGTGGATCAGACGCAGGAGGTGGAAGAGGACCTGGGTCTGCTCTACGACAGCCTCGAGGAATGCAACAACAGTGACAGCGGCCCCGAGATAGAGGATAACGAAAGCGTCCACAGCACTCCAAAGCCCACCCTGAGGTAAGAGCCGACAGGAGGTGAGGCAAGAAGCTCAGGCCTCGTACCAACGGGCGACTTGTAGGGTTGCAAGGTCTTCCCCTGTGCCCTGGAGGCCATTTCCTCCTTCCCCAAAGGAGACGCAATCCCCCAGGCAGACGCCGTGCCGGAAAAACAAGACGGTTCAGCTGCATGCACACCCTGCATTTAAAACACTTCAGGAATCCTGGGAACTCTTAGGAGTTGCTATGGATTGTCACTCTGTGCAGGGCATTTATTATCTATTTCTTGATTAAATGCGTAACGCCACCCTTCACCCAGAGATCTCAGGGCAGCTCACGGTGTAAAAAACAGGCCATTTGGGCAGGTTAGAATGTGCTTTAAATACACTTTAAATGTTCGCAGCCTTGGTTTCCTTTCCCACCGTGAAGCCAGGCTCCTTGACGGTGTCCCAGCGGCAGGGTGTGACTTATGAGGCACAGCTCCTGCACTTTTGATTCATTTTCTGAGGGGGAAAGAGGGAGGTTTGGGACTATAAAGTAGCTGGGTGATAGATGCTGATAACTTGAGGCTGACCTTGGATTTGACAGGCTGATAGAGAGCCCTGCGTAAGCCCCACCAGAGACCGGCGTGGATTGATGGAGCAGGAGAGCCCCTCCTCCGAGAGGCTGCACTGCCCGAGGGAGGGGAGGGCTTACCATCACGTCCATCCCTGCTTCAGAAGCAGCCCTTTCGCGTGTGCGCTTGGAAGAGGGGCAGGGCGGGAGATGGGGGGGGGGGAAACAATTGCATCTCAGAGCCTGGTAGAGGAGATAGGCCCGGCCACCTCACTTAGCAGCTGTGTTTAAATGGCTTGTTCTTCTGGGGCAAGGATGGAGCAATGTGGAAAGACAGAACATACATATTGGTATTTCATATTCTCTTACGATCCTGCAGATCCCCTTTCTCATCATAGAGCTGAGGAAAGGGTGCAGAAAAGCACAACCAAATGATCAGGGCAGGAGCAGCTCCCCTGGCAGATAAAGATCAAAACTTCTGGAACTTTGGGGTTCAGAAAAAAAACACTCTTGGGAGATGGAGATGATAAAGCAGGACTGGGGAGCCTGTGCCTGGACTCCTGATTCCCAGTTGCCCCAGGCAGCATGGCCAGCGGTCAAACATGACGGGAGTAGCAATTTTACTACATCTGGAGAGCCACAGGGTCCCCAACGCTGGGACAGAGGTTTTGAAAAGTGTACATGGGTTTGAAGAACGGGGATGGTAGGTTTCAGTAAAGGTAATGGATTTGGCAGTGGCTTCAAGACTACTGGCCTCTGTAGTTGCAAAATGTGGTGATGGGCACCAGTTGAGGACAGGGATGGCGAACCCATGGCCTGCCAGATGTTTCAGGAGTCCAGCTCTCAGCATCCTCAATTGTGGGCCATGCTGATTGAAAGCTGATTGAGTCCAGCAACATCTGGGGGAGCCGTTGGTTCCTCACCACTGGCTTTGATGGTTTTCAAGGGATGGGGATGGGACAAATTCACAAAGGATACGTTAACCCAGTGGTTGATCCTAATTGCAAATTGGTACCTCCAATTATGTAGTCAGTTGCAGGGTTGGGGGGGGGGCGCTTGTAAAGCTTCTAGGAAGTGTCTGGTTGGCCTTATTGCAGATATTAATGTTGCACAGCTTGAAGCAGCTGGATGCATAAAAACTGACTCCTTTTGGAACTGAAGCATTGCCCAGACCCATTAGATATTATTCAAAAACGACTTCCGGCGTGGTGCACTTGAGGAGCAGGTCGGGGAAAGTGCTCTGCTTCAGTGGAGCACACCCATTGTGGAAAAACGAGAGGGAGGGGGCGTGAAGGTGACGCTAACCCCCCGAAAAAAACTGGAGAGGAGGTCTCCAGCCGAAAGCACTGAGCGGCGCAAAAAGGGGGTTCCTCTTACTTCATACCACCGAAAAAGATATAAAAGCAGTGAGGAAGGAAACAGGGGTCTGTATCTCCTCACAGCCTGTATTCCAGACTGCATCCTTCCTTAGGGTACGCAGCTCCTTGGGAGTCTTTTACATCCCTACAGAGTCTGGGAACAAAGACTTCAGCCAACACCCTTCCAAAATGGCGAATTTGCAATTCAGTACCTCTCATGTGATCTAAGGTTAAAACTCCAGCCTGAGAACAATAACAGTTAATTATCAGCCCATCAAGGCAGCACAGAGAGCCTTTTTGCTCTGAATTTAGCTTCAGAGGAATCTTCCAGTTAAACCCTTCCACCAGTGCACACAGGCATTCCCATTTCATTGTGAATTAAACCAGTTATACTTAACTTGTTTCTCTGTGAAACAGGATGCTGGATTAGGTGAGGTGTTTGACTTCTGAAATATTGCTATCCCTGCTGATCTCCAGACATCAGACCCAGCAGGAAAAGGTCCTGCTCATTGCAAAGGATGAGAATGTGGCTTTATGCAACCTCCCAGAACGCGGAAACTCCGTAGTGAGGGAGTGGCTGCTAGGAGTGGCCTCTTACATAGTGACCTTGATGCATGGCCAGTGAAAAGTCAGAGGAGCACATTAGGCACAGAGGTCACCTTGGGACATATGATGGTTGTCCTTGCAAAGGTTACAAGCCTACTTGGTTGCTACATGTGCTTGCTAAATGCTTTGCAGCTCACTGGTGACCAGAGAAGAGCAAGGGAAACCACTCTCTTCCTGTTTAACAAAAGCTTTTTGGCTGCTCAGCTGGAGGCACTTGTAACTCTCCCAGCATCTTCACCTACATTTGAGGTTCTCAGTCATTACGTTTGTCTGTACTGTCTAGAGCTGCAGCTCTGATGCACCAGGAACAGCCTGACAAGGTAGGGGGAGCTGTTGAAGCTGTGTCAGGCGTCTGAAGTCAGACACAGCCTAAGTCATTCCCATCCCCTCTGCTGACACCCCAGCAGAGGTCTGTACAGCACTCAGGCAGGCCCTTGGTATAGAACTTGCAGCGTGGGTTAAAATCCAGGCCAGAGCTTGAACCACTTGCCTTTGCCTCTCTCTCTGGGGCTTCTTAGCAACCTCATCATATTGCAATGTCTGCAGTTTCTTGCTCAGCAAAGTGCTGTGGCTCATTGGCAGGACACGTGCTTTGAATGCAGAAGGTCCCAGGTTCATTCCCTGGTATCTCCAAGGGTAGGCTGGGAGAGACTCCTGCCTGAAACTCCAGAGAACCTCTGCAAGTCAAGGCAGACCAGGGTTAGCATATCTTTTGCAACCCGACGGAGGCGTTGCCTTCTGGGCAACTTTTCAAGAGCTGCATGCCACGTGCAAATGTAAATTTTGGGCAAATTCCAGCCTGGCAAAAACCACTCGAGAGCACAAAGCAAGGATGGTGAAGCGAAAGGTGGTGGTGTTGCAGAGGGTGTGTGGCCTGGGCCAGATGAAGAAGCCTGAGGGCCTGAAGTTCCCCACCCCTGGGTGTAGCCAGTAGATGGACCAGTGGCCTGAACTGGCCTATAGCAGCTTCCCAGTTTAGTGGAACGGGGAGGACATGACTTTTTCTGCCTGGAAACGGGTGTGCTCTGCTCTTGCGGTGTCCTTTCTCTGCCTCGAAGGTGAAGACTTGCTTTCACGCTGCTCAACGGGCCCCACCACCTCCCTCCACCCACCCCCCGCAACTGTCTTTGTGTGTCCATGTCAGGCCAGGCCAGGGCTCTGGTGACGGGTTTTTTTGCTTGCGGTGCTTCCTGGGGGCAGAGGCTGGGGAGGGGTTTGAGCCCAGGGGGCGGGGCGGGTGATGGTGACTTCACTTCTCCCTCATTTCTCTTTCTCTCTGTCTGTCCGTCTGTCTCTCTGTCTGTCTGTCTGTCCGTCTGTCTGTCCGTCTGTTTCTCCTGCAGGCGCTTCTTTGAGGGCGTCTCTCACTCTGGTTCCCAGACTGAGATCAGCAGTCTGCACGGCCAAAAGGGGCAGGAGCGAGAGTCGGGCAGCCCTGTGAGTTACTCCTCCTCCTCCTCCTCCTCCTCCTCATCTTCCTCCTCCTCCTCCTCTTTCCCCCTGCTAGCAGCCTGCCTGCCTGGGCCTGCCCCCCGCAGAACAGCAGTGGGGAACCTGTGGCCCACCTGATATTTACCGGACTCCAGCTCCCATCAGCCCCAGCTTGCACGGGTAATGGGAGTTGTAGTCCAACAACATCTGGAAAGCCTCAGGCTCCCCCCGCCACTGTTCCAGAACCGGCCTGCTGTCGAGAGCAATCCCTGTTACATTTCTTCCTCCTTTCCCCCACCCCACCCCCTGTCTTTTCCTGGATAAGCTGCTTCTTTTCACAGTATAGGAGAGGTGGGTTAACTGGACTTACTGGCTCAGCCGCTGGGGGCACCCTGGTCCCTGCAGTGCTGGGGATTGGGCTTCCCTGCCCCCTGACCTCCGCCGCCATGTTGCTTCTCTCCTGGGGCGCCTAAACCAAGCAAAGTGTGTTTTGGAAGGGTTTTGTTTTCCCTGTGCTCAGCACCGACCTGCTTCCGCTCTCTTCTTGGAGATGCTTGAATCAGAGGTCCTATCTACTAACTTATTCCAACTTTTATTCTCACTCCTCTCCCCACTGCCTCCTCGCCTGTCCCCGTTCGCCCAGGGAGAAGCAGAGAAGCGGAAAGTGGGTGTCCCTCGCGCCCAAGACGAGGGTGTCATGGAAACAGCGGCTATGGTGAGTCCAGCGTGATGAGTGATTACCAGCCCTCTCCGGGCAAGGCTTTGCTCGTTTTGTTATGCTATTTTGAAGGGTATTGGCAAGAAATATAGACATTCTGTGACCTATCCCAGTATTCCTTCAGCAATTAGACCTATCCCGCACTCTGAGGAACTCCCAATTCCAGTTTTTAAGGGGTTTGTCTCTTCTGAATGAAGATGAAGGAAGTGAACCTGGTGAGGAGCACAACTGGATCATCTGTGTGGATCTCAAAATGGTCAGCTTCCTGCCTGGACAACAGAAAGGCTTTACCAAGTACCTGAATAACAACGGCTTGTAGATACCACTGGGAAACAAAAAATAGCAGTCACTTGTGTGATCCTTTGGTTCTTGCCAAACCATGGGAACCCCAAAAGGCATACTCTTCCGTTTTCCTTTTGTCAAGTCTCTAAGCATTTCCTCACAATTGTGACAAACAATATGCAGAGCCCATTTCTTGTCTTGGTCGCCCAGGGGAATTTCAAAATAGCTTTTACAGGCACGCCTCACAAATGCTGTTATATTGCGTCTTTGACAAGGAAGTGCGTAGCAGCCACATCCATAACAAAAGGCATGAGGCTTGTTTACACATTTTTGTCTACTTGAAGAAGCCACGGTCCGATCTGAAAAACACAAATATTTAGGTTACAAAACTATAAAAATAAAAATTAAGTTTGCAAAACAATAATTACCATGTGGTTAGGGTAGATCAACGTGTCAGTGTCCACGTATCCCCAGTGTAAATATGACATACAGTGGTACCTTGGGTTACATATGCTTCAGGTTACAGACGCTTCAGGTTACAGACTCCGCCAACCCAGAAATAGTACTTCGGGTTAAGAACTTTGCTTCAGGATGAGAACAGAAATTGTGCTCCGGCGGCGCGGCAGCAGCAGGAGGCCCCATTAGCTAAAGTGGCGCTTCAGGTTAAGAACAGTTTCAGGTTAAGAACGGACCTCTGGAACAAATTAAGTTCTTAACCTGAGGTACCACTGTATCGGCAAAAGTCGGTAATTGAAAGATAACTATAGCATGTACACAAAAATTGATTTCAGATTTGAAATCAGCATTGAAAGAACATATAAGAACAGTTGAAAAATCTCATGCCACAGAAAATGAAAAAAAAAATTGTTCCCCAGTGTAATTTAATGAAGAATAGTGCAATAATTTTTATGAAGGATTATTTATTACAACAGCAGTCATAAAGATGAAACGTGAAACACATAGAAAAAGTGAGGTTTACAAAAATTCTCACAGGGATGCTGAAACATAAAGCAACATAAAAGCAATACAAAATAATCGTTAACATGAGCAGCTGATCACGAAAGCTTGTACAGCTGCGCAGGCATAAGAGGGTTTTCAAGTTGCTCTTGGAAGTCAGAAGCAAGGATGCTTGCCGTATCTCTGCCGGCCGAGTGGCAGGGACACCAAATATCCAGTTTCTAGCTGAAGCTGATCTGCGACTTGGGGGGCAGAGGGTGGGAACAGAGCTCTTTTCCAGGGCTGGCTCTGCACATTTTGCCCAAGGATACCTGCCCAGGGGAAGAGAAGCTGGCTTTCTCCTGTCAGTCAGGCAGGGGAAGCGGCTGGCTTGGTATACTAGCTGTTTGATGTTACCAAAGAGTGAAAGAAGAAAGACTTTCTGTGCATCCCCTCAGGAGCTGGAGGCTGATGAATCCTGCCCAGGAGGACCTGGCGAGACAGTCCTGAAGGAGAGCAGCGTGGACAGGCTGACCCAGCTTAGCAGCAGCAGCAAGCCAGAGTTCCCAGCCACTGTTTCTCCCAGGTAAAGAAGTCCTCTCTCTTGTGGCTGGTGGCGGAACAGCGGCTGCTAGCCTGTCGCTGTTTTGCGGGTGGGATTCTGTCGCATGCTGGCAAATCCAGGCGGCGTGACTGAAGTGCTCAGGCGACCGCAAACCGGCTGTGGTCGCAGTGCTCTGAATGGGCATGGAAGAGGAGCAGGGCCTGGTGGAGGGGACACTACAAGAGTAGCGGCTTGATAATGGCACAGTCTGGATACTCGGGAAAAAGTGAATGAACAAAGCATGGCAATTCTGAGTTAAAACACCTTGTGTGGAAGCAGCTGGAAAGAGCTAAAATGCAATGAATTGTAACTTAGTTGATTTGACAGGCACCCACCAAGAATGTCTCCCCTGGAGATCCTTCCAGTCCTAGGTTTGGCATGTAGATACTGAAAGCGGGGAGAGGTGATCTTTGGAGGCATGGTGGCTCTTCCCTGCTCTCTGAATCCATGTGAAAGTCACACACACCCCGGAAATGTCTGGGACCCAGTGGGGTCTCTCTGAGCCTGGGCTTGTCACTTCCGCCGCTGACTTTCCCGCTGCAGCTAGTGGCAGCCGCTCAGTCGCCTGGCAGGCTTCTCTTTTTGCCACCCGCCAGGTCCAGCTTCCTCCGTATCACTTTGACAAACCAGACTTTTGCCTTTCAGCAAAGCTGAGAACAAGCAGTTGTGGCGGCCACGCAGCATGTCCGTCAAGGACAGGCAGAACTCCAAGGGCCAGGGCGATCGGACCAGCAGCCTGGACAGCGAGAGCTCCCCAGACTCACGGCAGGGCACCCAGGTCAGGCAGTCGGGTGGGGGGAGGGGCTTGTAGGGGGAGGAAGGGTTCCCCCCCCCCCCGGGAGGGAGGTCAGTCAATCGCTTGGAAGCGGTGGGTTGAGGGGTTTTCTTTCCTTCCATCCTTTTTCTTTCCTCCCTTTCTTTCTGTTGTCCCTTTCTTTTCGTCTTCCGTTTTATGTATCTTTTGTAACTGCAATTTTACTGTATTGTGGGGAAATGTCGATTAAAAAATATAATAATAATAATAATAATAATAATAATAATAATAATAATAATAATGATGGGGTGGGTTGGTGGAGCTCTGAGATGAAAAGAATTGGCAGCTCCTGGCATCAGAAATGGGCCAAGCAGTGAAGGTTGGTCCAGGGGGAAAGGGAAACTATCCCATCCTCCTTAACAACCAGTTAGGAAGTGATTCTGTTTATCATTGGCTGTGGCGCCACCTGCTGGTAGTCTCCTCGGCTTCGGCCCTACCAGTCCCAATGGAAACCAGCCACCGCTGGGGCCACGAGGTCTTACCTGCCTTTGCCATCCTCTAGGTCTTTGCATAGCCAGCCCAAGGGTGGCTGTGGGTTCGTGCCAGTCTGTGAATGCTCCTCTGTTGTGCTATTGCAGGTGCCCCGAAAGTCTGTGTATGACCAGCTCAACCAGATCCTGGTCTCGGATGAGCAGCTGCCCGAGAGCATCATCCTGGTGAACATAGCCGAGTGGCAAGGCCAGGTAAGGGAGCCCTGGGGATGGGCAGGGAAGCCTTGGTACCATCTTCCTGCATCTTGCATGCCTCTAAAGCCAGCCTTTCCCAGCTGGATGCCCTTTGGGTGCTTGTTGGACTCCATCTCCCATTAGCCCCAGTCAGCAGGGCCAGTGGTCAGGAATGATGGGAGTCGGAGTCCAGTAATATGCATGCTGGAAGCAGCTCTTTGGGGTTCCAGGCAGGGGGTTCTCCCAGCCCTACCTGGAGATACCAGGGATTGAACCAGGACCCTCTTCTAGGCAAAGGCAGGTGTTCTACCCCTGAGCCACAGCCCTTTTCAGTGGGTTTTCAGCTCCCCCATAAAATGTCACCCTCTATTATTATTATTTGGACATTGAGCCAGAGCTTTGCAAATGCTGCTGTAGGCTCCGGCTCAAGGAAACTCCCCAGCTTGAGAGTAAAGAAGAGGCTTAGTTCACATGAACAAGCTGGGAGAAACACCCCAAGCCCAAGTGATCTGGAGCAGAGGCCCTGAGCTCTCTTGAGTGCTTCCAGATGGGTATTTATTGTGGGATGAACACTCCTCATGCATGCAAAAAATAATAATAAAAATGCTGCATCCCTGCAGTATAATTGGCATCAAGATGTCAGCTCCCTATCCCTTCTCAAATTTAATTTTCCAAGAAAACCCCACTGTTAAATAATTAAAAAACACAACTGTTGCCAATGACCCATTTGCAATATTTGAACCACCCTCTTACAAAATTAAAAACCCTCAGCTGGAAGCACTGCCAACCAGGAAGCTTCAGTGGCTACATGTTTGTTTCCAGAGCGGATTTTTAAAGTGTGGGTAAAAGCCTCTCCAGGCTCAGGCAGGTTCATATGAGCACAGATACTCCTTCAAGTAACCTGGGTCTAAAGCCAGAATGGGGAACCTTAGAAATGCTAATGATTCTCAAATCAAGCCAACAAATAAATGAAACCAACCTGTGGCTCCTCTAGATCTTGCTGGACTGAAAAATCCCATCATCCCTGACCATTGGCCATGCCGACTGGGGGCAATAGCTTGAAATTCAACATTCTAGAGGGCACCATGTTGGCGACTCCTGGATTCGGGGAAGGGCTCTGGTACCTCCCCAGCAAGTTATTTTTGCAAAGTGTTTGCATTTCTTCTTCATCCCATTCCTGCCTCCTATTTCTGGTTTCCTCTCGGCAGTATCTGTGCGACCAGCTGCAAGAGCACAAGCAGCCCATTGTCTCCACCTGCTCCATGGCGGATGTGCAGGCCGCTTTCAACACCATCGTCTCTCGCATCCAGAGATAGTGAGTATTGCCGGCGGGCAGCAACAAACCAGGGTCTGAGGGCCCCATGTTGGTTTTTCAGGTGGACCCCGAAGAAAGGACTTTGGGGGTTCATGTATGCAGGGGTTGCAGCCACCCAAGTTGCTAAGTGGTGTGCGCCTGAACCCTCAGGCTTGCGCACCACACGCATGAACTCAACATGCAGGTCTCTAGGAGGATTGGAATCTTCTGTGTTGAGTTAGTACCTGCGTTCATGAAAAATGCCTGTGTGCCTTTAACCCTTAGAAAGAACGTGTCATGCCAGGATGTAGGGAAAAATTGGTTTGCTACACGGAAATAAAACAAGAATACAGTCATACCTCGGGTTACAGACGCTTCAGGTTGCGTTTTTTCAGGTTACGGACACGCCAAAACCTGGAAGTACCGGAACGGGTTACTTTTGGGTTTCGGCGGTTGCGCATGCGCACAAGCGCTAAATCGCTCTTTGTGCATGTGCAGAAGCGCCGGTTCGCAACCTGCACGTGTGCGCACACGGTGCTGTGGGTTGCGAAAGTGATTCCTGCACGGATCACGTTCGCAACCCGAGCATCCATGTGTGGGCAGCAAGCATTAGACACCCACACCTTGAAATCTGTAAAGAGAGGGTCTGATGACCCCCCAAAGCCTGGAAAGTAAGTGCAGAAAAACCTGATCTTGAAGAAAACGGAACTCAAAGGCACAGAACAGAGACTTGAGCCTTCTGCAAGTGCTAAGCTCTTCTCTTCAGACCCCTGTGCTTGGCAAGGGGACAGCTTCACTCACCGTGGTCCAGCAAACTGTAGGATTGATCCTTGAGGTCCTTGAGGAGCAAAGAGGGGGTCCCCTTGAAGCTGTGAGCTGGCCAGTCATTGAAAATATGGAGTTTATAGTTTGTGGAGAGGGAGTTTCCTGAGTAACGTAGTTCAGAAGTCCTTTGAACTGTGTGTGTACTGGTTTGAAGTAAAGAGGATGAAGCCTTGGTTTTGGGAAGACTGCATCTTTATCTCTGTAGTTTCTGGATAAGAAATGCACCTTGAAAGAGATGTCGGTGTCTGTGTGGAGTCTGGTTCCTGCAATAATATAAGCTTTTCTGGTAAATACAAGGATTAGTGTGCTGATGTTTTCTGCAGCTATTAGGTCAGGATGTTAGTCATTCATTCCAGGTAGTGAGCAGAGACCGAGACAAGACTGGGCAGGGCACCAGTGTTTGTCTCTCGGCCACCCCTTCTCCCTCCCTTCCTCTTTCTTCCTCTTTCTGCCACCCCCCCTTTCTTCTCTTTCTCTCTCCCCCCTCCTTCCCACTCGCATGGAACTGCTCCTGGTTTTGTCCAAAGGCTGGTAGATTCTAGGCTTTGTGATGGCAGTGGAGTAGTGAGGCGCCAGGGGGTGGGGTCAGTAGTTTGGCTGTGCTCTTTCCGGGGGGGCTGCTTCTTTGTGAATCTCTCAGCCTCTCTCTTCCTCCGGCAGCTGTAACTGTAATTCCCACATGCCTCCCCCAGTGAAAGTGGCCGTCGCAGGGGACCAGAGCTACCTGAGCATCGTCCTGCGCTTCTTTGTGGAGCAGCTAGCCGGCAAGACCCCGGACTGGCTCAACTATCTCCGTTTCCTCGTGGTGCCGTTGGGTAAGAGCTTTGCCATGGCTGTCCTGGAAGGCCCCTGTGTCTTCCCTGCTAGGATTTCTGCCCTGGTTGATATGGGAACATCCCTTCGGCCTCTCCAACTGGAAAAAGAAAAAGATGGGCTGGAAATAGTGGAGGCAAACCAGGCGAAACAGGATTTTGCCCTTCCTAAGGCGGTGCAAGCTTTGCTCTACTTGCCTTCTCCAGCGTCGTAGGTATTTATTTATTTATTAAAATGCTTCCTTTTCCTCTGTGTCGTTGGCAGGCTCTCACCCCGTGGCCAAGTACCTTGGCTCTGTGGACAACAGGTACAGCACCTTGTTCCTGGATGCAGCCTGGAG
Organism: Podarcis muralis; assembly: GCF_964188315.1. Taxonomy (NCBI): domain Eukaryota; kingdom Metazoa; phylum Chordata; class Lepidosauria; order Squamata; family Lacertidae; genus Podarcis; species Podarcis muralis. The sequence goes on from NC_135657.1 coordinate 18,810,248, forward strand.
AGAGCTGTTTAGCAGACTCGAGCCCCCTAGTTCAGGTAAGTAATAATAATAATAATAATAATAATAATAATAATAATAATTTATTATTTGTACCCTGCCCATCTGGCTGGGTTTCCCCAAGCAGGACTTTTTAAAGGCAACATCTTTATTGAAAATCCAAAAAGTACATAATTATATGTGAGACGTAGATAACAGAGAGAGAAAGAGAAATAGAACCCGTGTAGAAGGGGAAATAAAGGGGGGAAACCCAAAACTGCATATTTTACAAAGTTGTTCTTGTACTTCACCAGATCTTAACTTATAACAGTATTTGTAAGAATGGATTCCAAATATCATGGAATTTGTCCATGGCAAGTCTGCGTTTATATGCAAGTTGTTCATATGTTGCGAGTTTGTATATTTCTTCAATCCAATCGTAGAAGGGAGCCGCATTTTTATTTTTCAGTCCTATTGCTGTGGTAAGGGCACGGCGAGTCCACCTTTTGTAAGGTTCCATGTGCTGGGTATATAATTCAAGAGGATGTTTTGCTCTGTAAATGTCAGGTTGTTTCGTACAGTTCTGTTGATAGTTTCAGTTACCTTCTGCCAAAAATCTTTCAATATAGGACAAAGCAGGCCTGTCTCCAGCTGGGGAGGAGCAGGGTGGGACCGGGTGGGATGGGGCAGGGGGCTTGTTCCTTAAGGATGTTCTGCCTCGTCTAACTCTTCCACTCGCCTCCTTCCAGACACAGTGGATGTCCCTGGTCGGGTCGTCCAGTTCATCACTGGCGCCAATGTGTCCCACCAGTTGCCCATTTCCGAGGCCATGTTGACCTACAAGCAGAAGAGGTAAGAGGCCATCTTCCTTTCATACACACACACACACACACACACACACACACACACTATGGGCAAATGAAGGAGCTACTTAGACCCACCTTCTACACCACATGGGGTCCTATCATGGGCCATGACTGCTTCCCTGGATTCCCAAGGGATAGTGTGCTGGGTTGGGCAGTGGTGCAGAAGCTATGTAGAGAGTCCCACTCTTTGTTGTCAGCTTTTCCCTGGCTCCTGGATAGCTCCAGTGTCTCTGAACCTGCTCCTGAAGCCCAGTAGGGTTGAGAGCAGAAGGAACAGGCAGCTCTTCTGTCATGGGGCAGAGAAGAACACCTTCTCCCAGGTGCCAGGAGAAAGGCAGGCCCGGTCAGTGGTTTTGGGGAATTGCAAGTTCTGTTTCTGTGCTTCCTCCCCCCGCAGTTCAGGTGTGTGGGGTACTTCAAGCCCTGCTGTTCTCTGCTTGCCCCTACAGCCATCGGGGACTGGCACACAGTACGTACGGCTGGCTTGCTGCACTCCCCGCGGGAGCTTCTGCAGGGTTAGGGGCTCTGCTTTGGGCCGGGACATGTCCTGGGATGGGTGTCACCATGCCCCAGCCAGGCATGGAAGCCTGTGAGTTTTGGGCACAGGGGAACCTCATATCCTTCAAACCAGGGGTGGTGGTGGGGTGTCCTTCAAACTCATTTCAGAGTCTTGGAGCATTGCCTTCAAGTGGAAGCAAAATGGGCATTGGCTTCTGAGCACTGCATCTCCACCTCCAACTCGCCACTTACAGTAGTTTTACTTGCCACTAAGTTAGACCTTGGATGCGGGTGGCGCTGTGGGTTAAACCACAGAGCCTAGGACTTGCCGATCAGAAGGTTGGCGGTTCAAATCCCCGCGATGGGATGAGCTCCCGTTGCTCTTTCCCAGCTCCTGCCAACCTAGCAGTTTGAAAGCACGTCAAAGTGCAAGGAGATAAATAGGTACCGCTCCGGTGGGAAGGTAAACGGCGTTTCCGTGTGCTTTTCTGGTTCGCCAGAAGCGGCTTAGTCATGCTGGCCGCCGGCTCCCTCGGCCAATAAAGCGAGATGAGCGCCACAACCCCAGAGTCAGCCACGACTGGACCTAATGGCCAGGGCCCCCTTTACCTTTACCTTTAAGTTAGACCTTGGACTTGGCAAAATATGGGCAATGAAGCTCATGGAGCTGGGTTTTTTTGTAGGCGTGGGCAACATGTCATTGATGCAATAATAGTGCATTAGTGGTAGATTTGTACTGGACCATTTTCACTTCATTACGCTTCATTAGTTGTTTGGTCTGCTTCCTCAATGCGATCACATTCTTGGCATCAGAACAGGCCCTACAGCAAGGGTGGCCAACTGCAGCGACCACCACGTGCAGAATTTGGCACAGTATTTTGTGTGCAGACTGCAGAGCTTCGCTTTGTGCAGGGTTTGGCTTTTGACGTTCCTTTTCAGACATCTGCAGCGGCGGATGCCGGAGGTGTAACGATGCGTCACAGCAGCGCATGTGTGCAGCTAGCTTGCCACGGGCTGCCGCACAATGTGCCCAGGCGCTTCACATAGTTAGCGCAAGCTTGTGGTTGTGCAACTCAATGCCGCTGTCGGAAAACCAAGGCTGGGGAGAGAGGTTGCTTTGTGTTGGGGCAGGGCGGGGAAGAGTCTGCAGTGGTCGACTTAAGAAGAGTTCATCCATGGTGACCTGAAAGCTCTGGGCCCAATGGCCTTGCAGCTGTGTCATATTCCCATCAGTCCCAGGCAATGTGAGTTGTGGTCCAGCAACATCAGAAAGGCCGCAGGTTCCTTACCTCTGAAATAGATGGTTTACTATTCCACTGGCAACTAGCCTACATGTAGTTTTCAGTCCTTCGCCAAGCTGGTAACCTCCATCGTTGTAGGACTTCAAATGCCATCAGCCTCAGCCAGGGTCCCAGTTAGAGGGTAGATCCACCTTCCCCAGCCTGTAGTTAGACTCCAACTCCCATCATCCCTGACTGTTGGCCATGCTGGCTGGAGCTGATGGGAATCAGAGTCCAGCAACATCTGGGGATCCAAGGTTGGGCAATGCTGGCATCGAGCAGAGTACTTATTCTGGAACCCACTGCAAAGTGTAGCAGCTTTAGGGCAATTAATTTGGGTGGCAGGGGTTGGGGTGTTCCAGAAGCCATGTGTGTTAGATGTGGAAAATGCTCTTCAAAAGTGTGAAAACTGTGGCATCAGCTCCAGCATCAGCCTGCTAAATCCCAAGATCAGGTGGAGAGGACTCTGGGCATGCTGTTGTCATCTACATGGGAGAGTGCAGGTCTGCCAGGGCATCTGAGTAAGACTGTGTCATAATAAACCCAAACAAACCCAATAATAATAATAATAATAATAATAATAATAATAATAATAATAATAATAATTTTGTTATTTATATGCCGCCCATCTGGCTGGGTTGCCCCAGCCTCTCTGGGCAGCTCCCAACAAAACCCAACAGTGCCTGCCAGGCCTGGCGCCAGGAGTGGCCCCAGCTCAGTATCTGCCTGTGCCTCAGCAAGGGGCCAAGGATGGAAGAGAGGCAGAACCCCTCTAGTGCTGTAAGACATTATGTGTACTGACAGCAGCCTCTGCCAGTCTGGTGCCCAGGCAGTAGTCCAATTCACCAGTGCCAGGTTTTACAGAACCATCCCAATCCAGTTTAGGCTACTGGATGAAATGGAATGATTCTGTAAATAAAGATGGTTCGCTGGCAGGTAAGAGGACAGTCTTTCCCAGTCTGATGCTCTGCAGATGTTTTGGGCTGGCCAAACAAGTTTTGCCTTCCTTTCTCTTTATGTAGCTGTCTTCCCTCCACCACCTCTTTTCTCTTTTTGGCCCTTCTGCAGGAGACCCACCCCACCCTTCCCTCTAACTAAGCAAGAGCCTCCCTCTTCTTTGGGGGTCACTGTGCAGTTTGGACCCAGAGAGATGAGGGCGCAGGCAAATGGGCTGGGGTCAGAAGGCTGTGGGTCTTTAATGGGGGGGGGGGAGAGGGTGGTGATGATGATCATGAAATTACCCACCCTCCATCCTACGATCCTAGGGTGGGTTAGCAGTATTAAAACATGTGAAAAACACTTCAAAACAACTTACAATCATACAGAAAGGTGGGTCCTAAGAGCATGCACCTGAAAAGCCAGGGTAAAGAGGTGATGTCCCAGTCCCCCCTCCCGAAAAAAGATCTGGAGCCAAATGACAATGCCTACATTTTTATGATGATTATGGTTAAATTCATTTAATCACCAGCAGGCCTCAGTGTGGCTGCCAAGTGGAGCATTAAAAACAATCGAAACAGATGGCAATCACAGGGATAGCTGTTTGTTTACTATTGGGTTTGTTTCCTGTTGCGCAGTTGTATAGGCCACCCCTTATCTGTACTGATACCAGCGAAGGGCAAGCCATAAACCCAGGGGGTGGGGGCCATTTTCTAGCCCAACGGTTGCATTCCTTTGTCTCCATCACCCGCCATGTCTGATCTGGTGGAGATTCCTGCTTTGCAGGGGGTCGGACTAGGTCCCTTCGCACTCTGCAGTTCTATGATCCTATACATAGGCTGGGCAACCAAAACACAAGCATCGCAGGTGTCCCAAGGCCAGGGTGAACAGGTGTGTCTTCAGGGAGACATCCCCCTTCCCCTACTTCTGACTCGGTTCACAAGCTCAGAACCTGGCTGCTTAGATTCAGCCAGAAGAAGCTTCTCCCCCTGCTGCTCAAGAGTTCTGGACCCCTCTCCTCCCCAAAGCCGCCATTCAGACGGACACCACTTCTGTGTGTGTGTCTGTGTCACCTCCCGGCGCCCGTCATCTTAGTGACCGCTTACGTTCCAGCAGTTCTTTACGCCTCTCCCTCTTCTTGGTCTTTTTTGTTTCTTGTTTGTTTTGGCATTCAAGGAAAAGAAGCCTCTATTTTGATTTTTATATCAGGTATTGGAACTGTGGCTTGCTGCAGTGTTGCCCTTCTTCCCCGGTGTCTGTCCGTCTCCTCTTTGTCCAGGAACAGAGTTGCCTCCTGACTCCTTTCTCCCGACCCCCGTCTTGTGTGAGACAAGGGCTGCTGCCTGTTCCTGGTTGCATGTTGGGGAGGGAAGGAAAGCCACCCCCTCCTCCTGAGCCTCTTAAGCGCATCTGTCCCTGTGCTCCTCGTCTTCCTCCTTCCCTCCTGCAACCTTCCCTATGCCGTGTGGTCCTGTGCTCAGCATTTGGGGTGGCCGGGGGTGGGGTTGCTTTGCTGCGTAAGGCAGAGGAGTCTGTCTTGCTTCCCTCGCCCCCCGTCCCATCCCAAAGATGAGACAACATCGCTTTGGCTCTCTCAGAACGGCTGCTTGTTTATAACTCTTTGCTGGCTGGGGGGGCGGGCGGGGGGAGGCTGTGCACTGACGAGACACGTCAACAAGGACAGGGACAAAATAGTCTGGATGAAGCATCACCTCGGGGTGGGGCGGGGGGCCTGTCCCTCTCCAGCTCAGGAGGATGGTGAGCAAAGGATGATGGGAGGTCCTGCTGGCTGCATGAGCTACCCCCTTCTCCACAGTTGCCTTTCCAGGCCAAGGATTCTTTCCAGGAGGGGGGGCGGGGTTGCAGCTTTTAATTGCCTCTGCTCCATTTCACAGCCCTGACGAGGATTCCTGCCAGAAGTTTGTGCCGTTTGTCGGGGTGAGTGCTGTTGTTGTTGGGGGGCCGCTAGAGCACTCAGAAAAGCCATTGCCCTTCTTCTTGGCAGCACCCATATAACTTGTCTTGCAAGTTAATGTTAGGAGAGCCAGTGTGGTGTAGTGGTTAGGAGCGGTGGACTCGTAATCTGGTGAACCGGGTTCGATTCCCCGCTCCTCCACATGCAGCTGCTGGGTGACCTTGGGCTAGTCACACTTCTCTGAAGTCTCTCAGCCCCACTCACCTCACAGAGTGTTTGTTGTGGGGGAGGAAGGGAAAGGAGAATGTTAGCCGCTTTGAGACTCCTTAAAGGGAGTGAAAGGCGGGATATCAAATCCAAACTCCTCCTCCTCCTCCTCCTCCTCCTCCTCTTCTTCTTCTTCTTCTTCTTCCTTTCACCTTTCCCAAGGTGGTCTGCAAGGAAGGAGGTAGTTTTTTTTTTGTTGTTTTTTTAAATAATATTTATTCAAAGTTTAAAGATTACAGAAAGAAGTAAAAACAGAGAAAAAGTAAACAATACAAATCAATACATTACAATACATAAAAAAAACCAAAAGACACAATACATCAAAACAAAAACAAAAGCAAAAACAATTAAAAACACATCCAATATTTCCATATCTTTGTCTTTCATTAACTTGTTTCATCGACCTCCTCACACCTCCCTTTTTTGTATTGTAGTTATTAATTATTTCAGCAAATTCTTTCCATCTTTCACTGTTTTCTGTCATTTAATTGTCTTGATTTATTTTAACCTTATCTTACCATTAAAACCCTAAAACTTATTTGAACTTAACTCCTTATAACGTTTCTACTAAAGCCATGTAATTTCATTCCAACATTTTTCTAACACTCATTAATTTTACAATATTTCTCTAAATAAATTTTAAACTTTTTCCCAATCTTCTTTCACCGTCTCTTCTCCCTGGTCTCGGATTCTGTCAGTCCTTTCTATCAATTCCATATGGTCCATCAACCTGGTGATCTTCTGTCCGAGGTAGTTTGGCAGGAGGCCACAGTCACTGTCATGTGAGGTGTTGGTTCAGCCTTTGCCAATCTGGCACCTCCCAGACATTTGGGACTACAACTCCCATCATCCCCTGCCAGCATGACAAAGGCTGTGTTAGCTGCTCCTTGGCGTGGAAAGTTGGCTCTCAGCAAGTCTTTGGGTACTGACTGAGGCTTTTCTCCTTGTTCCTTGGCAGGTGGTGAAGGTGGGCCTTGTGGAGCAGTCCTTCAACACCTCAGGTGAGAAAAAGGCACTGAGCCAGGCGCCCGGAGGCTATGGCCAAGACAGCCTGGCTCTGGTCTCCCACCTTGCCTGCATCTTGCAAGGATGATCCTCCTCCAGTTTGCTGGTGGGCTCTGGAAACTGCAGGAGGGGAGAGGACTCTTGTGGTCATATATCGCTTATGGGTGCCCCATGGGCATCTGGGTGGCCACTGTGAGAACAGGATGCTAGACTAGATAGACCATTGGCTCTTATGGTCTTATGTAATAACTGGATCTTTTAATGTTTGGTGTTTTATTGTCTTCTATCTGTTGGAAGCTGCCCAGAGTGGATGGGGCAACCCAGTCAGATGGGCAGGGTACAATTATTATTATTATTATTATTATTATTATTATTATTATTATTATTGACTAGGCTAAGCTGTGTCTAGCAACAGTAAGCTCCCCAAGGTGTTTTTGGTGCAAGGCTGTAAATCCCAGCTTTGGGAGAGCAGATTATATAAAAGATGTAAAACACACAATGAATGAGGGCGCTTCCAGGTGTCACTATTTCCAGGCGGGATTCAGTCACAGATCAGAAAATTAAGATTGTGCAGGCTGTAAGGTTGTTATTGTGCAATAGAAACACATCCCTGCAGAATCGAGACTTTTTTGCAAGAAGACGAATGATGGGGGAAGGCACTGGGAAGGGTGGAGCGGCATTTGATTGATGCAACATCACCTAACCTTCCTGCAGACAAAGCAGAACAAATAATAATAATAATAATAATAATAATAATAATAATAATAATAATAATAATAAAGTTTATTATTTATACCCAGCCACTCTGGGCGGCTTCCAACAAAATATTAAAATACAGTAATGCATCAAACATTAAAAGCTTCCCTAAACAGGGCTGCCTTCAGATGTCTTCTAAAAGTCTGGTAGTTGTTTATCTCTTTGACATCTGGTGGGAGGGCGTTCCACAGGGCAGGTGCCACTACCAAGAAGGCCCTCTGCCTGGTTCCCTGTAACTTGGCTTCTCTCAGCGAGGGAACCGCCAGAAGGCCCTTGGTGTTGGACCTCAGTGTCCGGGTAGAATGATGGGGGTCGAGACGCTCCTTCAGATATACTGGATCGATGCCGTAGTAAACATCTAAGACAATCGTCTAAGCTTCCCCCAAACTTTGTCCTCAAGAAACAGGTCATCTGGAAGCACCCTGAATTGGATGGATGTTTAAATGCCACCAGGGTACTGAAATCAGCCACCATCTCCCTGGTATAATATGGCCATTTCCCCCCTTTCCTCAGTTGATTCTGACGATGTGACCATCTGCACCACTTCGCTGCTCAGCTCGTCATCTCCATCTGGCGGAAGCGTCCCCTATACCAAGGAGGTGGTGGGTACCCCTCCGCCCTCCCCATCGGTCAGCAGCGGGCTCTCGGGAGCTGGGTAAGTGGTGCGCTTCCACCTCTGTCCCCCTCAGAACCTGGAGTGGTACAGTCCGGCCTGAGCTGTGCCATGCTGTTCGCCTGGCTTGGCTCAGGGTTCATTTTGGTTGCAGCTTCTGTTTCTTCCTCCCAGCAACCTGAGTCCTGGCGTGGAGGTGATGGGCCTGCAAGTCGATTACTGGACAGCGCAGGGTCCAGAGAAGAGGAAAGAGGCCGAGAAGCGGGAGACGGGCATCAAAAACACCCTGAAGAGCAATTTCCGCTCCCTGCAGGTCAGCCGCATCCCTGGCCCTGGGGAGCTGACCGCCCCCAACACCATGGCCATGACTGTGGTCACTAAGGAGAAGAATAAGAAAGGTAATCTTCCCCAGAAGCATCACAGTTCTTTGTTGTCTGCCTACACCAGATCAGCCTGCTGGTTTATTTGTTGCTATTATTTTACTATTGACATTGATTAGTTTCATACTGGCCCAAACAGTTTCCTTCTAGTCCAAACAGTGGTCCCTGAATTACCAGCGATCCTATTTGGGTGGGCCAAGACGTGCCAATAGATTTGTGGTTGAAGACGGGAAACAGAATGTTCCACACAATGCATACAGTGGTACCTCGGGTTACAGACGCTTCAGGTTACAGACTCCACTAACCCAGAAATAGTACCTCGGGTTAAGAACTTTGCTTCAGAATGAGAACAGAAATCGTGCGGCAGCAGCGGGGCAGCAGCAGGAGGCCCCATTAGTTAAAGTGGTACCTCAGGTTAAGAACAGTTTCAGGTTAAGAACGGACCTCCAGAACGAATTAAGTTCTTAACCCAAGGTACCACTGTATTACATTTTAATTGCATTGTGTGTAATTGCTTTTCTTACTTCTTACATTGCACTTCATTTTATTAACAGTTCAAATTTCACGGAATTCAAAATGTAATACAATGAAATGCAATGTGTAAGAAAGAAAAGAAGCAGTGAAAACACAATTGAGAATCATAACGCATCATAACTGCCGCCTCAGGCCAAAAAATTGGTGAGTGGGCTGGCAAAACCCTCAGCAATTTTCAAGTGGTCTGTGGGGCAGGGGGAAAAGTTTGGGAACTGTGCATCTAGTCCTCATGGGCAGACTCTTTGCATGCGCTGTGGAAAGGGGCATGAAACTCCTCCAGTGCTTGCTCAACGTTGGATTTCACTGTGTGGACATCTGTTGAATCTCGAATGGTTATCTTTTGGTAGTCATGTTCCTGACTAAGAAAAACAAAGAGAAGGACTTGGAACCGAAGAGTCAAGTAATTGAGGGGATCACACGCCTGATCTGCACAGCCAAGCACCAAAACACCATGCTCCGTGGTGAGTGGGCCTTTTCTATGGCGGCTGAGTTGTTGTCCTTTTCTGAATAGCCCTAACCAGAGCTCGGTTCGCCTTGTGGCTCCACCAGCGCTCTACAACAGGGTGTTTGCAAACTTATTTGGACCAGCAGGCACATTTTGAATGTTGAGGAAGTGCTGTGGGCACCAGTCACAAAATGGCTGCTGTGAGGTGTGTGGCATATGACAGAACGAGAGAGAGAAGAGAGTGCAGTCATTGTTACTTCCAGCCCTCACCTACCAACCTGGTACTGATTGTGGAGATCACACAATAATGGTTTCACACACAGATGCTGTTGATGTTTTAATCAAAGGGGAGTATTCCCCCAGTACCAGGGAAAATCTACTAGGTGGCTAATAATAGTAATAATTTATTATTTGTACCCCTCTCATCTGACTGGGTTCACTCTTGGTGGCTTCCAACGTACAGTGGTATCTCGGTTTAAGAACAGCCCTATTTACGAACTCCACAAAACCAGAAGCAGTGTCCTGGTTTGCGAACTTTACTTCAGTCTAAGAACGGAATCCGAATGGTGGAAGGGCACCGGTGGCAGGAGGTCTCATTAGGCAAAGCGTGCCTCAGTTTAAGAACAGTTTTGGTTTAAGAACGGACTTCCGGAACGGGTTATGTTCACAAACCGAAGTACCACTGTACTTAAAAACACATTAAAAAGCTTCCCTATACAGTACTGCCTTCAGATGTCTTCTAAAAGTTATATAGCTGCTCATCACCTTGACATCTGAGGGGAGGGCGTTCCACAGGGAGGGCGCCACTACCAAGAAGGTCATACCACACTCATCCTCACCACACCAACAGTCCACACTCACTCATTTCTCCCTCTCTCTCACAGACCACACATTCGCTCATACTTCTTTGCGTCTCTCTCACACACATACCTCTACTTTTCAGACCACACATGCATATGCTCCGTCTCTCTCACATGCAGACCACATGTGCATCTCTTCCTCTCTCACACACCTAGACATGTGCAAGACTTTTCCAAGGGCAGCAGGGAGGCACAAGTACAACGTTGAAAGAGCAAGCAAATTTCTCACGAACAATAGGCAGAATGGTGTGTGCATTTGGCTTCCTATTGCACATCCTAAAAACACTTCTTACTCTCTTTTTAAGTAGAAGGTGGGAATCTGGGGCTTAATGGATCATCCTGGGGGCACAGAAAAAGACCTCCAGGGGCACCAGGGTGAAAGTTCTTAGAAGAAGGTTAGTGGAGAATGCGGGCACAATTCAGGATTATTGCCTGAATTCTCCACCAGTCTGTTATACACCGTGGTGTCTGCAAGCCCTAAGTTAGCAACCTCTGGGCTTAACTTGAATGGCATTTCCTCCTTCACCACCAGCATACAAGAGCCAGTGTGATATAGTGGTTAGCAGCAGTGGGCTCGTAATCTGGTGAACCGGGTTCGCTTCCCCGCTCCTCCACATGCAGCTGCTGGGTGACCTTGGGCCAGTCACACTTTTCTGAAGTCTCTCAGCCCCACTCACCTCACAGAGTGTTTGTTGTGGGGGAGGAAGGGAAAGGAGAATGCTAGCCCCTTTGAGACTACTTCGGGTAGTGATAAAGCGGGATATCAAATCCAAACTCCTCCTCCTCCTCCTCCTCCTCTTCTTCTTCTTCTTCTTCTTCTTCTTTTTCTTCTTCTTCTTCTTCTTCTTCTTCTTCATCTCTCGCTCTTCCCTGGAAGCCCCAGTTCAACTTCTCTTCTGAACGCTTGCTTCCACACCTTCACTGCTCCCGGCCTGAATGCTCTTCCTCTCTTTTGCTTCTCCTGCAGTTTGTATTGACGGCATCGAGTGGAACGATGTGAAGTTTTTCCAGCTGGCCGCGCAGTGGCCGACACACGTCAAGCATTTCCCCATCGGCATCTTCGGCTACACAAAGAGCGCGTGAGGATAAAGGAAAGGAAGCAGCCCGAGGCAACAGCCTGGGGGAGGACTTGGGTTCTGCCGTGCTGAACAGAGGAGGGACAATCCAGCTCCTTGCTTCTGCCGAAGATGACTGAGTGGACTGGACTGGACTGCCTGATGGCCCAGGGCTGGAGCCCTGATCCGGCCAGGGCTCTCTTTGGCTCCATTTGTTCTGTGCAAGGAGCATCCCGATTTGCTTTACGTCTCACCCATGAGGTTTTTTTTTTTGTTTTTGTTTTAGTTTTTAACGTGAACTTGGTCCTAGGAAACGGAAGGAAGGCACACACACACCTGCACGCATTCACAGAGCTTTCTCAGCCTGAACACTTGAAGACTTGGCCGTTGGGCCAGTCTTCCTTGTTCCAGGAATGAAAGAGGCCAGGGGGGGACTTGCACAGCTCCCCAACCAGCTGGGGCTCTGTTCCCTCCCAGGCCTTGCCACGGGCAAGAAAGGGGGTTTGCTCAGCCAGGCTCACCCCATTGCATTCTGGGCAAGCTGGACCTCTGCCCACAAGTGCCACTCTGCAGTGCCCGCCCCCAGTGCACAGAGGGCTCCTGGGATCTTGGGTACCTTGCCATCTTTTAACACCAAGTAGCTTTCCCCGTCTCTCCTAAAAAATACTTGGCCCCTCCTGCTTGGAGTGGGCCTGGCACTGCTCAGCTTCTCATGCCCTGATGAGATGCCCAGGCGGGAGTATAGAAAGCAAGTGGTACAGGGATGGCAAAAAGGAAAGGCAGGAGCAACGCATTTCTGCAGCAGGCAGCTGGTCCGGGTACAAGCTGCTTTGTGTAGTTCAAGACGTTTGCAAGACAAAAAACTGGAGTTGCTATGCTATTGTTTGCTTCCCCCCATTTGTCAGGGGGGAGGTGGCACAGGAGTGCCCGAGCCCAGGGCAGCGCTTGCCTCTGGGACCCGATACAGATCCACAGATGGCGGGATTGCTCTGGTGCAGCAGAGCAAAGGGACTGAATCCTAGAAGGGCTGGTTCTTTGCCACTTTAAAGCACAGTAAGCCGACCTCCAGGGCAAAAGGCGGGAGAAACTCAAATGAGTGCCATTCCAATGGAATAGGAAGGGGGAAAGGGCCTTGCTAAAGCAGCACAGCTTGTATGGGGCTGGAGGGGGAAGCCGAGGGGCTTCATCACCAACCGATCTGTTCCGGCTTTTATTTGTGGGGGGCGGGGGGAAGTACAGAGAAAGCAGGGTGAGAGAAAAAGAGAGTTGCGGCAGGGCAAGGCCCTCTTCTTGCGGGATGTACTGCAGCTGTGGTGAAACAGTGTGTGCTTTGATTGCTGGGCCCTGCTAGGTAGGTGAAGCAAGAGGGGGAGCCATTGCTCGCACAGCTGAGGGAGGGCAGGCCAGAGGCCCCTGCGGCCTGTGCCCCCGGGAAGGCTTTCTGGCCAAGGCGCTGTCTTGCAATGGAGCGCCAGCTTACGTGCCGTGCACTCCATTGATGGCCACTGCACTCACTGCAGCGCTCTCCTGAGCTCCGCAAGCCGGGCCGAGTTGCAGCTTCGCGAGGCAGGTCTCTTCCAGAACAGGATGTACAAGGAGGAACAAGTTCCTTTTAAAAATGACTGACACACAGACACAGATATCTACACGAACACATCCTAAAATCCAACACGAGCACCAGAACGAGAGAGCCAGTAACTGCAGCAAAGGTGTCCTGAGCCTAGCCTTCCCGTGGCAGCTATTTGTGCCTCTTTGCCCTCCTCTTCCCTGACGAGATCCGCCAGCGCCCCCCCCCCAACCCCTTCCCTTCTCTCTCCTTTTCTCAAAAACCAAGTGGACTCCAAGGCCCAGGCCTCCCTGCCTTCCTGGAGCTCCTTGTGTCACTAGAACTGCCAAACCAACCTTCCCCTGCCTTGAAAGTGTATCCTACCGAACTCAAGAGACCTAAACTGTGGTATTGCGCCTGCTCGTCGGACGCAGCTGCTCGAGGTTAGGAGAGCAGGGATGGTGGGTTAACCCCATTTTTTACAAGATTCTATTTTTGTTAAACTTAATGTAAGGTTGCTTTCTGGATTAATTTTAATAAATTAATGCTGGTACCATTGTGACTGACGAGGCTTCGGGTCAATTTGTGAGTCGGCTTGGGATTTTTGGCTTGTTTTGTAAAAGGTCAAAGAACTATGGCGACTAATTCTGTGAGCAAAAGGGGAACCTGGGCTTGCAGTTTTTGAAAACACTGGCTTCTCCCACTGCCATGCATGTGGCAAACCGCGAGGGGGGCTTCAAAAGCGGTTGTAGAGCTTGCCGGTTTTGAGAAAAAGTTAATGCAAAGGCACCAGGCTACTGCAAGCTCCTTGCATGAGGCCAGGGCAGCTTTTTAGCTCTCAAATGCAGGGTCTAAACAGGGATCCCTGATGTGTGAATGTTATGCAGCAGAAATTATGGCTAGCTTCTGCAGCACGTCAGAAGTTGGTGACTTGTTCCTAGACTCTTCCTACTTGTCTCTCTTATTTAAAAGCTATCTGGGTTCCAACCATCGTGCACTTTGTCACCCATATCTCCAAATGTTTCCCTGTTCAGATCTTCATAACGGATTGATCTTTCGGTGTCAAAGGTAGCGGGCCAGCAATGAAAACCACTTTCCGGCATCTCAGACTTATCTGTTACCAGGTTAGAAACAAAAGCAT